>NW_003852523.1:2164595-2180828 GCF_000181295.1 Otolemur garnettii
AGCCGCCTTTGTATTTTCTTGACAGTGTCTATCAAAGAACACAAGTTTTCAATTTTGAAAGGTCTGATTTATCAATCTTTTTCTCTTATGATGTACGCAGTTTATGTCCTATGAAACTTTTGCAAACTCTAACACAGCAAAGATCTTTCTCCTAGGTTTTTAAAGAAATTTGATAGTTTTAGCTTTTACATTTTGAGTTAATTTTTATGCATAATGTGAGGCGAGGATAGTGGCTCACTTTTTTCCCCATACCAATATGCAGTTTCCTCAGCACCATTCCCTGAAGCATCGTCCTTTCCGCCATTGAATCACGTTGGCAATTTTGTCTCAAAATAAGTAAATAAAAATAAATGTTCTACCAAAAAAAGATACTCCTTTCAATGAGAAAGTCAATGGAATCTTACTCCTACCTCATACTCTACATAAAATTAATTCAAATGTATCACAGAACTAAATATGAACCGTAAAGGTTAAAACAAACTTCTAGAGCAAAACACAGGAGACTATCTTAATCAATGTTGGATTAACAACAATTTCTTGAACAGGATGCAGAAAACGCAAACCACAGTTCTCACAAATAGATAAGGAAAGCAAACAACCCAATGAAAAAACGGAGCAGATGGAAAGCGTTCAACAGCATTCCCGAACCCACTTGCTACGAAAACCTGTTCCTTTGCCTACGTGCTTATTTGCCCAGCTGAATATCTGCTTGTTTTTCCCTTTGGGTAACAGGAACTTCCCCAAAGAAGAAATTCAAGTGGCAAATAAGCCTGTGAAATGGTGCTCAGTATCATTGCTCTTTGGGGAAACGCAGTTTAGAACCCCAGTGAGGTACCACTACACACCCACCAGCATGGCTAAAGTTAAAGAGACTGGTGATATTAAGTTCGGGCAGGACGTAGGGCAACCAGAACTCGCTTCTCCAGCTGGCGAGGAGGCAGGTGGACACATCTGCTTTGTAAAGCTGCGTGGCTGTTTCTCAGCACGCACGTGCCCTGCAACCCAACAGCCCACCCTAGATGCCCTGACAGAGGTGCACATGCAGGCGCTACGAGACACATACGGGGTGTCCCAGCAGCGTCACAACAGCAAAGCAGTCGAAAACCTCCCAGTGCACATCAAGGGAGAAATGGATGGACGGACTACTGCACACTACTGCGCACGTGTGCTTGTCCAGTAGAACGCAGCACAGAGATGACAGTAAACTGGCAGAAGCACAGGCGGCGACACGGAGAGCTTTACAAACATAATTTGGAGCAAAAGAAACCAGACGGGACAGAGCTCGTGTTATACACCTATTTATATGAGGCTCAAAAACAGGCACTCAACAGTGAGCATGGCAGGGGGCCAAGTGCTTCTGAGGTTCTGAGAATGTTCTAGAACAGGCTTTGTGCACACGGGGCCAGATGGCTGCGTGTTGTGGATGCTGGCTGGGCAGCATGGCCTTCCTGGCCTCTGTCCACTAGGTGCCAGGAGCACGATTCCCCCAACCCCCATCACAGTCATGAGAACCAAAAGTGTCTCCAGACACTGTCAAATGTCCCCCAGGTAGAGGGATGCCAAATCCCGCTGGCTGCAGACCACTGCTGCATTGCTGGCCGGGAGAAATTCAGGCTGTGTGCTCACTTTACGGAAAAAAAAAAAATTTTTTTTTGAGACAAAGTCTTGCTATGTGGCCCTTTTTAGAGTGATGTACTGTCACAGCTCACAGCAAAATCAGACTATTAGGCTTAAGGGATTCTATTGCCCTGGCGTCCCAGGTAGCTGGGACTACAGGCTCCTGCCACAATGCCCAGCTATTTTTTGTTATTGTTTTTGTTGTTATTGTTGTCATTGTTGTTTAGCAGGCCCAGGCCAGATTCAAACCCACCAGCCCCAGTGCATGTGGCCCGTGCCCTAACCACCGAGCTATGGGCACTGAGGCTTTATGGAAATTTTTTGAGCTGTAGACTTAAGATTCAACTTTTCTGTACACATATTAAACTTTAAAAGTTTTTAAGATCTAAAAATAACCAACAAATAACTAAATGAGCCAGAAAGCTTTCAAGCACACGGGACAGTAGACAGGTGGCTCCTTGCTCATTGGCTACGGAGTTCGGTTTGCTCTGAGCAGCCACCCTGACTTCTGCTCCCGCTTCCTCCCCTGCACTCTCAGGCGCTCTGTCTCTGTGTAGACGCTGCTCCCACTCAGCTCTGTGTAGACGCTGCTCCCACTCAGCGGCTCGGTTGGACCCTGTCAAGGAAACAGGTTGGGAGGCAATGCACCCAGCACCCAGCAAAGAGAGTTCTGAAAACCAACATCTCCTGCAAACAGGATATTAGCTTTGTCATAAAGATCAAAAAGGGCTTGAGGTTTCTCCTCACAGCCTCAGCCTTGCCACTCTGCCCTCGCTTCACCTGCTGCCTGAGGCTGCAGACCCGCCTCTCCCGCCCCTCGAGCCCTGGCAGGAAGAGATGGCAGCGGGGGAGACGCATCTCTACGCCAAGGTCTCCAACAAGCTCAAGGGCCGCAGCACCCCCTCGCTCCTGGACCCCCTCCTGGCCATGGGCTTCCCAGCGCATACCGCGTGAGTACCGCATGAGACTCCCAGCCCAGCCCTCCCGAGGCCCCTGCCACAAGTTGCAGGGTCTTCGGGGGCCGCTTCCTGTTCAGTGGTGTCTTGCAGTGACAGGCAGTCTCAACAGGCCTCCTGTGCTCTTTGTAAAAGAGATGACCTTGACCTTTGAAGATGAATGCTGCTGGCTGATGGGGGACCTTGAAATTTGTGGAAATTAGAAGCCATGTGTCACTAAGTTACCCCTACCCTTTCTTGGAGTTTGGAGGAGGTTGGGGCCTGGTTGTAACCTCTCAGTGTGTACCTCGGGGACTCTGAAGGTGACATGGCAAGGTTCTCCAATCCCTGATGGGAGAGGCCTGCAGCCTACTGAGTCTGCGACACTGAGGCCTGCTGGGAGAACGGTCAGCAAGGCTGTGTCTCCAAACCTCCGTCCGCCCGTAGGGAGAATCTCTTGAATGTTCACAATGGAGCACTGTGGTTAAGAAGCTCCGAGACAGTGGCAGCGCCATCCTACCCACCCCGGAGAGGGAAGACACGACACAGACACTGGGTTTCTTAGATGGGGTCCTTTGCGGGTGTTTGTTCACATGGAAAAATGTATCAGAAACACGCTGTGAGTAACCTCGGGTTTGGGAGGGAGCAGAAACTCTCCTTCAGCGCTAGAACAAATCCTCGACCAAACTGGGTGATAGCGCTTTGCAGCCAGGCCCCCTTCCTCTCCTCCCAAATCAGGGCTGTGAAGCGGAGCTGAGTGAGGTCACTCACACCTGCACCCAGAGAATTACTCACCTCCCAGCTACAGGCAGGACACTGGGCCGGGGGGAGCTGGCACACGGCCCCAGGGGCCTCTAAAGGAGCCACACTGTACTTTATGGCTCGAACTATAGAGTAGACTCATGCCCAAAATTCCTTCCAGTTTAAACATTAAACACATGTTCGGGATGTTTTAAATTTCTCACTTATTCTGAAGCACCTCCAAGTAAGGCTCCACGCCAAGGCCTCCCAGTCAAAAGCTACTACCACCCCACCGGTACCCACCAAAATAGTGCCACTGGCAGCACCTGTGGGCCCCTCCTGGGTGCCCACTATTTGCAGCCTGCACTCCTGATAAACCGTCACAGCTATATCTATTCTCTTCCCGTTTAGTCCAGTTCAGCTAAATTCAGTTTGATGAGCACACACCCTGGGTACCCTGATGAATAAAACCCCAGCCATCAATCAGGGACCTCGAGGTCTAATGGGGAGACATGTGGTACAGGTGCACTGTGATGGGCGCTGTACACGGGGAACACGGGACGCTGTACACGGGGAACACGGGAGGGCAGCAGCCCAGCCTGCCTGGGCTGTCTAAGGAGGGGTGTGTCTCAGAGGAGGGGGCATGTTGGGCTGAGCCTAAAGGATCAGTGCCTTTTGGCCAAGGGATGTTGGGGCTGGACTGGGTTTGTCAGGGAAGTGTATGCCCAAGCCAGGGACACAATCCTTAAAGCCACTTCTAAGAGCCATGGGGCAGTCTGGTTTACTCTAGTGCAGTGTGGGGGGAAAGTGGGGAGACGGGTTGGAGGAGTGGACAGAGGTCAGGGAGAGTAAGGAAAAGAAAGTGAGCCTGGAGACCGACAGGTCAGCATTGTCCAAAGCCCCAGGGATGGCCCCACAGAGCAGGGGACCTGGGCACGAGACCTCCAGGCAGGACGTCCTATGGTCAGGTCCTTGTTGGGAGCTCACCCCAAAGGTCTGGTGTGTATGAGGCCATACCCTACTTCTCGCACCCTTTCTCCAAAGCATGCAGAGCCTACTCTGAGCGCTTCTGTCTGCATCTCTCCAGGCTGAAGGCGTTGGCGGCCACTGGCAGGAAGACAGCAGAGGAGGCCTGGGACTGGTGAGTGCAGCTGGCTCTGCAGGCCTGGAGGGGTTTGCATGGAGCTGCCCTGTGCCCGAGACTCCTTCTCTCCAGGGTGGATGCTGGGAAGTACCCCGGACCCTGCGGGTAGGATGGGGGCCTCTGTAACAGTGAACAAACTAGCCTCCACCCTACTCAGCCTTCATGCAAAGTGGAAAAAGAGAAAGAACTTGGAACAAAGCTTTTCTCACTTAAAAATTTCAATCCAAATTTGACTGTCAAAGAAGAAAAAAACGTATGTGGTTTGTTGAATAAACATGGAGGCACCATTTCTGCTGCTGTAAAGCAGAGGCTGCTCTCAGCTCTCAGCTCTCGCTGATGGGGAGAATCGCCGGTGGTTGTGACTCCCCCCAGGGTGCAGGAGGTTGGAGCAGGGTCTCAGCCACAAGCCACCTGCTGCCACAGGCAACAGTTTTCTACTCTGGAGATTGAGGGGGGACCCCTGTTCTCTAAAGCCCTAGCTGGCCTGGGTGTGCCATGATGCCACCATTCTGTTCCCAGTGAAAATCCGACAGACATGTGTACCAGGGGCTGGCTCACCCCCGCCAAAGCAGGGCGTCAAATACTGAGAGGAGTTTTCTCCAAATTGTTCTCGGGGAATCCCCTTCCTCCTCCAGAAACTCTAGGCTGAGGGCAAAACACATACCCTTTCACATGTATAAAGGGAAACACCCAGAACTCTGGGGCAAGTCTAACTCTAAAGCCAGTTGCCAAGTTTTTTGTTTTTTTAGACATAGGATTTTACTCTGTCACCCAAGCTGGAGGTCAGTGGTGTAAACAGTTCACTACAACCTCCAACTCCTGGCCACCATGTCTGGCTAATTTTTCTTCTTTATTTTATAGAGATGAGGTCTCACTATGTTGCTCAGGTTAGTCTCAAACTCCTGAGCTCAAGGGATCCTCCCGTCTCAGCCTCCCAAAGTGCTGAGATTGCAAGTGTGACACTGTACCCGGCCCAGTTACCAATTTTAATTAAAAACCAAGCCCACTGCTGTGAGAGTGTGGTCAGTTACAACTCAGCCAGTAGGACTAGGAGACCCTCCAAGAAACGGGGAGACAACAGGGTGCCCCAGACTCAGCCAAGAGCAGGCAGACTCTCACTAGTGATCAGCAAAGTGCTAGTTAGGACACCACTAAAACAGAAAAATCAGCCTCCAGTGATGCTGGGGAGTGGAGGGGCAGTCTCACGGCCCCCGGGGAAGGCAGTCTGGGGTGTCTGTCCAGCCTTGACAGTGGGCAGGGCTGACCACCCTGCACTTCTGCCTCTAAGCACATTGCCTGGAGAAACCCCAAAAGGCCTAAAAAGACATGTACAAAGATCTTGATTACGGGGTTATGTAATTTTTAAAAAATAAAATTTAAATGTGCATCAAAGTAGGAATAAATAAGTACAATATTAGGACTATTAGGTGGCCTTTCAAAGATTCTCATTGACAGACAGATGTGTCCACTTTATTGGGGATAAGTGACAGAAACACCGTGGGGTGAAAATACAAACTGCCCAATAATTTGAACGACAGCTTAGGATTTATATAAAACAAGTGCTCTCTATAGATTGGTTGCTTCAAAGCAAAGCAAACCCACAGCTGGGGTCAACTCTTAGAAAGAGGGGGAAGGGAAACGAGAGGTGACAGGGAATAGCTTCCTCTACTTTTATTTTATTGTACCAAGGTCGTATTAAGGAGGCGTTCATAGTAATGAATGTTTTCCAAGTGACCACATACCACCTCCTAAACCCAAAATTCTATCATCAGGCGGTGCCTGGGGCTCAAAGGAGTAGGTCGCTGGCCCCATATACCAGAGGTGGTAGGTTCAAACCTGGCCCCGGCCCCCCACAAAAAAACTCTGCAAAATTCTATCATCACGACCACTTCCCCAAATCAGTAGCAATTTTTCAAAGCCATAATTTCTATCAAATATGTGATAGATTTACTATCATTTATCTAGTTTTTCTTCTTTCCTTTTATAGGTAATCCTACAATAAATATTTCTTCTGTAAAGTTTGGGCTATATAGTATTTTTGCTCTTTCCTTGGGGCAAATTTCTAGAAGTCGCATTATTAGTTGAAAAGCTGTGGATATTTTAAGGCTCTTAATAGGTATCAATAAATTGGTCCTGAAGTTACAGCTGCACCTTTGACACAGTTGAGTGTAACTTTTATCCTTTAAAAAAAGTCGTTGTTAATTTGACGGTTGAGAAGAATGACATCCCGGTGGCCTCCACTCGCTTCATTATTAGTGAGATTGAGCTCCTACGTTGGGTCCTGCATCATTTTTGTTTAATTTAAAATAACTTACGGAATCGAAAGAAAATACAGTAGCTGCCTGAATTTTTTCCAGTTTTTGGTAATTTCGATATTTTATATTCAATTTGAAACTTGAGGTAACATAAACATTTGAGTATTTCTGCAAAATTTTTCAACACCAAGGAGATGCTTGGACCACAGAATCATTTGAGGACTAGGCTTTGAGTCTTCCTGTAAATTTTCTTTCATTTTCTCCATCTTTGGCTTTGGAATCAGACTAACATGGGTCTGAGAGCAGGGTGGACAGGGGCACAGGTCCGGGGCACACATGGCTCTGCTCGTGGCACATCTGAGCCATGGCCAGCTGGAGCGTTGCTGGAGCGTTTTTCTGCATAATGCCCATGTGCGTTACATGCTCAGCACGGCCCGTGAATTCCCATTGCTGTCATGGCTATTGTCTGTCATCAACAGGAGAAATATCTTTCTGTTGTGACACCAGGTGAAGTGGCCTCTTCTCTCTTGCAGGCTACATTGTCATCGAAATGACCCGTCCCTAGATGACCCCATCCCCCAGGAGTACGGTCTTTTCCTCTGTCCCACGGGGCCCCTGCTGGAAAAACTTGAGGAGTTCTGGAGGGAAAGCAAGCGTCAGTGTGCAAAGAACAGAGCTCACGAGGTCTTCCCCCACGTGACGCTATGCGACTTCTTCACCGTGAGTCGGCCCTAGGGGCCTTTAGTGCTAAGCATCACGGCAGATGGCCTTTATGACCAGGACAAAACTGACTATTTTAATGGGACGAGGTGCACAAGGGGTGTCTGTGCCTGTCACACCTAGCAGTCAGTCCGGGCAGTGACACCCCCGTCTAGGTGACACGTCGTGACTGACACTTTGGGAGGGAAGACAGGGAGGAGGGTCTGGTTTGAGTCAGGTCAGACCCTCCAAGGAGCAGACCCCAAATGTAAGAGCAAGAGATTTACTGGGAAGATGCCTGTGAAGGATAAAAGGGAAAGAAAGGAACCAGCTGGGGCCGGGGGGCAGGGCGGGGGGCGGGGGACAGGGCTGGGGGGGACAGGGTCTTGCCCACAGTGCTGCACTTGCAGAAGACCACCTTCCTGGAGTCCCAGGTGGAGCGGTGACCTCTCCTGTCCCCATGTGCCCAGCTATCCCTGAGTGGCTGACTCAGAGCCTGCAGGAAACTCTTAGAAGCCGAATCATGCAGCCCTGAGCAAAGCTGTGGGCAGCAGGATGGCCAGAAAAATCGGCCAGAAAAATATGGGCTCAGGGCAGGTGCGAGGCTATGCCAACAGGACATGAGGCAGGGGCATGTCCCCCCTAACAGCCAGGGGACAGGGGGATTTCCAACCCAGCACTTAAAGGAGATTCCATTCCAAAAAGCATTCCAATTGAAATATTGAAAACATCAAGGTCCAGTGTAAATAAATCCATAACCTCAAATACACAGAGACTAGATACATTGTCGTAACTCTGGGATTGCTGTGTGGTTTGTTCTAATTAAAACCTGACCCTTCTCTGCCTCTCCCCCTCAGTGTGAAGACCAGAAAGTGGAGAGCTTGTACGAGGCCCTGAAGAGGGCTGGAGACAGGACCCTGGGCTCCTTCCCCGCTGTGGTCCCCCTGGTCCTCCACTCCTCCATCAGCTACCTCGGCTTCTTCCTCAACGGCAGCCCCGCAGAGGTCATCCGGGAATTTGCTGTCACCTTTGCCACAGAAGCTTCCGTCTTGGCAGGTAGGCATCCCCCGCCAGCCGCAAACGCAGGGCCAGGCTGACAGCATCTGAGCCCCAGGCCTCACGGGCTTCACGGCTGGCCTAGAGTCCAGATCTAACACTCAGACATCTGGTGGGACGTCCTCCTGGACTCAGGGGCTGCACCTGTCCTCACCCAGGCCACTCCATCCTCCACTTCTTGATTTTCAGCCAGGCACAGTGATGTGGCCTTAACCAGAGACTGAACCATTGAACCAGGGCCGCCTTACCGAGCTACCGTGTCCTGTAGGCACAGGGAAAGCTTCAGACCCACAGTGGTCTTCTCTTTAAGTGGGAATGGCCTTGTTTGCAGGGATGCTTCACTCTATGCCAGCGGCCTGCACACTGTGCAGAGGGTGCCCCGAGACCAGCAAGGCAGGGGGGCATAGCCACGTGATGACAAGCACCCAGGGTCAGGGCCTGCCCCTCCTTCCCCCTCGCTTTAGAGAAAACGCAAGCCCTACCTGACTCATTTCACTTTTCCTGTATGACCTCACTCTTCTGTCCTTGGCCTCTCAGGGAAAGATTCTCTAGACTCACTTTGAGAATCGGATAATTTCTCTTTTTCCCAGACCAGCCCAGGTCTGGAGACCAAGGCTTCTGTGGAAGCCAAGTGGAAAGAATTGACATCGAATGTACATTTTTCTGCCTCCCTGGTCAGTGCTGTGACCTAATCAAGTCACTTCAGCCCCGTACCTGTTTCCTTCCTCTGTGAGGCGGCCAGGGCTCTCACACTTCACACAGCCGAGCTGCCTGGCACAGAGCCCCCAGGGCACAGGAGAAGCTCAATGTTGCCGTGATCAGCTGACTCGGGCCTTGAAGGAGCCACTGAGCTCTGGTGGGAGGACTGCTCCCACCTCTTCCAGAGGGAATGTTCTCTGCGTCCTCATCCTCACATGTGTTGGAGAGCAGGTCCTGGCCCATAAGTAGCTCTGTAACCCCTGGGTTTCCATTTGGACACTGGCTTGGGAGGCTGGGAGTAATATTTGCTAGATAATTATAACCTAGGCCCTTGTGGACCAGTCTCCTTTATCAACGATGGAAATTTAACGTCCTTTCCTCGGCCTGGTTCATATCTTGATGTGATTGTCCAGTCACTTGCTTCAGGGCAGACTTGGGGTGTCACTCTTCCTGCCACTCTCAGGTGGGTCCCACCTTAAAAATGGGGAGATTGAGGCAGCCAAGGGTAAGATGCCTGCCCAGGGTTGCTGTGCTGGGCTGAGCAGTGTCCCCCAGGAGCCTCAAGGGTGACCACATTTGGAAATAATGTCTTTGCAGGTGTAATTTGTTTAAGTGAAGCCACACCGGATTACAGTAGGCCCTAAGTGCAGTGGCTGGTGTCCTCATAAGATGAGAGACACATGGGAGAAGGCTGCGTGCCACAGAGGCGGAGACCACAGTGATGCTGGCTCCAGCCACGGGGCGCCTGGGCCCCGGTAAGCTGAGAGGCAGGAAGGGGCCTCCCCTGGAGCCTCTGGGGAGAGTGAGCCCTGCAGGCACCCTGGTTTGGGGGCTTCTGGCTCTAGAACTTCAGAAGATCCATTTCTGCTGTTTTAAGCCATCAGCGTAGGGGGCGGGGGTTGTTTCGGCAGTCCCAGGAAGCCCACACAGTCCCCCACCCACTGTAGGAGACCTGGTTTCATCTTGCTCCACACTGCCGGGTTTCCTGTGGGTGGAGATGCCCCTGTCCTGGTGGGCAGCTTCAACCTCACATCAACATCCTGACCCTGGCCAGGCTCCACTCTGCCCTTCCGTGGCCTGTGCCCTTGGCTTGACTCGGGGAGAGTAGGAGGGTCCCCCTCAGTGATGAGTGACCAGTCACAGCTCCACAGTGTCCCGGGTCCCTTTTAGGGCAAGTATGTAAGGTGTCCTGTCCTCACCTGTCCTCCTCAGTGAAACACCCCCAGGGCATGAGTCACAGAGACAAGAGAAGACAAGGGCCCATTGAGAACGTGTCACTCACTCCGATGCCACTCGGATGACAACCTGAAGTGGGCCTCTCCCAGGCCTTGCTCACTCATGTGGCAAGACTGTCCTCCCCCACTGCCAAAACGTTCAGAAAAGGAATTTCCCAGCACCCACACACTCCCCGCACTGGGTACTCAGCTCAGGCTGGCTTTGAGACCTTATAGCTTTGCTACTGAAGTGTCACCCCAGTGCAAGAGACATGGTGGCGGGGGGGGGGGGCGGGGCTGAGGTCCCCGGGAAAAGCCTGAATGGTCCCTGGTGTGTCTTAGGGGAGGACAGATCCTCCTTACCTGAGAATGGCCTTGCCATGAAGAGAGGCAGGGAACCAATGTGCACCAGGGACAGTGTCTCCAGCAGGAAGCTGCCACCAGGGGACTAAGTTCCCTTCACAGCCCAGCAGGCAGTTGTCACTGTTCTCAGTCAATGCTGCCAAAATAAAAGCCAGGTCAGGCCAAGATGTGGGGCCAAGGTCACTCTGTGAAGGGTCAGAACGGGGTCCAAAGCCAGGTCTATCTGTGCTGTTCCCGTCACGACACCAACCATCTTCCCAGAACACAAAACACTGTGTGGCCAGCTGAAATCAGATCCTGGCTGCTGTCGTGACGATAGCCACTCTGGTCCTGACCTGAGACTCCTGCAGGGAGGAACAGGAGAGGGCAGGGGCCACAGGGGCAGAGGTTACCCCAAAGACCTGGATCTCAGCCACTCCTAGGGCTTCCTGCTTGACCCAAGCAAGGCAGGCCTTAAAGGTGCTGTGTGTTTTCTGCTTTGGGGGACTCTACAATTGAACAAAAACCCATTGACCTGGAGCTCGGGCCTGGGAGTCCCGGCGGCTGAGAACTGTGCACACACCAGGGAACGGGGAAGGGCTTTACTCCTTACATTTTAATCACTTGTTTGGGCAGCCAGCTTGCAAACTAAAAGGCTCCAAAGTCCGCCCCCTCTCCAAGCCCACCTCTTTTCCACTTCCAGGAGAAATGTCTGGGTGTCCAGCCACCTCCCTCATAATGTGAACTCTGAGGAGAAAAAGAGGGGGAGGCGGGGGCACCGTATGTGGGTGTCCCTGCCGCCCAGCCTGGCATGTAGCGCCATTTAGGTATGAGTGCCACCATGTCCCTTTGTCGCCTGTCCCCACAGACTGCACAGTGAAGCCCTGCACCAAGCAGCTCCATCTGACCCTGGCCCACAAGTTCTACCCGCACCACCAGAGGACGCTGGAGCAGCTGGCCAGAGCCATCCACCCTGGCCACAGCTGCCAGTGGACGGCCACGCTCTACTCCCGGGACATGCGCTTTGTGCACTACCAGGTGAGAAAGCACCTGGGCTCAGCCAGGGACACACTGCAGGGGCCACAGCGGACTCTCTCCACAGAACTGAACAGATGAATGGCCACCAGCAGACAGCACTTACCCCAGGAGCCCTCCAGCGGAGGCGTTCAGTAGAAAGACTGTTTGGTTTCTGGTACGATTTGGAACTAGCATTATTTTATATGAGTGCAGATGCACATACACTTTGAGACAAAATAGAAGCACTTCTGATATTAGAAAAGGACTATTATGAAAACATGTGAACGTACATTTTGCTTATTAATTCGTGTCACACAATGATTTGAGTGAAGCCGCATCTGAGGACTGCCCTCCCTGTGAATTGACGGCTTCAGAGCAGTGATTTTCAACAGGTGTGCTTTGAAAATTGTTAAAGATCTTTTTTTAACTTTTTTTTTATCAACATAATTTAAGTGGGCTGGAGAAGTTTAACTATAAGTTCAAGTGTGCTGGGAGAGAAAAAAGGTTGAAAAATCACCAGTTTAGAGGGCAAGCACGTGACGCTCCTTCCACACCCGGGGAGTAAGATGAATGAACCCAGCACGTCCCGCGCCCTAAGAGAGGCTACGAAGAGCCTCACACCAAGGCAGGTGGAGGCGAATGCCTGGTTATGCTTTAAGATCTTTCATATACAAGATAAGTAAACAGCTGGATGGGGACTAGATAGATGCCAAGCTGTACTATTTCTAAATCTATCCAAAGAGCTCTGTGCTGAATTGTGTACGTAAGGCTCGCAGTCTGTCCTGGAGGCAGAGAACACATCAAGGGAGCCAGCAAGCGGGAGGCAGCACGTCACAGGCCTCCTGCTGCTGCTTCTGACGCGAATCCTTACGTGAAGCCACCTGCCTCTTTTCCAGACCCTGAGGGCCATTTTCCAGTACAAACCCCAGAATGTGGACGAGCTGACGCTAAGTCCGGGTGACTACATCTTTGTGGATCCCACTCAGCAGGAGGAAGCCAGCGAGGGCTGGGTGATCGGGGTCTCCCAGCGGACGGGCCTCCGAGGCTTCCTGCCGGAAAACTACACAGAACGAGCCGGCGAGGCTGACACCTGGGTGAAGCACAGGTGAGGTCCGGCAGCTGTACTCTGTCCTGGCTCCCTGCTTTGGTGTGCTCACAGCATCTTCGTGCCCCTACGTCACTTCATCATTGCTAAAATTCCCTTCCCCACGGGGGCAGAATTACCCTGCAGGTACAAAGCAAATATCTTGGGTGACTTGTGGCTTTCCGCTGGTAGGTCACGTTCAGAAAACATGAATTGTTCTGTGCCGCTTTTCTGAGATGGCAATCCCAAAATACCGCTCCCTACGGTTACATTATATTCAGAGGTCTCGAGGGCTCCTTTATTCTTCTGCCCCGTGTATGAATGGTACAGCCCTAAGGGCATTAGTAGTTTTCTACTGCTGTGTGACAGATTGCCACAAAACAACAGCTAAAACAAAAATACATTGATTTTATTATTTCATTGTTTTTGTGGTTCAGGAGAGAGAGTATGGTTTAACAGAGCCCTCTGTGGGGTTCGTCCGGCTGTCATCAGGTGCTGGCCTGGGCTGGGGTCGGGTGGAGGCTCAGGGTCCTGCCCTGAGCTCACGTGGCTGTCCGTGGCACTTACCTCCTTGAAGTCGTGGGACTCCTGGTGGTGGGTTTCTTCATGCTCAGCTGGAGACTTTAGTGTCGCCTGATGAGGCAAAGGCTTTTCAGAGTCATCAGGTGCTGGCTCCTTTTTGTTGGATGGTTCGTCTTTCAATCTGTCCATCTACTCTCCCATTTTCACCGTAACTAGCAAAAAAAAGCGGGTGATACACTTTTTTAATTTTTTATGCTTGATTATTATGATACAGCCCTACAATGTTAATTAATTACATCAGGGTAATTAGAGTATTTATTCATCACCACGGGACTTGATCACAGCTTTGTTAGGAACATTCCAGTCCACTCTTTTTATTTAAAGTACACCCCAATGTATTGTTGATTACAGTCACTTCGTTGTGCTCTCAAATACTGTTCATTCTGTCTGACTATCTAACTATATTTTTTGCGCCCATTAACCACCCCACTTTATCCCCCACCCCTGCCCTCTCGGGCCTCTGGGAGCCGCCATCTGCTCTCTGTGTCCGTGAGATCGATGGTTTTAATGTTCGGCTCCCACCTGTGAGTGAGAATGTGCTTATCTGTCTTTCTGGGCTTGGCTCATGTCGCTTATGTGCTCCAGTTCCACCCCTGTTGTTGCAGAGGGCAGCCTTCCCTTCTTCTCCGTGGCTGTATGATATTCCATCGTGTACACGTTCCATTCATCCATGGTCAGGCACTTGTGTTGATTCTAAATCTTGGCTGTCGTGAACAGAGCTTCAGTAAACAGGGGAGCCAGACATCGTTTTGATATACTGAATCCCCTCCTTCAGACATATACCCAGGTGGGGTTGCTGGGTCACATGGGACCTCTATTTTTAGGTTTTTCGGGTACCCCCATACTGTTCTCTTAGTGGTTGCACTGATTTACACTCCCACCAACAGTGGACAAGTTTCCCCTATTTCCACATTCTTGCCACATTTATTATTGCCTGCCTTTTGATAAAACCCATTTTAACCGGGATGAAATAATACCTCATTGTAATTTTGATTCGTGTTTCTCTGATGTCTAATAATGCTGAACATTTTTTTATGTACCTGCTGGCTATTTCTATGTCTTCTTTCGAAAAATGTCTATTTAGATCCTCTGCCCATTATTTGAATTATTTGGATTTTTCCTATCAAATTATTAAAGCTCCTTACTCATTTGAGTTATTAACCCTTGTCAGATGGGTAGTTTGCAAATACAGTAGAGTCTCCGTAGTTAACCCCCTCCTTATATCAACTCCCTCCTTAGTTGACCTAATTTTCAACTTACCAGACTTGCACCACATGGAGGCCTCGACTCTATGTTGGCCCATCTGCTCCAGCTCCTGGGCAGTCGCCTTGCAGAGGGTCCACTGCGCTGTATGCTCTCCCATTCTATGAGCCGTCTCTCCACTGTGCTGATTGCCTCCTTTGTGGTGCAGAAGCTTTTTACCTTGCTGTGACCCTATGTCCAGTTTTGCTTTGGTGGCCTGTGCTTTGTGGATATTACCCAAGAAGATTCTTGGCCAGAGCGATGTCCTAAAGTGTTTCTCCAATGTTTTCTTTTAGTGGTTTCATAGTTTCAGGTCTTAAATTTCAGTCTTTAATCCATTTTAATTTGATTTTTATATGTGATGAGAGATAAGGGTCTGGTTTCATTCTTCTGCATATGAATATGCAGTTTTCCCAGCACCAGTTATTAAAGAGACTGTGCTTTCCCACTGAATATTCTTGGCAACTTTATCAAAGATAAGTTTAGTATAAACGTGGGTTTATTTCTGGGTTCTCTGTTCTGTCCCACAGTCTATATGTCTGTCTTCATGCCAGTGCCATGCTGTTGTGGGTGCTCTAACTGCAGTGGAATTTGATTCCCCCAGTCTTGCTGTTTGTGCTCAGGATGGCTTTGGCTATTCTGAGGGAAGTACCCCTGACACAGTGTGAATGTGCCTGGGGCCCAGCAGCGGGTGGTGGGCACTGTCAGACTCAGTTGTGCAGGCTAAATCTTTTATAGCTGCTAAAAGTCCTTATTAAGCATTTAAAGTTTTTTAAAGCAGAAAGTGCTCCTTGAACATCTGGACCCATCACTAATGCGCTGAGTAGTGGGAAGTACAGTGAGATGGCACTGCTCAAAGGCTGGCTTCCCCTGTGGACAGATAATGATCATTCAGATGGTGGATATTGCAGCCATTGCAGCTATAGGACCCAGACTCAGCAGGTGCAACCTATGCGGCAAGGCCTGCCAGTGTCTGCAGTGTCACAGGGCCCAGAACAGGCCTGGGAACAGCCTCACAGACACACCAGCGAGGAACCTCCTGCCCACAGAGAGGGCTTATTTCTAGGTGTGAGTTTGCAGCTTGGATGCTTGTTACTTGGCAATTAATGCACCAGTCACCATCAGCAGTGAATCTGCTCCAGCCTCTCTGCAGACAGCTCTGGGGTGGTTCACACCTCGAGGTTTGTCTGTGACTTTATAGATGAGAGAAGATATGGAGGGGGTGGGGGGTGTATCCATGAACCACAGAGGTTTCCAATCCCACCCCCCCCACAGAAGACTGGATGGAGCCCAACTGTGGAACACAGTTATAGCGTCCTGACCCCCAGAACCTCAGGATGTGACCGTATTTGTAGAGAAAACCTTTGAAGAAGTGATTATGTTCAAATGAGGTCATCAGGGTGGGTCCTGATCCAGCATGACTGGTGACCTTGTGAGAAGAGGAGCTGAGGACACGTGAGGCCGACCCCAGGCAGACACGGACCAGATGCTGAGGATACAGGCACACGTGAGGCCGACCCCGGGCAGACACGGACCAGATGCTGAGGATACAGGCACACGTGAGGGCCGACCCCGGGCAGACACGGACCAGATGCTGAGGATACAG
>NW_003852523.1:2181107-2188468 GCF_000181295.1 Otolemur garnettii
GCACACGTGAGGCCGACCCCGGGCAGACATGGACCAGATGCTGAGGATACAGGCACACGTGAGGCCGACCCCGGGCAGACATGGACCAGATGCTGTCTACAAGGCAAGGGAAGAGGCGCCAGAGGAGCCAGCCCCTCTGCCCCTTGGCCTCAGATCTCTCGCCTCTGGGGCTGGAAGAGAATCAATGTCTGTGGTTTAGGCCGCCCAGTGTAAACGCCACCTGTTGTGACCTTTTCAGAACTAGGGAGAATCTGAACGCACCTGTTTCTGTGGTGTGAGTTAGCCATCAGTAGTTCCCTCAGGTTAAAGAGAAAACCAGAAATGTGGAAAGGCCGAGCTCCTTCTCTTCCCCCACCGCCGTGTTTCCATCGTAATCTTGGCTGCATTTCACCTGAAAGACTAGTAAAAAAAAAAAAAAAATTTGGTTTGGGCGGCGCCTATGGCTCTAGGAGCAGGGCGCTGGCCCCATATACCGGAGGTGGTGGGTTCAAACCCAGTCCCGATCAAAAAAAAAAAAAAAAAAAAATTTGGTTTTCTCTCTGTAAACCCATAGATGTCACTTACTGACAGCAGGGTGGTGTCGTCTGCCTGGGGAGCCGCAGCGGGGTGGGCAGCCCCGCCTCACCTCAGGAAGAGGAAACCGACTGATGTTTCCTGTGTTAACTCCAGACAGCGGCCGGGGCCCCTGCCACTCTGAGCGGGGCAATTTGGAGCGAGAACTCGAAATGGCTCAAATATGATATTCTCAGCCCACTAGTGGTCAGCTCCAGTTTGCATTTCTTACCTGCTGACATCTGACACTGTGGTAAGATTTGGCCTGGACTGCACACTAGGGGTCCTCAGATCACGGGACAGGTCACAGTGGCATGAAAAGAGAAAGGATAACTTGCAAACATTGGAACAAATCAAATCAGACAGCATGAGGGCAGGGAGTGGCCCGGGCATGTGGCTGGAGGACGGGCCAGGCAGCTGAGAGGCAGGAGGAGGAACGCCACCCTTCCTGGCATGAGACAGGCCTCAGGACAGGTGCGGGGACCAACTGGTGACTGTGCGAGGACTGGGGGCCTGGAAAGAAACACGAACACCGACGCCTGGCTGGACTTTCACAGCTGAGAAAAGCGAGTCACAAGAATATGTCCTTTCTCTGAGAACCGTTTCCAGGTTTAATGAAATTTGAGGCAAAATCCCAATGAGAGCATTAGTTAGAACTTCAGCACATGCATGGAAGAATCTGGAAGAATCAACAGGAGAGAAGAGCCAAGAAAACTTTGAAAAATACAAATAAAAATAATGAAAGGAGATGCTTACCCTGCCCACCAGATAAAACGCGCTCTAAATCTGTAATACTGCACTCCTGGCTTGGGAAACAGGAAAAGCAGATGGGGGACAGAACAGATGTCAGAGGGCAGGCCTGCATCCTGGAAGGCCAGGCAGACACCGGGAAGAAACGGGTATAAAATAAACAGTATTTTTCATCCCCTTACCTTGTGCTCTGAAAATGATTCGTAGCAGACTCAAGGATTAAGTGGAAAAGGAAAATCATTTTTAAGAGATATCTAGGCCAGGCAGGCTTGGAACCCCAGCACTGTGGGAGGCTGAGATGGGTGGATTGCCTGACTCAGGAGTTCAAGACCAGCCTGAGCCGGAGTGAGACACCCATCTCCACTAAAAATAGAAAAACTAGCTGGGCGTTGTTGTGAGCACCTATAGTCCCAGCTACTCTGGAGGCTCAGATAAGAGGATTACTTGGGCTCAAGAGTTTGAGGTTGCTGTGAACTATGATGCCACGGCACTCTACCCAAGATGACAGAGTGAGACTTGGTCTCTAAATAACTAAGGTATCTGTTTAAAGGGATGCGTTTCCAATTTGTGGCCTGGGGAGAGCTTTGGAAGCTCAGAAGAAATAGAAGGTGCCTCAAAGCAAGACTTCACAGATCTGTCTTTAATAGCAATTATTAAGGGCTTAAAATTTAAGATGTTTGTTAAAATTCATAAAGAACATCCCAACCCACAGAGCAAGATCCGAGCAGCAGCCCATTAAAAGTCACCCACTGGAGCCCGTTACCTGCCTGCACACCATTGCTGACCGTGGGGCTGGCGCTCTGGCCCCAGCTGACTAGAGTCTGACTTCCACCCTCCACTGACGAGAGACCCTCCGTATTCTTCATGCACAGAGACATCAGCCAAAAATTGCTAAGCAGACGCAAAGGCTCTGAGAGAAAAAGGGGCTGAAGAACACAGGAGAGGACTGGACGGCAGCAGGCAGGCCCGCTCCCCTGGAATAAAGGACTGCACAGAAGTGAGGCCCCATTGCCCTCTCTTGAATTAGAAAAGGTATTTTTCTTTTGATACAAAAACACTATTAACACCAGTGAGCGCACGACTTGAGTGTACTTCTTCAAAGCAAGTGAAAGTAAAACTTTCTAGAAAGCAAATCAACAAGGTGTCTGAGAACCTCAGGAACAGTCTTACCCTGTGGCCCAGGGGAGCTCCTCGGGATCCCATCCTGAGGAAGAGGAATTTGGGATGTGTATACAAAGGAATTATTTGCTAGTTGAAAAAATGGAAGTAACCCACATCTCTGACAACTAGGGAAATAGTCATACAAATTATAACACATGTGTATGTTAAATATTATGCAGTCATTAAAATGTTTTCAGATAGTTCCAGTGGTGTTGGTGTGTGTGACCGTGTGTACACTGGTTTACAGCCATGTAGAATAAATACATACCTCTTGCCTCCATCCTGCTCCCTCTATAGCTAGGCCTCTGCTGTCCCTCCCTCCCCAGCCAACTTAACTTTCACATCCAACCCTTGTGCTCACTCCCTTGAATGTCCAAAACTCTCTTGTCCCTTCTGCTGCCCAGATTCACCTGCCCAAGCCCTAATCCAGGGGAAAGTGCTGCAGGGAAACCCCCCATGCTGCTGGGTCTCACCTGCCTGCAACGTCCCCCTCTGCCTCATCCGTGTCCACTTCACCTCCCTCGGGCTTTTTCAAACGGCACCTGCATCACCTGAGAGTCTCCATCTGTCCCCCTGCCCTCACCTGGTCACCCCAACTTGTATTTTCACCCTCCACGTGACTATGCAAATTGCTTTTCCTTTGAAAAAGTGGCTCAAATTCAGAAAGATCATAAGGAAATAGTTCTTCTTCTTAAATCTGTTTTCTCCACATTTCTACCATCAATTAGAAATGAACTGTCCTGAATTCTTGCAATAGAATTGGAAATTCAAAATGCTAGGACTAGCTGAAAGCAAGAGCAAAGTATTAGAAAATATGAGTCGGGCAGTGAACTTTTCACACCTAGTGCCAGCCAGAGAATAGAGCAGTTTCCAAAGGTCTGTCCCTTGGGCAAACGCATCATTAGCTGTTCCAAGGAGGGTTGTGTGACCCTTGGTTCTCTTTCTCTCCACTAGCCACCAGCTGTTCTTACAGACCACTCACTGTGGGGCCCTCACTGCTTTCCTGTTGTAAGCAGAGGGCGCCCCAAAGACAGAGGGACAGAGACAGAAAGACAGAGAGATAGAGAGAGATTTATTTGAGGGAATTGACTCAAGGTTGTGGACCTCGCAAGTCCACAATCTGCAGGTTGGAGATGGTAGGAAAAATTGATATTACACGTCAAGGGCAAAGATGGTTGAAAGCAGAATTCCTCCTCTCCCTGGGGGCCTCAGTGTTTAAGGACCTTTCACTGATTGGACAAGACCTCTCCCTCATGCAGGGTCAACTACTCTTCTCAAAGTCTACCAATTTAAGGGTTAAGCTTATCCAACAGTGAACTTCACAGTGAACTCTAAAGTAACACATGATCAGATATCTGTGCACCATGGCTGAGCCAATTCAACACCAAAACAATCAAGCAACACAGATAGTGAGAGCAGTAATGACACAACCACACACAACACACCTATTGTGTCCTGAACACTTGGCACACATGGCTTCATTTCGTCCTCAGTCACCTTCTCTGCCAAGGTCATCTGCCCTGGACTTTCTCAAACATAGACATGACCAGATATTGTGTTTCTATGGCAACAACCTCTCATTGGCTTCTCTGCTCACGGCTTTGATTTTCTTCCTCCAAAGGACGTACACCTTCAGTCTGGCCACGGACTCGAGCTCCAGAAAGGACGGTGAGGGCGGCAGCAGACATGACTTGGAGTTTCATCCTCCACAGACGTCGAGGAGTTTCAGCAGCATACAGGCTTTGCAGGTAATAGAATTCTTTTTTTAAAAGTAAACTGAGCAAAGCCACATCTTGCATTAAGTCCTGGTGGACAAGCCTCCTGGGTGCAGCTTCTGTTTCATAGACAGAACAGACCAGCCATGGGTCCCACCAGAACTGGGGCACAGAGGGCCTCGCCCTGATCCATCTGTCCTGGGCAGGAGGGAGTCCCTGTCTGTGCTCCTGAAGGCAGCTGAGTGCCCTGTCTGTGCTCCTGAAGGCAGCTGAGTGCCCTGTCTGTGCTCCTGAAGGCAGTTCCAGTCATGACGCGAGGACACTGGGCAGGGAAGAGGCAGGGCCCAGAATCCCAAGTTCCACCCAAATCCCTCATAAACAAGCCAAGCGACCCCCAAGGAAGTCATCTTCCCCGGGGCCTTGGCTTCTCATCTTTGGCACAGGACCGGGCAAGGTGAGGAGAAGCAGCCTGTGCTCCATAACCCAGACGCACTGCGGCCTGGGGGCCAGGGGCCGGCACGGAGTGACCTGGAGCCCTGCCACCCCTGAGTAGCATGTGTAGGAGGGCAGGCTGCCCCTCCCTGGAGGCAAACAGCGATGCCGTGTCCCCCGCCCGGGCACCGTCTGTGTGGTGGGAAGGTTGGTTCTCTGAAGTTTTCCTCATGAGTAGAGGCACCTGCATCTGACCCTGGGCAGTGGAAAGGCCTCACTGACCCATGTGGTTTCCAAACTGGCTCTCTCTGCCCTGCCACAGACACACGTGTTTTGTGAACATCTCTCCTCCCAGACCCTCCCTGCTTTAGGGATCTGAAAGATGGGGCTGGGACCTCAGTGGGGAGCACACAGGAGCCTACAGGCACATCAGATTGCTAGGGTGACGTGGGACGTCCCGTGTCCACCACAGGCCAGGTCCTGGTGCACAGAGGCTGCTGCTGCCCAGGACTGGGGTGGGGAGCCATGGTCTGGCTCATTCCAGAGTCTGCAGAGCAGGCCTTGGGGCCTGGTCTGGGAGGCTCCCTCCACAAATAGCAGCAGGACCAAAGGGCCCTTTGGGAACTTGTTACTGAGCACCCAGAGGCCAAAGCTCACCCCCTGCTGCAGAGTGAATTGCACTCCAGCAAAACTTCTCTATTGCGTTCCTCACCCCAGTGCCTCAGAATGTGACTCTGCTTACACCTGCACCATTAGGGGGTGATTAAGTTCAAACAAGGTCACAAGGGTGTCCCTCATCCAGTCTGACCAGTGTCCTTGTAAGAAGAGGAGACAAGGACAGAGACACACAGAAGGACGGCCTGTGAGACACGGGGAGGAGGTGCCGTACACACGCCCAGGAGACCCAGTCTGCTGCCCCTGACCTCAGACTTCCCGACTCCAGGGCTGGGCGAGAGTCCTCAGTCTGCAGTCCTTGGGCAGCCCTGCTGACTGCCATGCCCTTCCTCCCTCCCCCAGAGCCCTTCTGCCCCCTGAGGCAGCCTGCAGGCTGGGGTGAGCTCAGCCCAAATAGCAGCTAAGCATGGGGCCCTGGATGCTGCGAAGGCGGCAGGACCCTCCTCACCACCTGCAGAGAGGGAGGTCCAGGGTCTCGGGGCTCCTGCCTGGAGGGCCATAGACCCACCAACCATGGAACAGACAAAGACGGAGCTCCCTACACCCAGGCTCCAGAGAGAGCAGGCCCAGGAGGGCTCTGCCCAGGATGCAGAGGATGCTGGAGTGGGAGCCTGTGGCTGAACTCAGTGGCACTCTGGGTGGATGAAAACAAGACTGTGTCCCTGTGAACTGGCCCTGCACTGTGTCTGACTTTGTCCCCCCCATCAGTAAGAATAGAAACTGTGGCAACAGGCCTGGTGTAATGCATCTGTGGGAGACCAGAGGATGGCCCTGGAGACGGGAGGTCCTAAGCCCTGGAGCTTTTGCATGTGACCTTGTACAGAAAAAGAGACTTTGCAGATGGCATTGACTTAAGGATCTCAAGACAGGGTGATTTACCTGGGCCGTCCAGCTGGATCCTAAACCCAGTCATGAGTGTCCTCACAGGAGAAACCAGAGGGGAGAAGGGAGGTGGTGTGATCCCAGAGGCAGAGACTGCAGTGACGCAGCCACAGGCCCAAGCGCCTGGGGCACCTGGGGCTGGAAGATGCAGAGTGGGGCCTTCGGGATGGCCGCCTCTGAGGGGCGGAGCCCTCTGACCCCCTGGCTTTGGACTTCCGGCCTTTGGAACTAAGAGAATCAATCTCACTGCTGTTTGCCACCAGCTAGGGGTGACAGCCCTGGGACACTTGGGCAGCCCATCTGTCTGGAATCAGTGCCGCCCTCCCCATTCCACAGACCCCCACCCCCAGGGCTTAGTCCCTCTGTTCCCCACAGACCTTTCTCTCACTTTATCATTATATTCTTCTTGCAAAGTTCAAAGTATCAGAGTTCACATGTCTGGGCTCTTCAGGTAAGAAAATGCCCCAAACCCCAACCTCAGGCTAGTGCAGTGACTCGGAGCGTCCCTGGGAGACTGAGTCTCACGCACCTGTGTGCTTTTCACCTTCTGGCAGACCTGCCCTGGCATCTGCAAGGGGAAATGACTCTTGGTATTAGCATGGGCAATCTTTTCAGGAACATACTTCAAAGTTTTGAGACGGAATGATAAACCTTCCCCTTGGAGCTCTGGCCCAGGAGGAGAGTGTCTGTATCCAGAAGCAAACCTCCGCAGTCCTCCAACAGGAGGCAACAATACTCCCTCGGCCTTGACTGCACCCACGGTGAAGACCCAGCCCCGTGGCCCTGAGAAGGTGCACCTGGAGATGGCACATATGCACTTGTCCGCTCACAAATGGCACGGTTTATACACATGCCGAGTGCAGTCAGTGCCATCGAGATGGTGAAGTCCCCTCAGCAGCCCAAAGTCCTGCTTTGTCCAGGGTCAGTGTGGACGAGTGGGGCGCAGGCTCAGGATACCTGTGGGGCAGGTCCGTTTGCCCCAGCCTGCCTTCTGGAGTCCCCTTCCTGGCAGTCCTGGCCACTCTTGCTGGAGGAAGCATCTGCTTAGTGCGGGAGCAGATCCAGAGGGCTGGTCGGCATCAGCCCGGCATGTCTGATATTAAAGGTATCTGCAGTTCCCTCTCTGGGGTCCGGGGAGTCAGGGCGGTCTGTGCAGGACCATCTTCTTGGTTCTTTATCAGGAGTGAGTCTCAT
>NW_003852523.1:2188657-2190429 GCF_000181295.1 Otolemur garnettii
GGAAGCAACACAGTTGACAGTCATTTAAATGATAACCTTGCTTGTAGAGTGGGTCTTGGTCTTGGGGTGGGAGGGTTATGGAACAAGTCTGCCCTGGACTCAGACCATCTGCTCTGAGCAGGACCACCTCTGGTTGCTTTTCTTCCTCACTCAGCTCAGTAGCAAAACACAAGATCGTCATGCTTCCGTGCAGAGAAGTGTGCAGTCAGGATGGTGGGGCAGAGGGAAGGCCCTGCACTGCCTCCTGCCCAGTAGTCCTCTCTGTCCCATCCAGCTCACCTTGGCTATAGATGTGACCACGTCCTTCCTGACACTAGATGCGCCCAGCCCACTGCAGCAGGTGCCATCCCTCCATCCCCACCCTCCCTGCCCATCACTTGACTTTCTGTGTTTGCCCCTTGGCCCAGGAAGAGCTTCAACTCTCTGAAGGAGGGACCCTGGGGACAGTAGCTTCGAGGCCCAGTGTATGACATAATACCATGTCACAGGGTGCTGATGACCTGAGCCCTCTGAGCCAGCGGGCAGCACTCCTGGGCTGTGTTGATTGGATGGGTGCCCCTACTCTAGCATAGAGTCCCAGGCGCCATGGGCCTGGTGCTGGGCACACCTCTCAGGGGCTGGGGATGTAAGCACAGGGCCCAGCAGTGCCCTCCAGGCTGACAGCAAAGTCCCAGTTCCCCCAATTCCTTGTCCTCTTTAATTTACTGACTTTGATAGAATAGGCCATAGCTCATGGTGCCCACAAGGGAGGCTCCCTGTCTAGGTAACTGCTGGGTGACAAGGAAGGCTGCTGCTGGCGAGAGTCTAGAGTGTGGGTGTTAACCGCACATGCCTTGTTTCCAGGCCACGGTTGCGAGGAAGAGCGTGCTGGTGGTGCGCCACGGAGAGAGAGTGGACCAGGTCTTCGGGAGGTTGTGGCTACAGCAGTGCTCCACTCCAGACGGTAGGTGGAGCCCCGGCGGTCTGGGGATGGAAGCACTGTAGGCCCCACAAATGATACAAGAGACCCCCTCACAATTTCCCAGTGCCCTGGGGCACTGCCCTATAGGTTGACCGTGTGGAGACCCCGTAAGTGGGATCCACACCTGCTACGTTTCTCCAGAGCATGGGGGTCTGTAAGCAACTACTCTGCAGAAGGTGGGGGGATGGCTGTGGATCGCAAGTCACCCTGCCAGTGCACCCCTGCAGTGATGCCACACTGACTTAGAGCAGGGCACCTTGAGCCACTGGCACATGCTGTGTCTCTGTCTCATCCCTGGATCTCTCCAGGCCAGGCCTGACTGCCGGAGGTCTCAGCTGTACTGCTGGACAGGTGGGTGAGTCAGAGGTCATGTCTCTGCATGCCCCACTTTACCTAATTAAAAGCCAAAAACTTAGAGCAGTGCTTATGAGTGACTGACACTCGAGCCAGTCTGTGCTAACGAACCACGTCCATGTTCACATCCACGCATGTCTCGTGACAGAAGGCCTACAGTGACACAATTCTCATGGTACCATGGCTCATTGTATAAATTAGGTACTGACCACACTGATAAAACCCGTGTGCACCTGATGAACCCTCCTGGGATCCCTCCAGGAGCCCAGCAAGCCCCAGAAAGGGACAGAGAAGGAAGAAAACCATGGTGGGTGATAAGCACACGTCAGAAATACTCTGAGCAGATAACATGGCCAAACACGCCTCCGGTACATGCAGGGCTGATGATGTCGTCAGTCGTCTCCACAAAACAAGATGGAGGAGAGAGACATGAAGGTCTAAGAAAGAAGCAGTGAGA
>NW_003852523.1:2190491-2196807 GCF_000181295.1 Otolemur garnettii
TAGAACAGGAGGACCTAAGGATAGAACAGGAGGACCCGAGGATGGATTGACATTGAAACATATAAGAAACTTCCAACTGCAGATGGAAACTGCATTGAAGTGACACATCACGTCCTTGCATGGTGGGGCTGGGGATGGAGGACCAACACAAAACAATCAACACCAAAACCAGTTATTGCACTTCATAAAAAAAGAAAACCGATTTGGTCATCTATGCAAACCATCAAGTCACCTCTGGGGGAAAATACTTTAAAGGTATTAGAATTTCCCAGCTGAAAGAAGCGTCTGGTTATTTTTACAAGGTGGAGAAGCCCACCTTCAATAAGCTGAATAATGGTGTCTAATTAGTCTGAATCTTGTATGCACATGCCTTGTTTCCATCACTTGACTTTCTGTGTTTGCCCCTTGGCCCAGGAAGAGCTTCAACTCTCTGAAGGAGGGACATGCATGGTTTAATAGTGGCATGCTGCCCAGAGAGACCACAAAGCATCAGGGACAGCAAAAGTCCTGAGTGGGGTGTGTTAATGTTTTTTGGATCACATAATGCCACAAAATTGAGGGGATTCTGTCTCTGGAGGAAAAAAAAAAAAGATTTAAAAACTACCTTTTCCAATGACCACGGCAAACGCTGGCATTTAATAAAGGTCTTTAAAGCCTGTGATTCAAATAAGAGTTTCCAGCAACAGCAATGGCAGGCACAGAGTTTTCAAAAGAGTCCTGCATGGAAGCTCCAAATTGGGGCAGGAAAGGCAGTGCCACCATCACCTGGGAAGGCGGGGGGGGGGTGCCTCAGGCTGTAGAGTGGGTCTCAGGAAAGTCAGGGGGGCCAGCAGGATCTACTGGTAGCACTTGGGAGACGTTAAGGAAAAACAGAGCACAGTGGAGGGCGGGTGTGGTGCCCTCTGCATGGCCAATCTGTCACTTGGATGACGAGACCAGCTGCCACGTGTGACCACGCTCTCTGCACCAGGCGCTGGGCTCTGGGCATCATGGCGCTAACTGGTCAGAACATCTCTGTCGTTTTCCCCTTTTACTGATAAGAGAGATCAAGGCCCTTGTCTGTGGTTACACAGAGTAAATGGTGTGCTGGGATTTGCCCTCAGACTGTTGGATCTTAGAATTCAAGTCAAACTCATAGTGAGCCATGGCACTGTGCAGCCACAGGGCAGGGGTACAGGGAGAGTCCCAGGGAACCCACCTGGTTCTGGCCTGGACTTCAAGCTGCCAACCACATAATGTACACACAGCACACGGCGTCTCCAGCCTTGTGGGTTGTGTCCCCCGAGCAATGTGATGCATTTAAAGCTCTGGGGATGGGTCAAATTTCACCCGATTCATTGGTGCCAACTTGAGATTCATCCTTAGGCGAAATCAGTCATGGAGACACTTGGTTCTTTATCAGGAGTGAGTCTCATGAGTGAGTCTTCATGAGGGCTTCTGGGAGGACAAAGGGCCAGACTGTTCCTGAGGCTGAAACCTGGGTTTTATGCATTTGAGAAAATTTTATGTGCACAACCGTCCAAGCAGCAATTTCTCCTGGAATTGAAGCCACGTCTCCAAGCACATTCAGGAAGCAACACAGTTGACAGTCATTTAAATGATAACCTTGCTTGTAGAGTGGGTCTTGGTCTTGGGGCGGGAGGGTTATGGAACAAGTCTGCCCTAACTTGATGAAACTAAATGTCTGGTGGTTATTTATGATTCAGGACACTACTACAGGCCAGACCTGAACTTCCCCTGCAGTCTGCCCCGACGGAGCAACGGCATCCAACACTTTGAAAACGACCCGCCGTTATCCTCGTGTGGAGTTTTCCAGTCCAGGACAGCAGGTGTGTTTGTGCCCTCAGGCAGGAAGGGCCAGGCTGTGTTGAGCCCTCCCTACCTGCCCTGATGTTAGCACCAGCGTCACACTGAGGTGTGGACGGCTCAAAAAGGTTAAGTGCCTCTCCCAGGGCCACACAGCAAGAGGTCTGATCCGGGGATGGGTGGTTGAGGAAGTCGGGAGGAATGAAAGGCAGGCATGGTAATGGAGAGGGAGGGGAGGAAATCTCACGGCCTCTGTGTGCACCAGGCGCCATTTTAAAAATTCCAGAACACATCTCCTCATTGATTTGTAACAAAATCCGCCGCTTTGAACTTTCATCTTATGTCTGGGGTTCCGGTTACACACGGCTGGATATTTTGGAATGGAAAAGACCATGAGTCCTTCTTCATTTTATAATTCAGAAATTGAATCTCAAGAAGTCCCTCAGCTGGTTTGCTGAAGGAACTTGAACCCCAACCCCAAAGCCCACCAGAGGTGTTTACTCACTGGCTCTCTGGGCAGGGCAGGGGAGCCCTGACAGAGAGTTTTCTGATTTCAGCGGTGAAAATACTGAACTCACACGACCATTGATCCCATGCTCCCAATGCAGGGTCACTGGGCAGTCAGGAGGAGATGACAGCCATTCGCCCAGGAGTCAGTCTGAGCCCACCCCACACAGCAGCAGGCTCCTCCTGCTGTGGGTACTGTGCTCAGCGCGTGGTGTGTGCACAGCACGCATGCATGTGTGGGACGTGTGTGCGCATGTGGGGTGTGTGTTCTCACAGTGTGTGTACATGTGTGGTGTGGGAATGTACAGTGTGTGTGTGTGCACAGCACGCGTGCATGTGTGGGACGTGTGTGCGCATGTGGGGTGTGTGTTCTCACAGTGTGTGTACATGTGTGGTGTGGGAATGCGCATGTGGGTGTGTGCAGCATGCGTGCGTGTGTGGGACATGTGTGTGCACGTGGGGTGTGTGTGCTCACAGTGCGTGTACATGTGTGGGAATATGCAGTGTGCATGTGTGTGCATAGCGTGCGTGCATGTGTGGGATATGTGTGCGCACGTCGGGGGTGTGTGCTCACGGTGTGTGTACATGTGTGGTGTGGGAATGTGCGGTGTGTGTGTGTGCGTGTGCAGGGTGTGTGCATGTGTGATGTGTGCACATGTGGGTTTGTGTGCTCACGGTGTGTGTACATGTGTGGTGTGGGAATGTGCGGTGTGCGTGTGCAGGGTGTGTGCATGTGTGATGTGTACACATGTGGGTGTGTGTGCTCACGGTGTGTGTACATGTGTGGTGTGGGAATGTGCGGTGTGCGTGTGTGCGTGTGCAGGGTGTGTGCATGTGTGATGTGTGCACATGTGGGTGTGTGTGCTCACGGTGTGTGTACATGTGTGGTGTGGGAATGTACAGTGTGTGTGTGTGCACAGCGTGCGTGCATGTGTGGGACGTGTGTGCGCACGTCGGGGGTGTGTGCTCACAGTGTGTGTACATGTGTGGTGTGGGAATGTGCGGTGTGCGTGTGCAGGGTGTGTGCATGTGTGATGTGTGCACGTGTGGGTGTGCATCTGTACCTGTGCACCACTCGTAACACACCTCTGCAGCTCCGTGCCTCATGTCCTAATCCTCACGTAGACACCTGCACCCCCTCAGTGTGGGCACCGGGAGCACCGTGAACGGTGTCTGTGTGGGTAATTGCTGGTCTCTGTGTGTTTGCTGGGGCTGCTGTGACAAACCACCACAGTCTGGGTGGCTCAAACACAGTCACTTCTCACCTCCACTTCTGGAGGCTGGAAGTCCCAGATCAAGGTGTAGGCAGGGCCGTGGTGGGTCCCTCTGGGGCTGAGGGGAAAGGACCATCTCGGGCCTCTCTCCCTGGCCTATAGATGGACGTCTTCCCCTTCACCTTCACATTGTCATCTTTCCATATGTCTCTGTACCCAAACCCCCCTTTTATAAGGACAACAGTCATGTTGGCTCTTCTTCAAAGCATGACTCTCCCCACCCTGAGCTTAACTTGATCTTAACCTTGACAACTAAAAAAACTTATTTCCAAATGAAGCCATGTTCTGAGATCACAGGGGTTAGGACTCCAATGCGTCATTTTTTGGAGAGGGACATAAGTCATCCCACAATGGCCTCTACCACCAGAGCCTTGCTGGCTTGGCTGCCAGGTAGTTTTTGTGCTGTGGACATGGCTTCTGTCCCAGAGGGCAGGGCTTCTACTGTCACAAGAGGAAATGTGGTTTGTAGGCTTGTCCTTCTGGGAGCTTCACGGGTCTGGAGTTTTCTGAGGCTACAGAACAAATTACCACAAACTGAATGAAGTGCCCACTTGTTGGCTTACAATTCTGTAGATCAGAAACGCCAGCACGGGGTGGCTGGCTCTCTGTTTGGGGTCTCACAGCCTGAAATCCAGGTCTCCACTTAGCTCAGCTCCCATCTGGAGCTCAGGCTCCCTTCGGTCCCATTCACACTGTTGGCAGAATTCAGATCCTTGCAGCTGGAGGACTGAGGTGCGTTCCTAGCTAGCTGTCCACTGGGGCCACTCTCAGCTCCTGGAGTATTCCCTCGTTCCTCGGGACACAGTCCCCATCTGCGAATCCAGTAATGGAAACGTTTTGTGTTCTGAGTCTCCCTCACTTCAAATTTCTCTGCCTTCTTTCCTGTGGCTGTCTAGAAAAGATCTCTGCTGTTAAGGGTTCACCTGACTTGTTCAGGCCCACCTGGACCTTCCCTCTCCTGCCATATAATGTCACATGGTCACAGTTTACTCAAGGGGCTTATGCAGGATGTGTCCACTAGGGAGTGGACATCTGGGCCCTCTTGGAGATGGCTGCCCGTCAGAGGCTGGAACTGGAAGGCCCATTTTCCACCTGCTATTTTCCAGGGGCCGCACTCCTGGACAGTGGTGTCCGTGTCATCTCTGTGTTCACCTCCCCAGCCCTCCGCTGTGTGCAGACGGCCAAACTCCTCCTGGAAGGTCAGTGAGAATGTTGGGAGCCCCCCACGCTGCCTTGATCTTGTGGCCATTCTCCCGGGGGACAGGAAGGGAGCGGGTGGAACTGGGTGGGCGGCCACATTGTGGTCCTGAGGCAGGCAGGCACAAGCCTGTCCTGCGGGACGGCCACAGGCACCTGGAGCCTGGCAATGTTTCTGGAATGTTGGGACTGGGGTGCCAGTAGGGGCCTGTCCTCACCCCTTTGGAACTCCCCTTTCCACTGAGCATTTAAAGAAACACTGGAAAGTTCCTTTCAGAAGCCTGGAGAGCCGAGACTGCTGTGGGCCCTTCTAAATCCAAATGCAGGACCCTCTCCAGGCAGTGGGATCTGCTGGGGGTGGGGGGGGCTGTCCAACGTCATCCAGGCTGACAGGTGCCCAGAAACCGTGGGCGGACCCTCTCAGCTCCCACCTCCGAGAAGGAGAAAGCTCCTGCCTGAGAAGGAGGAGGGAGGAGGGAGGAAGGCCCCTGTCCCCAGGACTGGGCTCTGTTCCCCCTCGTATGGGGAGAGGGACGATCTAGCTTCCCAGCCAAGGACTGGCCGTCCCTCCACAGCAGTGACAGAGAGGGCAGAACACAGGGTGTAGAAGGATTTCCTTCCTTTCCCGGAGACCTGGGAAGTCAGGTCACCAGAGGCAGTGAGCAAGGAGGCAGAGGTTGGAGCCTGGGAAGCGCTGAGGGCGTGAGGTGGCTGTAGGGGGCAGAGCCCAGACTGGGAAGTGCAGGTGCCGACTGGGCAGTGCTGTGAGCCCCCCTGAAGTTAGTGAGCAGGAGTTTAAGTGCAAATGAGTTGGCAGAGCCTGGGGCTTCCGCCCAGAGCAGGCAGGGAACAGGTGGAGGACAGGATCTGAGGGGGCTGAAGTGAGAAAAAACCCCAAGAGAGGGCAGGAGGCGCTGGGGCACAGCAAGTGGTGCACGCCAGGGATTTTCCACTAGGGGCAGGAATGGCAGGAAAAAGGACTTGAGGGAAGGAACAGAGGCCAGGGACACCGGGTGGAGAGCGGGGGTCTGCAAGTGCTGGAATGAAGCCCCAGGAGAAGGGAAGGGGGCCTCTTCTGAGGCAGGCAGCTGAACTGGGTGTCCCTGCAGGAGAGCCTGGGGTGAAGCTGAGGAGCCCTCCAGGTGGGCCACTGGCAGAGGCAGGCGGAAGGAGCTGCAGGAACTCCCTGATTGGCCCCACACGTGTCCCCTGGCTCTGAGCTCCCTGTCCTCAGGTCCCCAGGCCTCCAGCAGAGGAGCTCTGGTACCTGGCACATCCGGCCCTTCCCTGGGAACTTTCCCTCTATTCTCCCCTCTCCAGTTTTATGAGGCCTAAAAGTCAATTGGATCAGCACAGAGGAGCGCGATCCACATTCCCCTGCTAAAAACACCGAGGCAGTTTCTGTCCACTGACCCTGCTTCGTCTCCTCATTCTCTGTCATTTTCCACACGATTGTGGTGTCAGGCCCTGGGCAGTGTCTCAGGTGCCCAGACAGAAACACCTGCTTATTTCACCTGGTGTTGGGGGTTCAC
>NW_003852523.1:2198538-2226141 GCF_000181295.1 Otolemur garnettii
AAGTTCAGAATATTCTTTTGACCAGCTTTCCAGACCACTTTTCCTAATTCCAATAGGTTGTGGATGTTTTTCTGACTTCTATTATTTGGACCCCGGCGTGTAAAACAACGTTCTCAGCAGGGTCCTCTGACAGCAGCAGTGCCAGCATCTCTCACCTGGGCTCGCACTGGCTTTGACTCTGCATGCAGACAGTATCACTACGCCTGTTTAAAGGACACACAATCATAAATCCTGTGATAATGCAGGAAAACACGGACCCCAGGCCCCCTCACAAGGCCCCAGGCACGGTCCACCTGCCTTCAGGCTGACAGCGGAAGTGCCCACATGCTGCACCTTTGATATCCAGCATCAGCCAATGTCCAGATGGGCCACAGAACAGCGGCCGGTGGGTGTCCTGGAAAGACACCTGGGTCCACACCCACGGAAGCTCTCATCTCACATCTGCTCCATACGCAATAGCAGTGCGCGCACGGCCGGCAGGCCGGGGGAACCAAGGCCACATGAACTCCGTCTAACCCACTCTTTTCTAAACATGCTTGACAAATGAGCTCTTCTCATGGACTTTTCAAAATACATTTGGGGAATTGATTTGATGTCCAGCATTTTGAGATTAATAACATTTTCTTCATTTCAAATGAAACATTACGGTCTTTTGATTTTTTTTGCTCTGAGTGAAATGGCCTGGCTTTGTAGGTCTGCTTTTAGTCAAGCTATAAAATGTTCAGGAAGGGTGAATTGTGAGGAGCCAGAATGTTCCAGAAGAAGGTCCCCTTCCACCCAATCTGGTGTGTTTCTCCAGAATGTCCTTCCTGAGGCTGACATTCCCTGTCATTAGCCACGACCTCCCTGGTGGGCTGTCCACCTAGGTCAGCGGCTGTGCTGTGGCCTTTTCTGCTGTAGAACTGTGCTGGAGGGTCAGGGTGGGCCTGACCCCATCCCGGGACTCTGTCCCCTCCTGTCAGACACAGGGTCCCCACTGCTTGGAGACCTTCCAACTGCCTGGCACTTTCAGTCTCAGAAACAGCGTGACTGTGCTTAGTCAGAAAACAGTGTTTGCCAAGAAAAGAAGTAGCAGAATTTGAAAGACGTTATTTAGATCCCCGTGTAAGATGCTAAGACACAGGAGGAGACTCTGCATGAAGCCAAAGTGGTTGGTAAAGATGAGAAACACCTGTTTTCTGTTGAATACAGAACTCAAACTGGAGAAACAAATGAAGATAAGAGTAGAGCCTGGAATCTTTGAATGGACAAAATGGGAGGCCAGCAAAGCCATCCCGACATTCATGAGCCTGGAAGAGCTGAAAGAGGCGAGTTTCAACGTGGACACTGAGTACAGGTAGACCCTCCCTCCCGCAGGTGCTCCCTCCCCCGGCCCTCTGATGCAGGGCTCATCCGGGCCTTGCCAGAAAAGGATTTTTCATGATGTTATTAAAGATGGTAAGGAAGACTTTATTCAAGGGGACCCCTGCAGTGGGGCTTTGCAGTGGGAGAGAGATTGGGGTCCATTATGAAGAGGATGGGATAGTTCTTGCTAAATGACCTCCCAGGAGTCTTGCTGAAGGGAGGCCTGGGGGCGGCAGAGCAGGAGGAACCCGCTCAGATATCGAGGGTAGGGGTTTCTAGCTAAAACTGACCCTGCAAGGATGGACACTGAAGCCCTTGGGGTGGCCTGGTAAAGAGGAGGGCTCGGAGACTGGCGAGACTGTGGCTGAGGAGAGAACCATGGTTGCTGTCGTCTGGTGTCCGACTCTGCCACTGTAGAGTCTTCCCGACGTGCAGTAAGGAAGTGCACAGCCTTTGCCACTTTGGGACACAAAATTGGAGCCTCCCTGTTGATGCTGGGCCCTGCCTTGAGGCAGAGGCATCTTGGAAGAACATTCTCCTTCCCTGCTAACCACAGCCATGTGATTCTAAACCCTGCCATCTGCCCAGCACAGCAGCCTCCTCTCTGTCCCCTCCAGGCCTGCAGTCCCCCTGTGCCGCCTCAGGCCAGCCGAGAGCTATGCCGAGTACGTGGAAAGGAGCAGCGCGAGCGTGGGCCGGATCATCAGCGCCTGCCCACAGGACAGTAAGTCCTCGCCATTCTCGGGTATAACGGTCTCACCCCTGGGATGGAAATTGGTGGACTCTGTGAAGCTGCTAATGTCCCCACCACCCCTGCCTCCCTTCTTCAGCAACTAAATGTGATATGGTGCCTGCGACCACAGTGTTTGGGTGCTTAAGCTCATGCTTCATCATGAGTCAGACCCCAGGGCCCCACTGCAGGGCTGGGTGCAGGTGGACCCAGGACCCAGGGTCAGCCCAAACCACTAGTGTCCATGTGACTCCAGTCAGCTTCCCAGGAAACAAAGGAGGCTAACAACAGACAGTGACAGAGCCACCAGCTTCTGGGCAGAGTGGCTGGCCTGGCCCAGGCCATCCCCAGCTCACCACGGGGTTTCCCAGCTCTTACTCTGTGTGGATGAAGCTACACAGAGGTGCTGTCTCCCTTCCTTCCACACTTCCCCCAAGCTGGCTGGGGCATGAGGTGTCCCCACACTCAACCTGTGCACTCTGGAAGCTCTTGGGAAGTTCTCATCCAAAGGGGTCGTGGTAGGCTCCTTGCGATAACCAGCTGGTAATCTGGGTCAGGACTAGGGGCAGCCACCACACTGATTAGCCATAGTCCTGATGTGTGTCTAGGCAGCCAGCCACAAAAGCTGATGGCTCTGGCCACTTTTTACCCCATCCCTGAGGTTGGCAGATAGCTGCTTGCACCCGGCTACTGCCTGCCACACCTCCTCCCTGCCCCCAGGTCCCTCAGGCCTTAGGGCTCTACAAGGTAACTCTGCCCCAACAACTTTGGGGACCCCAAGTCTAAAACAGACACCCTGTGTGCCTGATCTGACCTTGAGGTATTTTTTTTATAGCTGGCGTCATCCTAGTCGTGAGCCACGGCTCAGCGCTGGACTCCTGTACTCGGCCACTCCTTGGGCTGCCACCCCGGGACTGTGGGGATTTTGCCCAGTTAGTGAGAAAGGTATGGAGCTGCTCTTATCTCTTTGGGCCACAAAGTCATGCACCCCAAAGACACGGGATTAGTACACTCCCTTATCAGCACCTGCATGCCCCAAGAGCCGAGCCTACCTGCTCTCATGCAAAGGGCCTTGGGCCAGGGCTGACGGACATTACTGGTCATTGGTCACCATTACTAGTCATTTATTGCTGTACAATGCAAAGAACAAGACGAAAAATTGTTAAAAGTCAGCTCAGATTGTAATTCCTTGCCGCTGTAGCAATAAAACTACAGTTGGGAAAGGAGTGAGCAGGTTAGATGCAGAGGGCATGGGCGCGGCCCTGGCTGCTGCAGAGCTGTTGGGTCAGTAGGCTTTAGTGCTGGTCTGAAACCAAAGACTTTTTATAAAACATCAGTAAGTGATTGAACACTCTGTTTCAGATCCCTTCTCTGGGTATGTGCTTTTGTGAAGAAAATAAAGAGGAAGGGAAATGGGAGCTGGTGAACCCGCCCGTGAAGACCCTGACGCACGGGTCGAACGCGGCATTTAACTGGAGGAACTGGATCCTGAGTGACTGAGAGCCATTGGCCGCATGACTGTACAGTGGACAGGCGAGGACGCTGTGCAGAGGCTGTGACATGCATCGTGCCAGAGGTGTCTTCGTGTCTTAGTCTCACCTACACGACTCATAGAAGCACGAAATGCACTTTTATATCAGGGAAGCCGTGCACCTGTTTGCTGGGCTGGGGGGCCTCACTACCCCCAGCAGGTGGGAGTGTCCACACTGACACAGGCGGGTGGAGCCAGGGCTTGGAGGGAGATGACAAGCTGGGACACTAATTAAAGACTCACCACACACAGGATGTGGCCACTTCGTCCTGCTTGCCCCAGCTGGTCGGGTTCCCAGCTGTTTTTCCTTTTCCTATTTGAATCACTCTGTAGCTGTGTCCACACAGGCCAAAAAGTCAAGAAAATGGTACGAGAAAGCCACTTGCCGGATGAAAACTGGGACTTGTCGTGGGTGTCAGCACCCCGTGTATTGGTGTCCTGGCACTGGTGCAAGTGACCACACACTTGGTGGTGAGTCACACGTGCTGTCCTGCAGTTCCGGAGGGTAGGGTCCGGTGGCCAGCTACATCCCTTCCTTTCCTTTTTTAGCTTTCAGAGACTGCCTGTCCCTCATCTCATGCCCCCACCCCAGTCCTCCAGGACAGCAGGGAGTGTCCTCCAAAGCTCGGTGACCTCTGCTCCATTGTCCCTGCACCCGAAGTCCTTTCTGCCCTGTAGGGTCCCACATTCATAGGCTCCCAGGATGAGGCTGTGGACGCCTGTTGGTGTCAGTCCTTGGCCTGTCCTTCCAAGCATGGAAGGTGCTGGCACAGACATGAGGGTCTGACGCACCCCCATGAGGGTCTTCTGTGGCACCCCATTTTCTCACTTCTGATTAAGACGACCAGGAAGGGGACTCTGCAAATGGGAGAAGAACCAGAAAAAGGGCCACCAGCAAACTGACGTCCCCCTGTGACCGTGTGAACACAGTAGTGGCTCTGACTTTACGAAGGCCGTCCAGTAGTGGATGGGGTTCCCCCAGTGTGTCTCCACCCCCACCCCATGGTCATACCTGTTTCCACAGCCCATGCAGGCCATGCCTGGCACAGGCAGCAAGATCCCTCCACAGTGTAGTGAAAAGCAGCCCAGCTTTCCCCTTTCCCACCCCTGTCCCAGTTCAGATGTCATTTCACTATTGTGGTTTGGGAAGATGGTCCATCTGTGACTGGCCATTTACAGAGCAAGCACAGAGGTGGGCGGGACAGACCTGCCCTGCTCCTCCAGTCCCCCTGCCATCACCCCCATAAGCTTGGAGCAGAACACAAAGGGGTCACCACATTAGACCCTGCTGCCTGATGTCCCCAACTCCATTATGGGCACTTTGGGAAAAGGATGGTGGTAAGGGGGCAGGAGGAAGAGTCAGGGGAGGGAGCAGAAAGAGGGGACCAGAGCAGCAGCTTTGGATTGGACAACAAAGATGCTAACACCCCGGCCAGTGCCTGACCCAAGGCTGCAGCCTGTGATGGGGAAGAGCTCAGGGACAGCCCTGGGCCAGCCAGCAAGGCCACGGAGCCAAGGCAAGTGAAGTGAGGACCGTGAATACCCTGAGCCAAGTTAGAACCAGCCCATGTCAAAACAGCACACATACACCATCCAAAACACACCACGCAGAACACGCCACACGGAACACGCCACACAGAACGTGTGAGGGGGCCACACTGACGAAGCCTCCTCAACCTGCCCATCTAAGACTGTCTACTGAGAGAGGCACATTTGCTTGTTCCTGTTAACTTGCTAGTGACATAGTCTTTCTGTGCCCAAACCTAACCAAGTCTGCAGCTAACACAGCAGCAGAGAGCAGGAGTGCCGCCCATTCGCAGGCCTGCCTGTGTACACCCCACACAACAAGATCTCTAGGGCAGGACCCCAGATGTGCCCCATTAGGTGCTGATAAGAAGATAAGGGGGCCTCAGGGATAGGTGGGGGCGGTGCCTCTGGGCACCTGCACTGCTTGACCCTCCTCATCATTGGATGTGAGGCAGGTGTACGTCCTCCGTTTGGGTTCTGTCCGGGACACGCTGGGGCCACACTTAATAGTCATGGTGATTAATAAAACTTTACAAACTCAGCGAATGGAGTTTGAACAGTGGCCACTTACTCATTTGGTCTGTAACAGGTCTCTGAGTCCAGCTTTCCAGGGGTGAGTCCTGCCCCCGGAAAAAGCCAGGGCAGTTAATGACCCTCGAGTTCTGCTGGGCTGCTGACAGCCTTCTCAAGGGGAGCAAATTAGGTTTGAATCTCAGATCACAAGGCCTAGTGTGCAAGAAGTACCATTTTCCTTAGATTTTATAGCCCTGACTCTGACTAGGCCCTGACTAGGCCCTGACTAGGCCCTGACTCCACAGCAGAGGACCCCTCCCCCCAGCCCTTCTGCCATTCTTAGCTTTCAGAATAAGTCCTGGGCCTGTGCTGGAGAAGGCAGGGGTGGAAATGCCTTGTGGAAGTTTATCATACTGGGTGTAAGGTTTGGGTAATAACAGAGCCTCCTGCTGGGCCGGCCCTCAGTATTTCTGAGCCGAGTCTGACCCCTGCTGACGTCTTCTGGAAGTTACCAGGCATCCAATCCATGCCCCTCCCTGTACCCTCATCCGTCAGACATCCCCTAAACGTCTGCTCAAAAAGCCAAGCCTGGGAAGGCCCCTCCACCTTGTCTGTGGGCGTCCCCCTGAGGCTGACCCTACTGCCTGATGTCCCCAATTCCATTATGGGCACTTTGGGAAGAGGGTGGTGGTGAGGGGATATGAGGGAGAGGCAGGGGAGGTGACAGGGAGAGGGGACCAGGGGAGTGGCCTTGGGTTGGGCAGAAAAGGTGCTAACACCCAACCCAGTGCCTGCCTCAAGATTGCAGCCTGTGATGGGGAAGAGCTCAGGGGCAACCCATGGCCACCCAGCAAGGCCACCGACCCACGGCAAACATCCGAGGAGGGAGAGCTGTCATCATTTTCCACCAAAGCAAGTCTTATTTTGGAACCGGACTTGAGAGTTTTTTGATGTGATTCCTACCAGTGCGCGCTATGGACTGAGCTGTCTGCCCTGTTCTGAAGTCAACTGGGAGGCAACTCTGCATAGATCTGAAGAGAAATGAAAATCAGCCCCAAAAGCCTGAGGTGCCCCAAGTCCCCACGAGGGCTGGGGGAACCTCGGGACTGCATCGTGTCCCCAAAAGAAATGCGTCAGAGGCCTGGCCCCCATTTGCTAGAAGTGTGACTGTGTTTGAAGACAGGGCATTCATGGAGGGGACTAAATGAAAATGAGGTCACCAGGGTGGGTGGTAACCCGACCCGCCAGAGGAGGAGCTAAGGACACACACCGCCCCCCCAAGGACAACCATGTACAGACACAGGGAAAAAGTGCCGTCTGCCAGCCAGGGACAGAGGCCTCAGGAGAAACCTGAGCCCGGGCGGCACCTTCATCTTAGACTGTGAGACAGTAAACGCCCGCTGCCTAAGCCGCCTGTGTGTATCTGTCAGGGCAGGAGAACCGCAGGGAACCAGCACGGTATAAACTCCAAGTGCACACCTGCGAGGGGCTGAGTAGGGGCCCGGGCATGCTAGCTGCACGTGTGTGTGTCCACATGTCTGTGTGTATGCGAATGTGTGTGTGTGTGTGTGCACTTATTTCCAAACAGTGTAGGTAGAAATCTTCCTTACTGAGGGCACGTTTCTGTGAGGCTCAGAGGACGTGGGATCCCCAAATGGGCTCCCACTTCCAGCCCTGGGGAAGAGCAGGATCCGGAGACATTTCTTACTAAGCACTCCAAGCTCCTACCGTCTCACCCCCCAATTTTTTGAGGACCAATAGTGTAGTGTCAAAAGGACAAGAAGCCCACACAGGATGTCAACCTACACGTGGTAAAGCACAGTGACTGGCAGACTGAAACCCATTCACTCACAGGGGTCCCTGAGCCCATGACGACTACTCTGAAAAAGATCTGGAACTAATTAATTTGCCACCCTTTGAAGCTTCTGTTAAACCAACACCTTTTAGGCTTTAGTCTGTCTGTCCGGGAGGAAACCACATAAATCCAGCCCCCAAATGTAGAGGGAACAGCAGAGCTAGGAAGATGTCATTTCTCAAACCATGATTGCAGGGGGCTGGAGGATGGCCCCAAAGATAGCAGGCCCCAGTGGCTGCCCCGAGTTATCCACTAACAGCAGATCAACCAGGTGACCATTTCTTCTACTGCAGTGAAGCAGAACGTATATAACACCACGAATATGGATGCCAGGCAAGAACATCGCCACGAGTTTCACAACCCTCTGGCTATAATTTAATAAGAAACACGCAGGAACCAGAAGCACAGGCTAAGGGGGCCCAGACAAACCCAGAGGGTGAGCTACTCTGCCACAGCCAGCCCAGTCTCTTCACAGTCAGTAACGGAAAAGGGACTTCACAGAAAAAAAAGAGAGAGAGTGAGGGTGGAGGTCCCCAGCCCCAAGCCTCAGAGCCTGTGCTTGACAAGGTGTGCACTCGGTCTTGTATTCTGTCTTGCAGAAGTGAAGCATTTGAACCATAATCGTGCCTCGGCCACTTTCCCCCCTGATTTCAATCAGACACATGTCCCCTTATGTTGAATGGCATTAAAAATGGCCACAGGCATTTTTAGAATGTGTTTCAGGGAGCAATGATTAAACTGAGTTCGGGGCAGATTTCATGATTTGGGTTTGGTAGAATGTTTGTGTATGTTACTGGTTTGCAGGGACATTCCATGTGGTTGTTACTGCTGGCTGTTCTGAAGTAGGACTCATTCCAGAAATGCCCCTAGCATGATGATGCAGAGGTGCAGAGACACACATGAGCTTGTCCTGCTGGCCTGACACCACCGTGTGTGGGAGAAATGAGGCTTGAAGTGGGTGGGGGCAAAGGTCGCCCATGGGAAATTATCTCAACCGTCAGACATGTAAAATTGTAAGAGAAGATTCTCACTGCTGCCCCCATCAAACCAGGTCTCTCCTGCCCAGGAGACAAGGGTGCAGCACATGCAAGTTTTGATGGAACCATATGGAATTAGACTCGCCAACACCTGTTGGGAATACATGGTCCTGAGGCAGCTTTGGGGACAGTGGTATGTCTGCTTGTGAAGATAAAGGTTTTATGCCTCTCCATTATCAGCAACTGATAAACCATCAAAAAGCAACAGTGAAATATCTCACTGATATCCCTGCAAAAAAAGACGAGGTGTTCAAAGAGAATACAGGCCCCAAAAATGGAGAAAAAGAAGCATTAGAGAGCTGTATAGGCGGTGAATAGGAATATTCTGATAGTTTCTGTATTGTGTTCTGTTTGCCAACTTTTCATTTGTAATTTTATTGAAATTTATTTTTATTGTAAATATTTGTTTTAACATTATTTTATACTCATAGTGCTCTGTGCTCTTTCTTTCAAAACTTTTTAAATTTTATTTTATTGTTTATTAGAAATGAGGTCTTGCTCTATTACCTAGGCTGGACTTGAGCTCTTGACCTCAAGGGATCCTCCAGCCACAGCCTCCCACGTAGCTAGGCCCAGCTTATATGCATTCCCTGAAAGAGGCCTGGAGATGGTCTTCATTAGGTTCTGCCTATGGAGGCCTCATGTTTAGGGACATAACCCCCAGGAGCAAAGCATGACCTTGAAATGGGCAGACCAAAGGACATTGTGGGGTGAAGTGAAGACATTTGCCCTCCAAGTAACTCGGGGGAGAGGAAGCTGGCAAAGCTGACGGAGGTCAGAACTCCCCTGGCAGTTGGGAGGGACAGGAAGGCACCTAGGGACAGCGTCAGGAAGCAAGAACACACCTGAGTGTCAGCCCTGCTGAGGGACCTGAACGTCCACTGTAGGCCAAAGCCTCCCTGGGGGCCGCAGGGACCCCAGGGGGAGCCCTGGGACAGATCACACTGAGCTGGTGAAGGAGGGGATAGCTCACACTCCGCAGGTATTTATCACATTATTTTGTGAGTTTCTCACAGTAATTCTTATTTTCTAGGCATTTCAGCTCTCTTGAGATTTCTAGGGAGAAGTTTTAGTATCTAATCACTCTCCAAGCTCATCCAGAAACCTACTTCCATTCAATATCTTCTGCAGAGTCACAGTGTATCCTAGGAGAAAACACCACTAAAAACCGCAGCAGATCAACATAGTGACTTTCAGTTTAAAGAATTTGAAGCTGGCCAGGCACAGTGGCTCATGCCATAATCCCAGTACTCTGGGGAGGCCAAGGAGGGTGGATCACCTGAGCTCAGGAGTTCAAGACCAGCCTGAGCAAGAGCAAGACCCCATCTCTACTAAAAAAGAGCATTGTGGAGGGCACTTCTAGTCCCACCTACTTGGGAGACCGAGGCTAGAGGATCTCTTCAGCCAAGGAGTTTGAGGTCGCTGTGACCTATGACACCACCGCACGCTACCCAGGGCAACAAAGTGAGACTGTCTCAAAAAGAAAAAAGAACTTGAAGCAGAGGCTGTTTCAGAAACAAAGAATAAAGAGATTTATTTTGAATTGTAAACCAACTTAAACTAAGTAAGAAAGATTGACAACTCTAGAATTAAGATTATTAACGACCCGAGCAACAGAAGCCTCTTCACGACACGCTCTTTCAGCTTCATCTCACTCTGGTAGATCCGATTGTCTAGCTTCCTCTTCTTCAAAACAAAAAGGAAACACAAATTCATTTCTTTCTTAAATTTTTTTCGTGCATGTTCTTCTGACAAACATAAGTATATTTCATGTTTCCTTTGTTCTGGTCTGTAAATCTTTATTCACTAACATCTTTTGCAATAAAAATTATAACAAATATTAATTATTCATCATGTAAAAAGGAATGTTAAATTTTACCTTATACAGACTTTTAGAGTTTTTTCTAGTACTACTAATAAAATAAGCAAAAGACACACTAAGGCAAAGTAAATATTAAAACAAAAATATCTATGTAAAATTGATAATTATCTTATAGCTGTATACACAGTCCAAAACAGCCAGCCTTGGGCGGCACCTGTGGCTCAGTGAGTAGGGCACCGGCCCCATATACCGGAGGTGGTGGGTTCAAACCCAGCCCCGGCCAAAAAAAAGAAAACTCCAGAAAAAACAAAACAGCCAGCTTTATGGATGAACAGGTAATTGCTTGGCCCTTACATTAATTACATTAATTAAGAGAAAAACTGAACACGACCACATTCTTATTAGATGTTCTATATAAATTTTCATAAAATTTAAAAATATTTTTTATAGTTAAGGGAACTGTATAACTCACTGTTGGCAAAGTTAAAAAACAAATTAGTAAGGTAAATCTCTGATGTAACATGAGATTCATGACAAATAGATATTACATTTTTATTTATTACATTTTTATTGTTCTGATAAAACATTTTGCCTACTAAACCCATTTTTTTTTTTTTATTTAGTCCTTTTCTCACTTAAGGCACTGCTGACACCTGGGACTGGGGGCCACTTGGTCACTGGTGCTGTCCCCCCATTATAGGGTGTTCAGCAGCAGCTTCCCCGGCCTCTGCCCAGGAAGGCAACGCAGCACCCTCATCAGCCTCACCAAGTCCTGGCCATGGCCAAAAGTCCCCTAGAGGCCGAGACCCCTGAGCTAAGGTGATGCTTTTGGTCCAAGGTGGTCGCAGGTGCCGGTGCCCAGGACTCCCCCAGTGGGGTACTAGGGATGGTCCCTCCTTACGCCTGCCCCCCCCCTCCTCTTCCCACTACAATCTCTGGCTGGGTAAAGGTCACCCATCCTCCACCAGCCCTAGAGGAGCACGAAGGTGAACCTGACGCAGGCTGCCCACACACTCCTGTGCTCAGGATCAAGGGCAAAGTCTGGGACCCTGATTTTTTACCCTGTGCCCTCCTGTGCAGGGGAGGCATCCTCACCCGGGTCCATGTCGTAGCGGAACTCATCTCGGCTGTAGTCCCGGCTGGCATCCCCGAACGCGTCTGCTTCTTCATCCCCGGGCCTCATGTCTAGCTCGCCCTCGGAGCCCTCCAGCAGAGCCTGGCCGTCCTCCCCGGCATCCCCTGCACCTGGGACAAAGCAGAGGACGTAGGGTTAATAGAAACTGCAGGCCTGTGCCTGTGCATGCCCCAACCCAGGGCAGCACCTCACTCTCCCCAGTCTGAGTGCACCCACCCCGCCCAGGCCTGGCCGACAGAGCAGCTGTGTCCCGGCAGGGAATGGTTCAGAGCTGGGCACAGCTGCTCTACAGCTCTAATTCCTGAGGGTTTGGTTTGGTGGGAACTCTGAGGAAGAGGAACCTCTGTTCCTCCCCACCCCCAGCCTCCGTTCTTGAGTTGACTGGATGACAATTTGGTAAGGTTGGTGAATTTTAGTCTCCAAAGGGATGAGAATGCTGGCCAGAGTCTGAGTCTCTGTGCCTCTACCCTGGAGCATTCCTGTTACAGGAACCAAAGTTACTAGGAGCACGAGTGCTATTTCACTCAAGCCAATCTGCCTTGGCCTTCATCTGCAGTGGGAGAAAACTCTCACCCAGTAGAACTTTCTTCAACTTGCTATGGCACATTAATGACTTCCTAGCTAGACCCTGCCAGATCCTTCTGTAAGGAAGGACTTGTCTCTCTGGCCTGTGCCTGCCTGAGGTCACACCCATGACCAAGGTGACGGGATATAGGCCCCACAGGAAGGACACAATGGATGTTCAACTCCCACACAATCAGCCAAGATTGTTAAGGGCATGGGTCTCCTTCTGGGAAGTCCCCCTGCTCTCCATTCTAGGGGTATCCGATCCCAAAGGCTCTCCCTAGTCACACCCTACACACTAAACTGACTCAGAGTCTGGTTCCAGAGAATCCAGCCTACGACTGGGCTGAGAACAGAATTTCCCGGGAACAGGGCAGGCCCGACAGCCCGGGGTGCCCCACACCTTCAGCTCCTGGGGCCTCTTCTCGGCCAGGCCCGTCCACAGGGGGCACCTCCTTGGGGAGGGTCGGAGTCCATAGGGCCAGTTCCGTGATTTTGGTAGCTTTCCATTTTGGAACAACATTTAGTAATGTCTCTTCCTCCTCTTCCTCTTCTCCTCTTTCCTGTTTTAAACACACACACACACAAAAGAAAATGTATTAATAAATTGACCAACACTTTCGTCATCTTGGTCTGGGATGTTGAAAATAAGGGAAGACAGATTTTGACTAGGATGAGAAACAAAGTCTACTGCACAAGGCTGTGCCTAATATTAGCTAGCTAGTGTTAATATTAACCGGGGAATGTCATGTGGTATTAATATTAATGTTAAATATTGGGGGGGAAAGAGAGAATTATTTCCCCAGCCCGCTTCAAGAGGGGCAAGATGACACACCCGACATGCTAACAGTCGTCAAGGGACAAATTATGGTAATACCAATTACAGATTTCAGTCGTCATTGCTGGGGCCTGACCCTGTCTAGAACTCTCTTGCCCAGGATTAGCTGGTTCCTGTGACAAAACTAGGTCTAGACTTCTGTAGTAGCTGTGAGATGATGTTGTTTACAGGCATATCTCTTGGCAATTTAGTTCTATAGTAACACATGCTAATAAAGAAAACGAATTTTGAGCATTTCCAAGAATTGGCAAAACTTTTTAGGCAAACCACCTCTAACTTTGTAGGATCCAGATGCCTGGGTAACCCCTTTGCTTGTGGATGTGGAAGACAGCACATTCTCTGCAACTTACCATGTCTGTTAAGCGATATTCCCCGTGCTGTTCACATCCAATGTCAAATATATACTTTCCAGGGCCAACAGGCTATGAGCAAAGGGAAACCAAAGAGTACTTTAGACTCCACTGACAAAAATTACCAGAAGCCAGTATTTGGGGATGATAAGAAGACAGGCCAAAGAACATTAACAACATCTAAGGCAGAAAACATTGATGTGAGCCTCCAATAGTATTGTTATTCAGGAAAAAATATCCATGAAATAATGTACACAACTTGAGGACCTTCATGTAAGGCCACTGATTGTGCTTTGGGTATTGATCTGGACTGTGAAATATCAACTCCCCGTAGAAAATATAGAATGCTTTAGAAATGTTGTCTCCATGCACCCTACCCTGCACCGCAAACCTGGGTAAAGTCCAATATGAATTAAAGAACACTTTTATAAACTAATAGTAATGAAACCGCAAAGTATATGCCCTGTTTTGTTTATTTTTTTAAACTTTAGCCACATTTTGTTTCAAACTTAAATAGGCCAACACCCTTAGACAGATTAGCTAGGGAGCTACTGTTCTGAAGGATTCTTTTTAATGTCATTTCCACTACATTTTTTTTTTTACAAAAATATGGTAATATGCATACTAACTCATACTCTATTTTTACTTGGAAATATGACATGAACTACTTCTCGTATTTACCAATATTATTTCACATGCCAGTTGTCAACCTGGCATTTTATTTCGCCTCTAGGTTATAATTTATTTTACTCATTTACTATTGCTGCTACTTGGGATACTGATTGTTTAGAATGTTATAGTAAATATACTCTGAGTTAAACTTTAGACATACCCTTCATATTTTTCTTATGATAAACTGTCAGAAATACTGGACAAAAGCATACATGTATTTTGACTAGAATGAGGCTCTTAGAATTTCCGTTCCCACAGCAACACCTAAGAGCCCCCATATCCTTACACCTTTGTTATTCGGGCCACTGACATTTTGTTCTGTTGTTACATTTTTATAAAAAAAAAAATGAATCTCTCCATTTTAATTCATATCTTTTAAGTTATTAGTAAGGTTGAATTTTTTCCCAAGATTGTTGGCCTTTTAATCACATAGGTTGATAAACACGTTTTATATATTAAATGTTCCAGATAAATGTCCTCTTTGCATTTGACAGTCATCTTTTATTTTAATTTTTTTTATTGGGGATTCGTTGAGGGTACAAGAAACCAGGTTACCCCGGTTGTTGACAATCATCTTTTAAATTTTCTTTGTAGTGTTTTTTTAATCTGTAAGAGGTTATTTTTATAAAGTTGAACCTATTAGCGTTCTCTTTATGTTTCTCTTTAGAAAGTCCTCTTTCCTCATTTCAAAGTTAATAAATATTTATCTACACTTTTTCACTTGTGATTTTCTTGGTTACATTTCCATTTTTATTTTTTCTATAGAGCACCCTCACCTGCATGGTGAAGGAAAGCCTGTAATTTTCTCCCAAATGACCAAGTTGCCCCCCACTGTTCCTTGACAGGAACACATAATCACTAATCTGAAACGATGTTCTTATCAAGCCTTAAATTATTTCATCCACTGGGATCTGTCTCTAGACTTTCTAATCTGCTTCACTGGTCTGTATATCATTATCCTGGCATCACACTGCTTTAATTACTTCAGTAATTAAACACAAGGCCATGGACAGGTGGTTTTCTGAGGAAGAAATACAAACCAACAATGAAAGCAGGACTAGACTCTCTGGACACTACCAACGGGGGGAAGGCACATTAAAACAATGAGATGGGAGCGGAAAAGCTAAAGACTGACAGTGCACGGTGGTGGTGAGACCATATGATAAACAGACTCATGTTCTGTTGGCTGGAGTGTGAGTTGGCACAGCTTGTTGAGACAACTGACAAATAATCACGATTTAAAATGTTTGCAATGTCATGAGGTAACCTACATAATCACTCTCAAATGGGCAAAATTAGGTATATTTTTGTGTCCTGACATGCTGTCATCCTACTCATGTAACGAAAACCCCGAAACTATAATTCTGTATCAGCTGCATCACAGTGTGTGCACATGATACATGGACGGGGGGACGGTCCCCGAGTCTGAGTGCTTCCCAGGCAGGACAAACTCGACTGCTGTCTGTGCAACTTTAAAATTGTTCACTAACTGGCAGAACAAAGCCCCCGTTTTCACCCTTCTTTTTCAGGTCAGCCTAGGGCCTTCAAGTTTATCGATTCTTCCAGTTAGAGTTGTCTCTCCCCTGCACCCACCTGTCCATCTAGAAAAAACCCAGGGCAATTTCGCTGAGGATTACATGCACAACACATAAGTTGAGGAGAATGTGCTGCTGTTTTAATGAAGACTAAGATGACATCTATGGTTAGGGCATGAATTCTACACAAACGAGAACAGGCTTTCCAGAGAGTCGAGAAACTTCACTAAATCAGTAAATTGTTCCTTGAGCCAACCTCTCAGGCTCAGCTAACTCTCTCCTTGGGCAAAGTTTCTGCTCCAGACCTGATCAAGGCTACCGTGACTGCCTAAACCATCACAAATGGAAACCAGCCTGGGCCCCACAGGGGTGCTGAGGCCAGGCCACCTCCAGCCCCTCTCCCCTGCAGGCACTGAGGGCGCCTGCAGCAAGAGGTGGGGCTCCAGCACCACTCCCAGGGAGACAGCCAAACACTAGGCACTGACCTGCAGAAAATGAATGTTGTCTGTGATTTCTGGATGACAAGGAACAAGAGGTTAAGTGCCTTCCTTGTATTTCAAAGATGCAAGAGACCGCAGCGGGGCGGGCGGGATGGAGGGTTTCCCTGAGTTTTAGTATTTTCTGCTTCCCTATGTGCACAGGTTGGGGGAGGGGATTATTGTGCATTCCGTTGACAAAGGTCGCTTCCCACTGACTTACGTTTTTGTTCAAGAACTTGCCCTGGTACCTGTGGTTCAGGTGAATGAGCTCAGCTGCACCCTCCTGCTGTCCATTCACCCAGGTACCCACGTACTTGCTGCCCGTTTCTGCGTAGAAGTAGGTGCCTTGCCCGTGCCTGGGGAAGACAAGGACATGCTGCACTTTTTTCCGGCCCGGGGAAAAGCCAGGTTTATAACAGATGCTGAGTGAGGGTGGCCTAGGCTGATGCACCCTATGCCTGTGCCCAGCCAAATGACGCCTCCAGCTCAGCAGGCCTCACACACGTGACATTAACAAATGCAGAGAAGGGTCCAGTCGCCAGACAGAGCCGGCTTCCTGGGCTTCCGCTGTGGCTCAGGCCCTTAGGGGCTTCTTCTGTGCCCTCTGCTCCCAGGGGATCTTGACTGAGGGCCCCTCTGAGGAGAGGACCAGGTACATGAGTCTGCACCTGCTCGGTAAGCACCCTCCGTGGCACTTGCCTTAATGCCACACAAAGTTCTGAACTGCCGCTGCAGTGGTAAAGGGTTGTCTGCCATGGTTCTTTCTGTTCCTCAGTAAGTGTGAACAATCTGAAGGCGTCATCACATTCTCATCACATAAACAAATCTGAGGACTAAAGGTGGAAGCCGAACCTTTGGTGAGCAAACCACTCCCCGGTGTAGGTGTCGTTGTTGACATAGTAGTATACGCCGTGGCCGTGCTTCTGGTCATCTGCCCACTCCCCTGAAAGGACAACACAGGGCAAGTCTGGGAGAGGAGGGGACATGCTTTCAAACTGTTAACAATGCCCAAGCGCACTGGGGTCCCTTCCTAGGCCCAGGACTCTCCTAGTGCGCTCAGGAAACGCTGCAGCCCATATATACATAACTGCACTGGCTGAGGCCACTGTGATTTTCCACTGAGTCCCTCCACTTCCTTCCTCCCAGAATGGCTCAGCAGCATCAGAGGACCCTCCATTTGGACAGGGTGAGGTGTGCGTGTGCAGCCCACAGTCACCTCCATGTACAGCAAGTGGGCCTCCAGTTGGTCAAGGGCACAGTGAGCCTTCCAGCCAACACTGCTTGATCCACTGCCTGTGCTCCCAACACTATACTCTGTTGGTTGACCTTGCAAGTGCTTAGGGACCCAGCAACTCCAAACTTGGGAGTCTAGCACTGGCCCCTAGTGGCATCTGTCCCTTTCCCACCAAGCAACCTGGCTCCACACATCATTCCAGCCCAGCCGCCACGCTGCCTGGCTGGCACAGCAGCTGACGCCACTCGGTGCCATGACATGGCTGGCCCCTGCCTCTGCGTGGGCTCTCCCCTCACCTCGGTGTCCCTGCCTGCTCACCTCCACATAGGTTCTGGGTAAGGAATACTGAGATCGGCAAAGAGATCATGAACTTCATAACATAACTGTGCAGTGAAGACAATGGCACACTGGTGTCAACCAACGGCATCCAGCATTCGCCCCTGTGCTGGAAAACTCCAATGACCTCAAATACTACAGCTCGCATAGGAAAGAATCAACTACCTAAAAATTTTACATATTACCAATAACAAGTCATTAAGCTGAAGAACACTTTTTTAGACTATGGATAATAAAAAGCAAAGTTTGATCAGTTTGTTGATTAAAAAGGAGAAATTACCTTTCTAGTCTCTCTATAGAAAATATTACGAAACTGCGGTCACACAGAGAGGCATCCAAAGAGCACTAGCTAACAGAGGCGGGGAAAAACGTTCTTGAAGTATGTCGGATATTAATTTCAAAAACTAGCGCTACTTCCTTGGATTCTGCGATGTTGTGGTACTTTACGGTTTTTAATTTGTTATGACTTCTCATTACAAATGAAAATTAACTTTTATACAAACTTTATACTTTTTGTCTTAAAGCGGTCCCCAAACTTACATAAGCTTCTGGCTTATACAAAAGCTGGTTCTACTTCCACACAAAGATAAAGAATATCCAACATGCTAATAAAATGTTAATTATCCAAGCGATCTGGGTTTATGTGAATAAACCCCAGAATTCATCTACAAAAAGATTGTCTACATATTTCTTTAATTGTCTCAGTGCTCAGCCAATGTTCCGAGCACCTGTGAGAGAGTGAGGTGAGCAGCTGTACAGACACCAGTGAGGGGCCTCAGGGAGTTTGGGCGGGAGGCCGGCAGGTGCACAGCCCGCCGAGACGGGGAGGAGCAGCACCAGAGCTGCTCTGCAGGGCTTCAAGAGGTGGATGATAGCTCAGAAAAGAGCCGTTTACCAAAAGTTCATGAAGAAAAGAAGGTGGCAATTTTAATATTTAAAGTGTCCATGATGTGATGTATGACAGTGACCATGTGAACTGGAGAGACAGAGAATCCCCAAATTGAGATAATTCAGTAAATAATACTTTACGTGCCTGAACCTACAGTGACCATGAGGATGTGCAGAATGTACAGAGAGATACTTCAGAAGATTTGTCTGGATCTCGGCGGGCAGTGATGTGCCCAGATTAGCACTTGCTAATTTCTGTGGTGTAAATATTCTCAGTATAGCCATTCTCACACTACAAGTGGAGCTGGGCACGAAGCGTAGAACTGGCTTCTGTGAGCTTTTAGGAGCTGGCTCCTGCACACACACACCACCATTCCCCCCAATAAAAAGAGCTCAGCTGAAACACTTGTATCTTTTAGGTTCTTCCCAACAAAAGACAGTGACAAAATTAATACAACCCTCTTCTTTTGATGGTGTGAGCTGGTCTCCAGGGCTGTGAGCAAGAAACATGTATTACATATTTTGCAGAAATTTTTCAAAAATTATAGAGAACAATTAAGTTACAATAGACACTGTATTTCACACCGGGGAGGGCAAGTATTTTGAAGGTAATCTACTTAAAAAACCTCCCAGAGACTCTGTCCTGGAGATTATAATGCCACCACAGGGGACCCTGCCCAGCTGAGGGAGGTAATCCAGGGAAAAGTCACGGACTGAGTGAGGCAAGTCTGTAAGGGCCATGGGCCACCTTTCCTTGTTTGGTTGCTTTAAATTCGCACTTAACTTTTTAAAAAAGTCTTTCTACCCTCAATCCTATACTTCCTCATTATTCTTGATCTTGTCAACTGGAGTTTCTTCCAACTACATTTCTTTTCAGGAATAAAACCCAAAGATAGGTGGGTGGGTGGTATGGGGCTGAGTGTTCCTGGGGAGGGCACTGTGTCCCCCATAAAGCATTCCATGGGGAAAGAAGACAATTTAAAGTGAAAAGCTTTCACACCAGGCCCTCCTCCCTGATGCTGGTGAGTCACTGCCTGCCTTGCTGGTCGCTGGGCTTGCCAGGCTGGCTCCCTCCACTGCTAGGTCAGCCAAACACGAAAGAGAAGGAGCTAGCACTTGTGGGAAGCACCGCACCAGGCCCCAGGCCCTTGCCACATCATTTCACATGGGTAACTGAGACTCAGACCCTGAGGAGCAGAGCGATGATACGCACTGGCCAAGGTCACACAGCTGGTTTGTCTGATCCCAATGTCACACCTGTCCTCCGTGAGCAGCCTGACAGTTTCCTCCAGCTCCTGCCATGTGGAAGCTTCCAGAAAAACCAACTTCAAGTCATCATATAATTTTTGTTTCTCCACAATTTCATTACTGAACTTCTTCATTTCCAATAGTTCTGCTGGTACTCGGCAGGCAACGAGACCAGAAAGTGATGCTACCTCCTTCCCCACCTTCACGGCCCTAACTTCAGAACTGCAGACATGGTTCAAGGGCCTCTCCAAAATCTGGCACCTCTCACCCCTCCACCCTTATGTCCCACTACCCTAAACACCTCCACTTCTCTGGCCCTGCTCAAGTCACCCACCAACTCAAGAATACCTGCCAGCCCCCTCCCTGGCAGCCCAATAACCTTCTATCTAGCCTTCTATCCAAGTGGATCTGGGAGGCCCATCCTGGGCCTTAGCCCTGGGGTCCTGAGGCTGAACACACCACTCTGCAGGAGACCATTCAAACAGTGGACCAAAATATACTATTGGGAATAATTCAGCTACATGGTAGCTGTAGACTTTGGGATTGGAGATGGTTGACTTGCTGAACTAAAATTAACACTGTAACTTCTGGCCTTAGTTTCCGTTGCTGCCTTGGTGAAAATAAAAACATTTATGTTTTTATCAGAGAAGAAATTTCTGAGTAACGATTACACCTTGCACCCTTTAAGATACAAAGCCATCTGGAAAAACAAAAATTCCCAACTGTTTTGAAATGAGCTTTTATGTTAGTGTGGTATAATTAGAAATATATTTGGTCTTTATTTATGATTCCTGGCACAGAGCTCCTGAAACTTTTGAAATTTCCTGAGTGATAGGAGTGATCCTGCCTGAGTTTTTGCAGATGAGGTGACTTATAGTGCCGCCCTAGGACAGCCTCAAGGAGGGACTGGTCACCAGAGAGACCAAGTGATGGGAGGGTGGGAACTTCTAGACCTAACTACCAATCTCTGGAAAGGGTAGAGGGACTGGAAATTAAACTTTGTAAAACCCTTGAATGAGCTCTGATGAACTTCTGGGTTAGTAAAGGTAGGATGTCCAGCAGGGTGGTGCACCCCAACTCCATAGGGACAGTAGCTCCTCTGCCAGGGAACCTTCTGGATCTTGACCTAGGATACCTCTTCATCTGGCCATTTATCTCTGTTATCATACCCTTATGATAAATTGGCAAGTGTAAGCAAGTGTTTCCCTGAGTTCCGTGAGCCATTACAGCAAGTCATGGAACCTGAGAGGGAGCTGTAGGCCACCCAATCTGTAGCCCACCCAATCTGTAGCCAGGCCAGAAAAAGTGTGGGCAACCCGCGGACCCCATCCTTGTGGTGGCATCTGAAATGGGCAGTCTTGTGAGACTGAGCCCTCAACCAATGGGGTCTGACATTAGTACTGGGTACTTGTCAGAGTTAGTTGAATTGTCGGAAACCCAGTTGTTATCCACAGAGAACTGGGAACTGCTTGGTATGGAAAAAGTAATATGACATACACATGGAGAGTCACAGTTGCTGTGAGTAGAGAAACAATTTTCCTTTTAGTTAACCTTCTGAATATCACATATACATTTGTCAGGAATATGTAAAGGAAAATAAAAATCTCAGGACCCCTCCTCCCAAACTCTTCACATGGAAGGTCAAAGCCTGGAGGGTGAATCATGTGACACCCCTTCCACATGAGCATGGCCATGACCACGACACATCAGCAAGACCCCAGATCCCCAGAAAAAGTGGAAGGCCTCGGGCATGACGAGGAGCCCCACAGATCATCCCTGAGGAGATTCCTTGCTGGCCTGCCACAAACAAGGACATATCAATTGCAACTTTAAGTCCATAGGCTATGTCTAGCTCCTAAAACTAAGTCTGTTTGATGTCACACTAATAATGGTGGTTACAGGTTTAATTTCCCAGGTGCAAAACAGAGACAAGACATGATCAAACATTCTTCCCCCTACCCAGGGGCATCTGCACAGCTGATGCTTCCTTCACTCCTGTTTCTAACATTCACCTTACATTAGATAAAACACAGATTTCCTGGGCTCACGTCGTGGGAACACGACCACTAGTCTCATTGCCCACCCCCACCTCTTTTTCTCTTTCTGTGTGCTCTATCTCCTTTAAAAACTGAGTTTCCAAATCCCACTTCAGAAAAATAGGTGCAGATACATCTGTACTTCGTGTTTTTCCTGGACACATCCTCAAACTTTGGTCTCAGTTTTGGGCTGTCAAATATATGTTGTTCAAATTGTATCACCATCTATACTGAAATCAGAAGTGACAACAATGAGATTAGGCTCATAAGGATTTGGAAAGAATTAAATTAAGCCCTAAATTAAATTGTTTAAAGTTAATTTAAAAACCAGATGGTGCTTCTTCTGCAGCAAGCCTTCTAAGACTTATGAAACAAAACAAATTCTATTTCTAACAGGGATGGTATCAACACTCTCAGTCTTGATCTCAGAATTAGACAGAGCCCCCTTCCTCTGATTCTTTTGCATCTGTTATCACTTGTTCTTTTTTATCTAGGAACGAATCACACATTACTATAGCTTATACTTTAAGAATGCGTCATCTTCATCAGAAAGTGATACTGCCACCGTGGTACATCATGGTCCGAGCTGGCATTTACTGAGCACTTACCATGAGCCAGGCATGGGTAAGTGTTTCATGTGCATTAATCCATCCTCATACAGATGAAAAGCTGAGGCAAAGAGGGGTGAAGTCATGTATATGAGTTCACACCGATTGTCACCACTGTCCAGGGGTGCGGGTCACAGATCTTTTTGGAAATCTGGTGAACATTAGATAACTTTCTCCAGGGGAAAAAAAGCCCAGGAAAAAGAATTTTGCATAGTTTCCAAAGGCTTACAACTCCCTACCTGTCTCTCTTCCTAGGCACTGTAGTCACACTGGGTGACAATGGTACCTGGGAGCAGCAGTGGGGTTCCTGGAAATAAAGTAGCAAAGATCTTCCTGAGATGTGACATGGGCGGATAAGGAATAATGGCAGAGACAGGACCAGAAGCTGTCACTGAAGAAACCACTAGGTCTAAAGAAACAAAGTGCCCACCAGAAGAGAGTGAAGACAACGCCAGGGAGGTGGGTACTGCCGGGGGTCCCACCAGCGCTGAGGCCTGTGCTCACCAGTCTCCCTTCATTTGCTCCCATATAGGGGAGATGAATTAATTAATTGTCAATTAATTACAAGGTTTTCTGGTTTCTGTGTCAACACTGTGAACACAGGAATACAATTTGTGTTTGTTGAATGACTGACTAATCTGGAGAACTCTCAGCTTTCAAAAAAACCTCCGCAACACAAAACTCTGCTTTGTGACAACATTTTACCTTCATATTTTGATCCATCTGGATATATAAAAGTGCCTTGACCATGCTTTTTATTTTTAACGTATTCTCCGATGTATCGAGCACCGTTTTTAAATCTGTAGATCCCCTGAAACATATCAGTTATATAAATCAAATCATTCCTGAATGTAATATTTGCCAACAGAGTATTAAATAGAGAAAATGATCCTGTCAAGTTACAGATTCTGACCTGGCCGTGTCTCTTCCCGAATTCGTAGCTCCCTTCGTAGGTGTCCCCGTTGGGCAGCCTGGCTTTCCCATGCCCATGCCGTTCTCCTGCGTCATTCCGTTCCCCCTCATATTCCTGGGTGAAAGACACTGAGATAATTACAGCTACCACGCATTCAGCGCTGAGCGTTTTATTACTATCAATATGGTGCCATTGAATCCTCTTAATCCTAGATATTATCCTAAATTGTCCCATCTTGCAAGTGAGGTGGGTAACCAAGCCTGGGCAAGACAAAGCACTGGTCCAAGGTCACACACTAGTACCTGTTCATGGTGGAAGCCTTACCTCTCCTTCTAACATCGGAGCTTGCAATTTATTGCCATAATCCTTTACACTGCAAACAAAATCAACTAATTTGTGCTCTTTATAGGACTATGCTCGAAATAGCATACATGGGGGAACAGTTCAAGCCCCCCTCAAATACCTTCCCATTTGCTTCCTTCAATAATCCAGAACTTAGAAGGCAGGTGCAGTGTGAAAACAGTGTCCGGGGGATGAAGAGACCTTTGCTCTGCAAGGAATTTCCAGTGTGAGGGAGGGGCGTGGGAAGGCACTGAGGAGTACATGGGCTGCACTCTCTTCTAAGTCAACTTACTTCATTTCGTTATTAAACTGCCACTCAGCAGTAAGGTTCAAACACTCATAGTCCAATACTGAAATGATTACCTATCTATCAGGTGGCGCCTGTGGCTCAGTGGATAGGGCGCCAGCCCCATATACCGAGGGTGGCGGGTTCAAACCCAGACCCAGCCAAACTGCAACAAAAAGTAGCCAGGCATTGTGGTGGACACCAGTAGTCCCAGCTACTTGGGAGGCTGAGGCAAGAGAATCGCCTAAGCCCAAGAGCTGGAGGTTGCTGTGAGCTGTGATGCCACAGCACTCTACCAAGGGTGATAAAGTGAGACTCTGTCTCAAAATAAATAAATAAATAAAAATAAAATAAAATGATTACCTATCTATCTTAAAAGTAAATCAATAAACAATGTGGCAGAATTCTGCAATTCCCCGATTTTTCCTGTCCTTCGCAGAATGTTTCTTAGCAACTACTGCATGAGTATGGAGTGCATATAGTAATAATGATATGGCCAAAGCATACAGTAGTGATTTAATATGGGTAGCTCATAACACCAAGTTATATATTTTAAATGTATGCAATAAAATTTATAAAAAATTAAAATATAAAATTGGTCCCATCTAGATTATTATAACCCAAGTGCAGACACACTACACTGAGGACTTCAAAAACAAACATCTTTGCAATTCTTGCCCTTTTCTAGCACTATTTGGACCAAAAATTTGTGATCTTACAGATTTGTTTGAGAGTTGGTATAAATCAAAATGTATAAAAGCCTCCCACCTCCCCCCAACCAAGAGACCTCCAAGTACACCCAACACTGAGCCACTAGGGTGGTTGCATAAGAAAGAAATCCTTTAAAATGAGCCCAAATGTGTCCTGAACCTAAAAATTATGGGCCATTGGGCGGTGCCTGTGGCTCAAAGGGGTAGGACACCGGCCCCAAGTACTGGAGGTGGTGGGTTCAAACCAGACCCAGCAAAAAAAAAAAAATATATATATATATATATATGCCATTACAAAACAGGAGGGCCATTTAGAAAGACAAGCCAGAAAGCTTGCTGGGTGGTGTTACAGGTTGAGTTCTCCCAGAAGCATGAAGTCCCAGACTCAGCCCAATCCCACAGGGTACTCTGAGCATAAACTACCCTGCAGAGTTCATCCTGCTTTCTGCACTAGCCACTGGCTGTCAGGAGAGGATGTGAATCCCAGGCACTTCTGGCTCTCCATCCCGGCCAAGTGATCTCACTGCATAGAAATGCTATCCCTAAGCAGCAAATTTGGCAGAAACTGGGAGATGAGTGCCCAGAGTGACCAAAAAGGTCTGAGCAGGCACTGACAGCATCACAGAAGAGATGCTAGATTTCTCTGTTAATTCTGAAAGTGTCTCAGCTCTGTACCGGGCACAAACTCAAAAGCTGAGGTTCCCAACTTGTCAGCCAGGGAGTGGTCATGGTCTGTCTTAGGGAGGAACTATTCTCTGGGTAGTACAAACGTGCCCACACAGCACCAGCTCACATCACTGGACGTGCGTGCCTTACCTCCTCCTGCTACCTAAGCCAGGAAATGGCTCCAATGACCTGGGCCAGTGCAGAGGAGGCAAAGAAAGCACAAGGGAATGCAGGCCCAGGTCGCAACAGGTCTGGAACCCTGCCTGAGGCCAGAGGTCGGAGCTCGCCAGCAAGCAGACCTTCCTCCACCCCTCTTAATCATCCAAGAAAACCGCCTCAGTGGGGGCTAACACAGGAGGAGGAAACTTTCAAAGCCTTCCCGTGGAAATCTTCACCTTCGAAGGGAGGCGGAATGGGAGTGGGCGGAGAGCGCGGAGGGATGTGGTAACCAGACGTCATAACGTTTCATCTTTCACTTTCGACTTCCAGGACGCGGCGCCCGGAGTGGCCGGCGTGGCTGCGGTCCCTGGCTGGGCCTCCTGCGGGGCTGCGGCTCAGTCCTGCGGTCTCCACGCCTCCGCACGCTGCACCCACCTCCGATCTCCGGAGATTCCCCGTGCCGCGCACCCCGGCAAGGCCCTCCCTCGCCAGGCACTCTCACCCCAAGATCGTTCTCTCCCTCCTCCTCCAACTCCTCAGACCCCAGGTCCGACATGGTTTCGCCTGGGCCTGGATCCCCGCCGCAGCGTGTCTAGCAGGTAAGTACCAGCCGTCTTCACCACAGCGTCCGTCGTCGCCATGGAAACGGGGCGGCCACCTCCCCCCCAGTCCCCAGGGTGGGGTGGGAGGGGCGGGGCGGGAGGCGCAGGGCGGAGCCACGGGGAAGACGCCTCGACCAATCGCCGCCCGGAAAGAGGGAGGAGCTGGATAGGGGGTGGGGCGAAATGAGGGAACGGAGCCCGCAGGCCTCGCTTCGGCCAATCGCAGCTTGGGAAGAGGAAAGGGCGGGACTTGGTGCAGGCTATGCCCCTGGCCGCCAGCAGGCTCCTTAACCTGGACACCAGGTCGCGGAACCTGGAAAGTTTTTAGGGCAGCTGTTCACTGATGCAGCAACCAGGTGTCTCCTTGGAACTTGAGGACGGGTGCAGAAGGCGTCTACGGGCACTGCCTCCTCCGACCCCACTGCTTAGCCTCTCCGGCCTCTCTAGGGGTGCTGCCCTCCCCTTACCTTTTTGAGCTCTTGGTGTTGGCGGTTCACAGACACTTGTCTGCCGACATCTTTTCTCTCATTTGTAAATATCTCCTCCTCTTTGGAGGAGACAGCTCTGGCCCTTGGCTGTCGCGGTTCACACTGATATCCCTCCAGGCCTCTTACTCTGAGGTGTCCCACACAGAGCTCCACTCCCCTCCTCTGGCTTCTGGCACCTCTCTACTCTCCGGCGCCCAAACGATCACACTCACACTAGCACACTCATACTTGCGTGTGGACCGCCCTCCCGGCTTCCCTCCAGTCACCTGAAACATCCCACTTGCTCCAGGCCCGCATGATCCCTCTCTCCTTGCCTCAATCCTTTTCCTCTGTCCTCACCCCAGGCTACAAAGGTGTGTTATCGGTTGTTGTCAAAGGGGGCTGGGGAGGAATGGCTGAGTAAATCATAGGATTTGGTCTTAGTGGCAATTTCACAAATCCTTGGGGTGAATAGCCCACTGATCTTTCAGAGCACATGTCCCCTGCAGACTTTTCCCTCAAAAACAATGCTATAAGAAGGTTACCTGTACAATCCTCAGGACTGACCACATCACTTAACAAATAAACAAGTTATAAGCAAATCAACACACGAGATCCTAAAACTATATTGTTTTTATTTGAAAAGATAAAAAGATTGTAAACACCAAAATTTAACAGTTTTTCTTGTGAGGAAAAGTGGGGAGTTTGAGGTGATGATCATTATGTTCTTTATTTTGGGCAGTTTTCACACTTATTACAATTGAGTATGTCTTATTTTGATAATAAAATATCAAAAGTATTTTTTAAGGAAATAGATTATTATTATTATTTTTGTCCAGGGCTGGGTTTGAACCCACTACCTCCGGCATATGGGACTGGTGCCCTACTCTTTTGAGCCATAGGCGCCAATAAAATATCAAACGTATTTTAAATGTTAGAAATATAGAATGGTAATGCAATCAAGCATATACAAATAAATATTAGCATTTTTACACATAAAAGGAAGTAGAAATTCAACTTTCAAATTTGCCTTAACAATGACAGTAACTCTGTTTGCTAAGTTCTGACACTGTTCTGGCACTCTTTTAAGAGTGCAAATCCCGGCCCAGCGCCTGTGGCTCAAGTGGCTAAGGCGCCAGCCACATACACCTAAGGTGGCGGGTTCGAATCCAGCCC
>NW_003852523.1:2226332-2250655 GCF_000181295.1 Otolemur garnettii
CAAATCCTCACTATCATTTCCCCAGTGCACATTTAAGGAAAGGAAACTATAGAGGGGTGATATCATTGCCCAAGATCATACAGCTAGAGGAATTCAAATCAAGCCACCCGACCCATGAGCAACAGATGTTCATCACTACACTGTCTCCCAGATCTGTGATTTAAAGGGGACCAATAGTTTTTTAATAGTGACCGTAAAAAATCTACCAATCAGAGAATCACTGGTTCAATGAACCTTTGATTGCAAACACTAGAAAGTGGCTTAAGAAAACCTCAGGGTTAAACAAAACCTGTTGTGCATCATATCATTACACCTGGGCACCTAACTACAGCACTATTAAATCCTAAGGTTTACAATTTATGTCAAATTGTAAGTTTAGTCTATAGTAACTTCACTGTACAAATATTTTAGTCTACAGTAATTTCACTGTACTGTGGGTTCAGCAAGTATCCAAATAATGAATACCAAAAAGCAAGATGGGGTAAGCAACAGGATGAGCCTCCCAGCAGCAGTCCCTCACACCCGCAGCAACAGACCAGATTCTAAATTCATCTTTCCGGAATGAAGCTGCTCCCTAGCTCAGGTCTGGCCAAAAGCCTCAGCCTTAGCCCCCAAGAGGCAGCCAGGGTGCTCCCAGGGAGCTCCAGGAAGAGTCCATCAGGCCAAGCTATAGACTCACTCAGAGCCCCAGAATCCCTGACCCATAACACTCCCCCCCCAACCTGGAAATACTTGATCACAGACACAGGCTTTCACACTCTGAAGGCCAGTGGTTGCTCAGCCCACTCTGTTTTTCTTTCAGGTAAGAGAGGCAGAAGGGTTGGGACATCACTAGAAGGTTTTTCCCTTACTAGAAAATGGGATAAAATCCTCTTCACCTCTTAAAAACCTCATCTGGGAGGACCACCCATGGTGCACCAAAAGGGTTTACCAAGAATCCCTTCCCATGGCCCACCAGTGGGGGGCACTCCCATCACCCCCTAAGAGGCGCTCCCATCATCCCCTAGGACTCACTCCCAACATCCCGTGGGACACACTCCCATCATCCCACAGGACACACTCCCATCATCCCCCAGGAGGCACTCCCATCATCTCTCAGGACGCACTCCCATCATCCCCCAGGACGCACTCCCATCATCCCCCAGGACGCACTCCCATCATCCCCCAGGACGCACTCCCATCATCCCCAGTGGCAAACTCTAGCTGCTACAGTCCCTCAGGAAGAAGCGCGGACTGGTGGCAGGCTCTAGGGTGAGTTTAGGTGCCCGCAGCAACTCTGCGCTTCATTTCCCCAGTAAGAAATTTCTTTTTGTCCTTCTTAATTACAAATGGAGAGAATCATCTCTACCCACTCACATTTCAAAAAAAGAAAAAAAAAACGGTCCTCCCTGGGCTCTCCATGTTCATTTCCACAGAGCGGCCGCTGAGGGTGTGTCTCCTTGTGGATGGGATTGCCCAGGGCAAGTCCTTGAAACCACCCTGAGACTGTGCATCTGACTCTTCCACAACCTTTGGCCACCGCCCAGCGGGAGGCTGGCCCTGGCCGTTGCCATGGCAACTGCATGAGCTTTCCAGGACAACCTGGAGAAAACGGAACTGAGGGGGTTCGGTAAAATGGAAAGACTATTTTTAAGTTTGTAGCCACTGCTCAGATAAAAACAACTTTAAGAAAATGAGTTCAAGCCCATCTGAAGTATAGTTATATGAGGTTATTAAAATAATTGTACTCTTGGCTCTGCGCCCAGAGCACAGTGGTTATGACGTCAGCCACATACACTGAGGCTGGCGGGTTGGAACCCGGCCCGGGCCTGCTAAAAGACAGTGACAACTGCAAGAAAAAATAGCCGGGCACTGTGGTGGGCGCCTGTAGTCCCAGCTACTTGGGAGGCTGAAGCAAGAGAATCGCTTAAGCCCAGGAGTTTGAGGTTGCTGTGAGCTATGATGCCACGGTACTCTTATCAAGAGCGACATAGTGAGACTCTGTCTCAAAAAAAAAAAAAATGTACTCTTGTAAATTTAACAATTTTATGCGTTATAGCTATTAGGATGTATGGATAGGAAAAAAATCATATCTATGTGTAGAATTGAAAGCTTCCTTTCACAAAACAGTTTTTGTAGTATCACACATTGGCATTTGATGAGTAGGAGTCACACCCAGAGTTGGAGTCCAGGTCTATTTACTTTTTTCTGAAGTCAGTTAACTCATCTGTAAAATAGGGATAATGGGACAAGCCCTTGTAGGATTGATTACCAAGAGGTCAAAATGAGGTATTCATAATGATTGTGTCCTATCCAATTGTGTCTAGCAATAGGTCTTTGGGGGAAGTTTTTTTTTTTTTTGGCTGGCGGTAGGTTTGAACCCACCACCTCCAGCATATGGGGCTGTCGCCCAACTCCCCTTGAGCCACAGGCACCATCCTGGGGAAGTTTTAACTCCGGTTTATCTTACTCCGTTTTCAATCATGTTTTTTTTTTTTTCTTCCTGAAGAGGATCAAACTACCAGTGATGATTCAGCCAAGTCATTGTGACAGTCTAGTCTGTGATGAACATTATTTGTAATGCTCATCCATTTGAACTAATATACATAAGACTGGGGGGAGAATGAAACTTCTAGAAATGTATAGATGTAGATTCTTAAGTGTAAGGTATTTCAACTGTTTGATGATTATGTCTTACAAAATTGGCAACTAACAAGGAGGAAAACACATACAATCCTACCCCTTCCTGAGGTTTGCAGTTTAATAGAAGGATCTTGAAACATGGTTGTCAAGAGAGAGATGTAAATTATTTTCCATCCAGGAAGTGGGATTGTTCAGTAATGCTTCACAACCATTAAGACAGTTTCATGGAAGTCAGCCAATGTGGAAATGAGACGTCAGAAAATTGGGCAGACTTAAATTTTGCATTGGTAGCACTCAGGGACGTAGCACTTGCATAGTGTGTGGCAAATAGTAAGTGTTCAATCACAGCAGTTTTATCAAACTGAATGTTGGATATTGTTTTACAACAAACCTGTGCTTTATGTAGCAACAGGAAAAAGGTAAAATTTATCTTTTTTTCTTCAATATTTTAAGCCTCTTAAATCGGATTCTGTCTTTCAGGGGCTCTCCTAGAATATCAGTTGCTTAACTATATCTGAGTGTCTGCTGGGTCATATACTATTGTGAGGAAAAAGAAATTATAGACCCAGTTGGGGGAAAATTCTACATTAATCCACACCATGAGCAAAATTACCAGAATTATGATGCCTTCTGGCTATGTGTTTGTCCTTCATTCTAAAATGGATATTACTCTTCCCTACTGGTGGATATGTAAGGTTGGTTCTACATGGGTGTCTCAAAAGTTGTCATACATAGGGAAATGGGAAATTATAGTTAAATATACCTTTAGAATATTTACAGAATATTTACAAAATACTCTTTACGTGTTGGCCACCTCTTTTTAAACACATATGAGGTCTTTCCTACTCATGACAAACAAGATCCAAGATATCTATTGTCATGTATTTTTCCTATGTATGGAGACTTTTGGAATGCCCTGCAGTTTTGATTCTGCTGGTAATTTCAGTTTGGCCAGCAGTGGGGGTGGGAAGTGGTGTGGGGTGTGGAGCGGCACCCTTTGGGACCTACGGATGGATCAGGTTCTCTGAGAAGGGGGCAGCAAAAGAGCAACTGAGCAACATGTCCACTATTTTCCCAGGACAAAGCTCACCCTGCTCAACTGACAAGGTCATGAGGAAGTGGAAGCACCAAGTACTGTAGAAATGTGATTTAGCTCAAAGTTTTTAAGTCTTTTAATTATAGTGTTGGATGCATAATACTACAGAGTTCTCATATGCCAGCATTGTGGCAAAGTAATGCAATGAATGCCTGTGAACCCATGGCCCCAAACAAGTAGATGAATGAATGAATAAATACATCATGAACATCTGAGTGCATAGATCTTTGTCCATGTCCCAAATTCAACTCTGTATAATTCAGCTTTATAGAACTGAGAGTTTCTGGGCAAGTTAAGACTCTAAATACATATTACTGCATTGTCTCCTAGAATGGCTGGGACCATCCCACTGTCACCAGCAGAGAGTGCGTGACTCACTGCTCCCTCACCCACTGTAAGTCATTTTTTTCTTTTCTAATCTGTTGGGCAAACCAGCATTTCATAGTGGCTTTAGTTTGTATTTCCTTGATTATTTGTGAGGATATTTTTCCTCAAATGCTTATTTTTCACCTACGGTAACTATTGTCAGAACAATAATAACAAACTATTGTTATTTAGTTTGTTTTTCTTTAGGACACCCTCACAGATCTGTGTATGTTGTTTTTTTCCTACCTGGTGAACAATTCTTGAACTTTAATACCTTACCCAGATGTAACCTTCCCGGGATGCCTATTGTAACTGTTTCCAGCCTCCTCCCACCATCTCTCTGGTTGTGCTTCTGTTCTCCCTACACAATTATGACTGTGTTTCCAGGTCAGCTCCCTTAAACACTTCTCAGGGTCTCCTCCCCACAGTCTGGTGCAGAGCCTGACATGTAGCAGATGCTCAAATTATTAAATATTACTGAATATGCTTAGAAAACTGGGCACATACAGTAAGGTACAGAAGATATAAGTAATTCCATTCTCTTTGGGGTTTTTTTTTTTTTTTGAGACAGAGTCTCACTATGTCGCCCTCAGTAGAGTGCTATGGCGTCACAGCTCACAGCAACCTCAAACTCTTGGGCTTAAATGATTTTCTTGCCTCAGCCTCCCAAGTAGCTGGGACTACAGGCACCTGGCACAACATCTGGCTATTTTTTTACTGTAGTTGTCATTGTTGTTTGGCAGGCCTGGGCTGGGTTCAAACTTGCCAGCCCTATAGGTAGTGGCTGGCGCCCTAGCCACTAAGCTACAGGTGCTGAGCTAGTAATTCCATTCTCTACCAGACTATTAGTACATTGTTTAAAATAGTACCCTCCTTTAATAAATCATCAAATACAGGCCCAGAGAGAACTTTAAAGTATAGCCCCTTGATTTCAGCCACATATTTTACCAAATCAGGGTTGAAGAGTGTTGACTTTTTTGAAAACCAAATAAAAATTTTCAACTTGCTTATCACATTTATCTGCACTAGCTCAGCTGCAGGAATTAATTCTTAGTTGATGAGAAATTTTCAGTTTCCATGAACTTGACCTCATACTACCAACAGGCCTAAAATTAAGAAGAATTTGCAGCAGATGGGCTCAGGGAAGAAGTTAGTCCCTGAGGGGAGCTTGGCTGCAGAGGAACTCTTCACTGAGAGAAACACAAGTCTCTGAATTTGATTCAAGTCATTATATGAGCCCACTTTAGTTAGGATCCAACTACTTCCCAAAGATAGTACTGTTTCAGTGACTACTTTCCTTACCATACACAGAACAAAAGCAAGAAAGATACTCTGCTAGGAAATATTGCCAAGGGGTCTTAGGAGCAGGAAATTCTGTCCAGCCCATTATGTACAGGTAGTTTAAGGAGGGCTATATTTGTTGGTTGTTGGTGGTTGTCTCATTATTTCAGGACCCTTGCAAAGCTCCTCTCCCCAAAATAATTCAGGTATTATAGTATCTAAAATTCTACCACTAAAAAGCTGTTAACCAAATTAAGCACAGCCTTCCTTCATTTTTGCATTGTTTCTTTTTATCTTTATTTTATTTAAAAACACATGCCTATGGTTTCAAAAATCACATGGTACTAAAAGGTAAATAACTGCAAACAGCTGGGCCTGGCTTCCTCCATTCAACTCTTCTCATTCCCCAATTATTTTCTACTTTTACCCTTCTGGTAATTCCATATACTTATAACAACAGGAATATACCATGTACTGTGATTTTCGTGTCCAGTTTTAGATTAGTCCTATGGACCACTTCTTTTAGAAATGAAACCTAGCTCTCTTACATCTCCTGCCACTTCCCCTGACCCAGTGGGACGGACAGATCCATCCCACTTACGATGACTCTTTGATTGCTTGTAGCCACTGCAAGCAGAAAGAGAATGCTTTTCCCTCTAATCAGAAGGAGAATGCTTTAGGGTAAACAGAGCTTTCATACATGAATCAACTAGGAAGCAAATTAAGAGTATTGCAACTGGAGGTGTGGCATGGGGGCCTGGCCAGTCTCTTCTCTGGTTTCCTTTGGGACCAAGAAGGACTGCTACTACATATCCCATCATGTTTGCTGGACTGGGCTGTGGTTCCTTGGTATGTGGGCACTGTCAGTCTTCTATCGACAGGCCGAGCACAATGCCTGGAGTACAGAGTATCCTTAATAATGGGAGTTTTTTTTTTCATTCTATTCACTAGTAGTAACACTGGTAATTGAATATAAGTCTTCCTTGCTCACCAGTTAGTGCAGCATACTGCTAGAATTGTTACTTTTTGATTAGCGTTGATAAAAAGAAATGGGCTTTTCTCCATGATAAGTAGTCAGGTTCTGATTTTCCCTTTCTGCATCTCTCTAATAATGTTTAATGCTTTTGTGCTTTCTAAGCATGAGGCATTTTCTGAAATGCTGAAATCCAGTGTCTTCAAAGCACCCTTCAAGGAGACCTCAGTTTCCTGCCAAGCAGGACCTGCTATTGACCTTGCCTGGCCTTCTCTGGGGGTGTCTATTCCTCACCTTGGTGGCATACTCACTATGTTCTTGGTGAAAAGAGTGTTATCAAGCAAACCAAGATAGGCATTATGGGATTCCAAGAAGGAGCAGAAAAAGAAAAGGGAGCAGAAAGTTTATTTAAAGAAATAATGACATCAAATTTCCCAAATCTAGAAAGGGAAATGAACATCCAGATTAATGAGTCCTGAAGAACCACAAGTAAAATAAATAAAATAAATATAAATATAAATATAAATATAAAAAATAAATATAAATATAAATAGAACTTGGCTGGGTGCAGGGATTCACACCTGTAATCCTGGAACTTTGGGAGATCGAAACAGAGAACTAGAAGTTTGAGATTAGTCTAAGATCCCATCTATACAAAAAATAGAGAAAATTAGGCATGATGGTATGCACCTTTGGTTAGAGCTACTAGGAAGCTGAGATAGGAAGATTGACTGAGCCTAGGAATTTGAGATTGCAGTGAGCTATGGTAACACCATTGTATTCTAGCCTGGACAACAAAGCAAGACTCTGTCTCAAAAAAAAAAAAAAAACCCAAAACAAAAACCAAAATCATCAACAAGGCACATTATAATCAAACTCTCAAAAGTCAAGGGCAAAGAGAGAGTTTTGAAAGCAACAAGAGAAAATCAATTTGTCACCCCATAAGACTATCAGTGGATTTCTTACCCTGGTAGGCCAGGAGGGAATGGATAATATATTCAAAGTTTTCTTGGAAAGAAAACTTCCAAGCAAGAACTGTTGTTGTGTGTTCCTTGGAGCTTCTGATCCGGGGACGCAGGGGAAAGAACTGCAGACGGAATGAATATTCAAGGGAGACCGGGACTTGCTGTGGTCGGCGCCCCGCTAAACTTTACTGATTATCTTATATACTTGCCAACATTTAGTAAGAATTTAACACATATACAAAGAAGTCAAGTAACATGAAGAAGCAACCATTTACGATTACAATTTAGTGTGAAGGCTGAGGAACACATATACAATTGATTTTGTTTAGAGTAAAACATTTTGGAGCCTGGCTGTCGGTCCATGCCCAAGGTAAGGTTACACATTATAATGCTAATGAAGGAGGAAGACAGAGAATAGAACTCAATGCTCCAAGACGGGTCTGTCCATCCTCCAGCTAACACCTCGGCTGTTTCTCCACACCCCCTAGGGAGAGTCACTCTACGCATTCCTGCACATCAATAGGCAGGTGTAGAAGCTCAGATCCTCAAGGAAATGCTTCTTTGAAACAATCTCCAGAGGGAGCACGTTGAGGCGAACTGCCATGTCTTGAGCAAAGGGATCTTATCTCCTACAAAGAACCTTATACCCAATAAGTTTGTCCTATAGACATGAAGGACAGATAAAGACTTTCCCAGACAAAAGCTGTGGGAATGCATCACCACTATGATATATTCAAAGTGCTAAAAGAAAACTTCCAAGCAAGAACATTATACCCAACAAGGTTGTCCTACAGACATGAAGGACAGAAAAAACTTTCCCAGACAAAAGCTGTGGGAATGCATCACCATTAGACCTACCTTACAAGAAATTCTAAAAGTTCTTCAAGTTGAAAGATAGGATGCTAACTAACAAGATGAAAACATATAAAAGTATAAAACTCACTGTTCAGAATACTCCTAATGCTGCAGTAGTGGTAGGTAAATCACTTATAACTCTAGTATGAAAGTTAAAAGACAAAGATATGAAAATAATTACACCTATAATAATTTGTTAGTGAATACACAATATATAAAAGGTGTAAATTGTGACATCCGTAACAGAGTTAGGAGAGAAGTTATAGAGTTTCTGTACATGGTCAAAGTTTTCATCAGCTTAAAACTGACCTGATATGTTTTATGTAAGCATCATGGAACCACAAAACAAAACCTGTAGTATATACACAAAAGATAAAGAGGAAGGGATCAAAGCATACTACTACTACAAAAAAATTATCACATCAGAAAGGAAGATAGCAAAAGAAGAAAGCAACAATGATACAACACAATAGCCAGAAAATAATTTTTTGAAAGGCTGAAGTCCTTACCTATCAATAATTACTTCAAATCTAAACTTTTCAATCAAAAAATATAAGTGGCTGAATGGATTACAAAATTAAAAAAACAAGATCTAACTATATGCTACCTATAAGAGATTCACCTTAGTTTTAAGGATTCACACAGGCTATAAGTAAAGGTATATAAAAAGATATTCCATGAAAATGGTAACCAAAGAGAGGATTTTAAGTCAGAAATTGTTAAAAGAAACAAAAGAGGTTACTATGAAATTATAAAAGAGTGAATTCACCAAGAGGATACAACAATTACAAATGTATATGTACCTAATATTAGAGGACCCAAATATACAGAAAATATTAAAATTAACTCAAGGAAAAGATAGAAAGCAATACAATAATAGCAGAGAATTCCAACACTTCATTTCAATCATGGATGGATCATCCAGACAGAAAATCAATAAAGAAACAGTGGACTCAACATCATAGACCAAATGGACCTAAGACACATTTCTAGAACATTCCATTCAACAGCAGCAGAAAACATATTCAAGCACACACAACATTTTCCAGGACAGATCATATGTTAGGCCATAAAACAAGTTTTAACAAATTTAGGAATATCAAAGTCATATCAAGTATCTTTTCCAACCACAATAGTCTGAAACTAGAAGTTAATAGCAGGAGGAAAATTGGAAAGTTCAGAAATATGCAGAAATTAAATGACATACTTCTGAACAACCAGGGGGCCAAAGAAGAAATCAATTTGAAAATATCTTGAAACAAATAAAAATGGAAACAACATTGCAAAAGGGAAGCTTGTGAAGAAAATGTGGTTTGCATAGAGGTCTAACAATTAAGTTGGTGAACTCACCCTGGAAAAATTGCTACATACCTCATTGCTGAATATCACTATGGTCACTTTCAAAGTACCCTGCTTGGGAAGCTACACGTTGATGTCAGGGCACAATCCACCCCTCAAAGCAATTTTGGAGCTCTTTTTCTGGAATGGTCATCAAAGCTGTCTTTATATTATCCTCAATGTCCTGAATATCATCAAAATGTCTTCCTTTCAATATGTCCTTTATCTTCAAGTAAAAAAAAAAAAAAATAGCCATTGGGGCCCAGATCAGTTGAGTAGGGAGAGTGTTATAGTTATTTGTTTACTGGCTATAAACTCCATCACAGACATTGCCTTGTAAGCTGGTGTGTTGTCATGATAGAAGAGCCATGAGTTGTTGGCCAAGATTTTCAGTTAAGATATTCCTGTCTTTCTTTTGATGTTGACTTGGTCTGCTATGCTTCTCACAGTCACCCAATGATTTTGATGCCCAATTTGATGAATTTTTGCAGTGTTTTCATCAGTTCTGCTCATTACTGGCCACCCTGACCTCTCTTCATCAGTGATGCTTTCTCTCTTTAGAAAGACGTTTAATCCATTTGTACACTGCCATTTTCTTAATGGGATTATCCCTATAGACTTGGACTAACATGTCCCTGATTTCACTTTTACTCTTTCCAAATATAGGAAGAAATTTAACATTTGTTAGTTGCTCTAATTCAAGCTCCAACATTCTCACAATGGCACACAAAAACATGCAACAACAATAATGAACACCACTCAGCAAGACAATGCCACACGTGGACACGAACACAGCTGTGAGACACTGAGATTCCAAGGTTACAAAACCATCCTGACTGGTTTGTTCAGTCCTGCCAGTGTAAGCACACAGTGGCAAGTCTGCAAACTTAATTGTCAGAATGCACGTTACAAAATGGAATACTATTTAGCCTTACAAAAGAAGGAAATCCTGTCATTTGCAACAACACAGATGAAACTGAAGGACACAGTGCTAAGTGAAATAAGCCAGGACAGAAAAGCAGATGCTGTACAACTTTACTTCTGGAACCTAAAAAAGTCAAACTCATAGAAACAGAACAAAGAATGGTATTTATGGGAGGGGGAGGGCTGAGGAGATATTAGTCAAAGGGTATATATTTTCTCTTAGGCGGGGGAATACGTTCTAGAGAGCTAATATACAGCATAATGACTAATAATGTATACTTTAATTTGCAAAAATAATAAATCTTAAATGTTCTCACTCCTAAAAGAACCCTGCAAAGTGATGGATATATCGATTACCTTGATTGTGGTAATCACTTCACAGTGTATACAGGCGTGGGTCATTATGAAAATTTTAAGATAGACAAACATCAAGAAATATAAAATCCACAATGGAAGCAACACTGATAAGCCAAACAAGCTGAAACTCACACAGGTGAATCTGAAAAGATGCTGTTGACTGTATTTCTTGGAAGTGAAATAATGGCCTGTCTCAAAACTTTTGTAGTGATCCACATGTATCAAAACTTCACATTGTACACCATAAAGATACTCCATTTTTGTCAGTCATACATCAGTAAAGCTGGATAAAAGAAGAAACTGTCAGTGGTGGTGTCCCAGCTGTCCTGAGTTTATGTGACAGCCTTTCAAGCACACCCCTAACATGTTCACAGAAGCAAACCCAAGTTTTCACTTCGAAATGTGGATTGTTTTACACGGAAGTTTTATATAGATTTTTTTTAACTTCACTAGATTTTTAAATGTTATAATCATATAAAAGATAAGTATTTATAAAGATCACTATTGAATCTTTATAAAATTCAAAGACTAACATTCTTAGCAAATCTATATAGAGCCCATTCAGGACCCCTCTGGTCTAGCCCAGTGGGCCATACAGATATTATGTGACAAAATGTTGTCACCTACATGAATCAGGGGGTGAAGCTGGGTCCTGACAGGATGCAGACAGCCCTCCAGCTACATGTCCTGCACCCATCTGGGTGAAGGGGCTGATACAGAAGTGCGGTGAACTCTACCTGACAGTAGGGAAATACTGAAACTGGCTCCCAAAGTTTAAGCTGTCCCGGCTGAGGTCAGGAAGGCCAAGGCAGAGGCACAAGAGTGAAAACACACCTTCTCAACTAACGAGCCATCCAGCAGCTCTGTCCCAGGGAGAGACGCCACAGCCAGGTTTCAGGACTTACTAGCTACCAGAAATTTGGTCTCATTCCTGTGGTGACAAGGATGTCCTGAGGTTTTCATCAGGAATGATAAAATCAGATTTGGCTTTGGGCTACATTTGAGGCAGCTCCAGGAGTGACTGCATGAGGGACTCTTGGACTCCAGAAGGTTGTAGTACTAGCTGGGTGTGAATGAAGTACCCTCAAGCAGAGCCAGTGGCTCAGAAGGGGGCGATGACTTGGAGAGAGAGATGGGGCCAGGTTGGACAGGTTTGTAATCCCTAGGAATGGAAAGTCAGAAAGCAGAGGTCAGGACAGGGAAGACTTATCAGACCCAAGGCCAGTAGACTTCCTGGGGCTGGACACACAGCAGTGAAGTAGCAGGTTCCTTTCAGATGCAGAATGCCTCTCAAAAGTCTAGTGAAGCCTCAGACTTGGCACTACCCAGCTCACCAAACAGGCAGGCTATGAGAGCTGCCCAGAAACAGAGCAGGGCCTGGGGGAAGCTGTGAGGCCTTCTCCAGCCCTTCCTGAAGAGGGAGGCCCCAGGGGGAGAGCTGTGAGCGCTGTCCAGACAGACCTGTTTGACATTTACAGCCAAGCCTTGGATTGGTTTCATCCTTATACATTGTTTTAACCAGGAGCAGCTTCTTCCTGGAAAATTCCCTTTCTACCTCACTTTGCTCTTCCCAGGCATGGGCTTCTGGGAGGAGGGGCTGGACACCTGGCTGCTTTGGCTGCTGTGCCCTGTGTCTGCTGTGGTGCTCTGCAGTAGCCCCTAGGAAAATAATTAGGCCCTCCCTGGAGCTGCCCAAGATCACTTTTTGAAAAGAGGTGAGGGTGGGATTTGGAGAACAGGTGTTCCTGAGGCGGGGAGGGGGGGGGGGTTGCCCCCATGCTGGGCTTCTCCAGCTTAACCGTGAGCTAGTGTTTCACAGGAGTACAGGGTGTGATGCAAGTTGGTTCAACATAGCCACATCTTTGTGCCCCATTTTGCTCTACGGAATGCTGGTCTTCGGCTTTTGATCCTTGGCAAGGCACAATAAGGGCCAAAGCCTGGAGGCCAGGAAAGGGCTTTTTCAGCGTGAGGGCGCGGTGTGAGCTGGTCCTTCCTCAGGGACGTGTTGCTCTTCACCGCTGGGTAAGATCTGCCTTGAGGACAAAGGGCCGGCGGTGCTGAAGGTGCTTGAGGAGCTCTCCGGTGGCGGCTGGGGTACACGCGGGGAAATCAGGAAATGCCCGTGCGCCCTGCGGAGCTGGGAAGGCGCGGGCGGTGACCTGGGGGTGACCCCGCCCGGCGTGCTCAGAACGGTCTGCGACCCTGGGCGTAGGGATCCGGGTGGAGCCGGGTGCGGGCGAGTGGGAGCGCGACAAGCGCCCTGCGGGCCAGGGAAAGTGAAAGGGTGGCTGGGCCTCCAGCGCGCCGCTCCAGGAAGTAGCGAGCAGGAAGCGCCCGCTGTGGCCGAGTCGGGCTCGGTGCGCCGGCCTCGAGGGCGCAGGTGAGCCGCGGGCCGAGCCAGGAGACTGACAGGCGGCGCGGGCCCCCCACCGCCCGCACCTGCAGGGCCGACGGCGCTCGGGCGCCGCACCTGCTGCCTCCGCGCCGCCCCCCACTCCCCGGGGGAGCCGGCACCGGACCCTGCGCACCCGGCAATTGGCCCCTCTCATCCCTTTTTCTGTTTGTTTGTTTGATTGGTTGGTTTGGTTTGGTTTTGGTTTTTGGAGGGGCCCGGAGCCAGTCTCAAGCCGCTTTCGCTGAGGGACGTCTTTGGGAAATTCGGGATCTAGAAGAGTGGCACTGGGCGACAATGCCTGGCGTTCCCGACCGGGCAACGCTGGGATTCCGGGCAAGTGGAGGCAGAGGGAACGGTTCTGGGCTGGCAGCCGCTCATCGAAGCCCCTAGCAGGGGGGAGCTTAGGTGCCCTGCGGGGTCTCCTCCCCACCCCGGCCGACCGGCGGTGACAGCTGGGAATCTAGAGAGCCGGCTGGAGGAGACCTCGCGCATTGTCTGCCGCGATGGGGACGTGGGCGTGCCCGCAGAATTCACCTCCTCCTGGGACCAGCCGCCCTGGGAGGAGCAGCCGCAAAGCGTTCTCCGGTAGGCTGGGAGCGCCAGCACCCTGGGCCTTTGGGTTGTTTGTCTGCTGAGCAGCTGGTTCCCGGAGCCCGTAGTCCTCCGGGCCAACGTGAGTGACAGCGACCTGCTCTGGGTTTACAATTAAGGGCTTAAAACGCCGGAACGTACCCCACCGCTGGCCACCAGCCCTCCAGCCTCCTCAATTCCTGAAGCCCTCGGTCTGATCCTGGAGACTGAAGAGGCCACGTTTGCATTTGAACCGAGGGTATCGGAAAGCCCCTGCCCCACCCACCAGGAAGGTGCCTGCCTGCCCTTGAGCTTGAATTGTCTGAAGTTGTGTGAGCGGGTAAATATACTAGAGACTTTGGCCGTTGTCTTTTATAAATCCCCTTTCAGAGGAAGCTGGAAAACCCTGGGCTCTAGACCCTTCACCTTATAGTTTGAGAGCTGCACTTGTAGGTGGTTTTGTGCAGACCTGGGTAGATGTTCTGTTGGGGGTGCGGGAGGGCTGGGGAAGGTGGTGTGAATAGAACTCAGATTCCTTGTTGTACTTAAGCTAAAGGAAAGAGTGGCCATTTGCTTACTCTGGAGAGGAAGTTTTATTCTATCTCTTGATTTCAACAAAGAAAAATGAATGGAAACTTTTCTGGGTGGTCATGAATTTCTCATCTTTGCCTTGAAGATGAGACCCTGTTAAAAAAAATTGCCATTAAGTAGATTATTAAAAATATCTGTGGGGCTGCTTCAAAGACATGCAAAGACACTTTGGCCCTGAAAAGACCTTTTCAGCATTACTCTTGCTGTTTACTCACTTTTTAGCCTCATTATTAGTCTCTGCAGAATTTGGGATTTTGTCTAGATCAGCACTGGTGGGTCTGAGGGTGGGGCTTGGATATAAATCTCTTTGCTCATTCCCTGTTCTGGCTGCCTAGGCTGGGCTTTTAAAGGGATAAGTGCAAAATCGTGTGTTTACAAATTTGATAGAGTTGCTCTAACAAGATGCCTCCTAAGTCACTGTCTTTGACAATACGGTGAAATTGGACGTTCTGATACTTTTCCCTAGTGGGGTGGTAAGTTCTCTGGTAGGGAACCTATAAAGAGTGACTTTTTTAAAAGTATGTCTTTTTTTTAATTGTACTTGGGACGTGTGCCAAAATCAGGGTTTTTTTTTTAATTTTATTTTTATTTAATTGTTTTGAGACAGAGTCTCACTATGTCACCCTCGGTAGAGTACCATGGCGTCACAGCTCACAGCAACCTCAAACTCTTGCCTCAGCCTCCCACGTAACTGGGACTATAGGCGCTTGCCACAAGGCCTGGCTATTTTTAGTTCTTGTAGTTGTCATTGTTGTTTGGCAGTCCAGGGCTGGTTCGAACCCACCAGCCCCAGTGTATGTGGCCGGGCCCTAGCCACTGAGCTGCAGGCACTGAGCCAAAAGCAGGGTTTTTAAAGCCCAGTGACTTGCTCCAGCTCTGCTGCCCTCACTTTGCAGGGGATGGGGAGCAGGAAGAGTGGCTGGAAGAAGAGGTGACGGAGGGAAACAGGACAGACTGGAATTTGTCCGCAAGATGGAGATGACTGGGCAGCCGTCTTGCTTCATTTTTCTCCTCCATGACCAGCCCAAAATGAAGTGGGTGCTGCCCAGGCTAGGTAGGAGGGACCTCCTTAAACTGAGCTCTTTAATGTCCTAAATGCAAAGTCTCTATCTTAACACTTAATTCCACTCAGTGGGAGAATTTATAGCACTTTCCTTTCACCTGTGTTACAAGGGAAGGCACAGAGTCCTTGTTTTACACAGAAATCAGGGCATTTTTATTGTCATTTCCCCCCTGCTGATTTGCCAGTCCCTCCTGGGTCTTTACTGTTGTTACAGGTTCTACCCAAGGTGAATTGAGGTTTTTATTTATTTAGTAAATGGCAATAGAATATTTCCAGACATTTTGGACACTGAGAAGCAGTTTCTGAAAGGAAGAAAGTTGATTCTGACCACACATTTTCAGGCCTTATAAAATTTAAGCTAAATCCTTTACTGTAAAGCGGGCATCCTCAAACTATGGCCAGCGGGCCACATGCGGCCCGCCTAGGACATTTATCGGGCCCATCAGGTGTTTTTGCCACCACTGCCTATTCTGCTTAGCAGCCGACTCATCCTGGGGCCTGCAGTCTGCCCCCCCCCCATCAGTCTGAGGGACAGTGAACTGGCCCCCTGTTTAAAAAGTTTGAGGACCCCTGCTCTAAAGTCATCATCACAAAATAGTATATCTGAGCTTAAACCAGAGTCCTTTTATTCTGGGCAGAATTTTAGCAAAATACTTTTTAAACCTAGAGGTTTGAGCAAACATAGTTTTGAGGCATTTGGGGGGGCCATTTGTTCAACACAAGTTTCTTGAGCAAGGTGTTCTGTGCTAGATTCTGAACCAGGAAATAAGAATAGGACAGTCACTTACAGCCCAGCCCCGGTCCTCCTCTCTTGAATTTACAATTCAAATAGTATCAGCTATTTTTGACCGAGCATTACTGCGTACCAGGGTCCCTCAGTGCTTTCAGTGGCTTATCTCATCTCATACATATAACCACCTAGGTGCCATCATTCTCATCATTTAGCCTGAGAGATGAGGGACCAGAAATTTGTGAGTTGCCTAGGCCTACCCAGCCCAAGTTCTGCCTTGAGGGCCAGAGACATTCTAGGTGGAATGAGTTGCACCTGTTAAGGCCTGTGGGGCTTGGGAGAAAGGTGTTCTGGTTGGAACAGAGAAGGAGGAGGTGGAGGAGTCTTCTGGGTTGAAAGCTTAGCCAGGATTTTGAGTCTTTGCAGAGGGTTGTTTAAAGGAAAATCGTTGCAGTGTGTGCATTTTTTGAAAGCTCACTCTGGAAGGAGGGCAGAGTGAGTATGGAGAACCCATTCTACTTTGGGAAATAGAGATGTAGGAATATAAATCATGGAGTTGGCTTTGGACCAGGAGACCAGGCCAACCTGGTGTGCTGGGCCCTTCTTATTTCTCCGGCCTCTCTGCCCATTCCTCCCTGTACTGCTCTGCCTTCATCCCTGACTTCATAATGAAGTAACTGTTCATGACCCTGTGGAGACCATGGGAAATGAAAAATGAGGCAGATGGAAGCGAAGTTCACTCCCTCAGCATCAGGTATATTTCAATCCAATGTTCCTTTGTTACTATGGCTCAAAGGTAGCCTGGTCCATACCAGGTGACATTGAGCGAGTCTGGTACCCTGGCATGCTCTGATAATTGGGCACATAATGTAACCAACCAACACAGACTCGGTTTTGTGTGAATGTTATCAGTTCTGTAGAGTATTGTGGTTAAGAGTAAACGGGTTAATCTCTAAATGCCTACCAAATAAGCTCCATGGTATTTTTTTTAATTAAAAAAAAATTTAAGTTGACAAATAATAGTACATATTCCTGGGGTACGTAGCAATGTTCCAATACATATTAATATGTACAGTGTACGTTATATTAATCAGAGTATCAGCATATCCACACATTGGCCATTGCTTTGTGCTGGGAACATTCAGTATCCTCCTCAGCCGTCTGAAGCTCTGGGGTACATTACTGTTAACTAGTTAGCCTGAAGTGCTGTAGAACACGGGAATTCACTCCTCCTGTCTGGGCTAACTCTGTGTCCTTTACCAAATCTCTCACAATCCCTCCCTTCCCTCACCCTTCCCAGGCTCGAGTGTCCTTGGTTCTACTGTGTACTTCTGTGTACTTCTGTGTACCACTAGAACATCAATTGAAATTCATTCCTAGGACTTTTGAGCAAATTGCCCTGAGGGCATATATGCTGGTGGCACTTGTGGTAGGAGCTCCTTCTAGTATCAGAGATCCATTTTGATCTGAACTCGGTACCACTGTAGTTACTCCTGCCAGTGACTCTAAAGGTGTCATTGTCAGAACACTGACCTGATGCTTCCCCTTCTTGTAGAGAGCAGAGCCACTGCCAGAAGGAAGAGGGGACGAGTCACAGCAGGACACTTTCTCTGCACGCTTCCAGCCTGTGTAAGCAGCAAGAGCAGTCTAAAGAGAACCTGGAGCCAGGATTAAGAGACTATTTATGAAGCATCTTATTTTGTGACCAAGTTCTGTTGTCAGTGACGACATAAATGGCTCAACTCCCCGTGGGCATTCGTTTTATCGCCTCATTCTCCAGGGATCAGTGGTAAGTCATGGCAGGTCAGTCCTTTGGCCAGTGCTGTGTGTAGGTGAGGGCTACTGTGCAGGGGGTTTTCCTGCCCCAGTGCCATTAGAAAACACACAAAAGTTGGATCAGCAGCCTCCCCGTGACTGTTAAATTGCTTATTGGTGGTGGAAGCTGTGACCTGGACCACTGCCCAGCCTTTGGTGTCAACTGATACAGTTTGGACTTCGGTGTGGTCTTCAGTAGTTTCAGAAAAATGACTATTAGCAATCAGAAGGATTATGTTAATAAACAGTTGTGGGGAAATAAGTACATACCTCTGAGCCCAAATGTGACCTAGCTGGAGCAGAACTTTCAAAGAGAAATTGAAGCAAAATTAGAGGCAACCAGACAGCACTTTGTGTTCACACTGTACTCTCCCTGCTCACACTGAAGACCTGCACAAGTGGACCCAAATGGCAGGGCACAGCCTGGAGCCGGGCTCTGGCCTCGAACCCACCCTGCTGGCCTTTGTTGGGAAAGGAAAGTTTTTATTCTGTTATGTTCAATATTTGAGAGCCTGTAAATTAAACTGAGGAAAGATAAATTAGCCCAAGGAAGGACAGATTTAATCACCGTGTACCAAGGTCATAGGAAAATGTAGAATCTCGAACAGGGGAAGGGGAGTCCTCACAAAGGGCTTTTTTGGAAAGATAAAAGGGCTTGTAAAAGAATGGATGGGAGACTCACTGATAAGAGTCATTCTTCCCCCTGAGAGAGGATTTATGACAGTTGAGTCTTTTAGTAGGCTTTGCTGTTAGGCACTTAAGAGAGTTCAGGAACTCTTTTGTTCAGAATGGTTTTGATGCCACAGTGGGAGTTCTGGGCCTGTTTGTCTACTCCCCCCAGCCCAGCCTGGTGTGGCCTCCATCCTCTAGGCAGTTTCTGAGCCCCTGCGGGTGGTGGAGCTGCCCTGGCTTCTCAGGATTGCCTTGAGGACATCTGCACTGGCTTCCCTTCTTGACTCTCTGGGTGTGTATCCCCAAGTACCTTAGTGAGCTTTTAGGGTCTTTGTTTTATAACTTTATTTTGATAAAATTTCAAACTCACAGAACTTACTAACATTTGTTAAGAATGTTACAATGAACTCCCATGGACCTGCTGTCTGTCAGCTTGTTAAGGTGCGGCCTGACTGGCTTCTCTCCCTGCCACCCTGACTGTGTGTGGACACACACACACACACACACACAGAGCATTCTGACCCATTGAAGAGTAATTTCAGATTAACCTAAAATAAGTATAAGAGTCAGTTGCAGATACCACACCCTTTTATTTTTAAAATACTCCTGTGTGTCTTTCCTGTGAATAGACATTCTCTTATATAACCACAGCATAAAGATCAAAATCAGGAGATGTGACATTGGTAAGAGACTGTCATCTAATCCAGAGCACATACTAAAAATGATACCAACTGTCCAGTAATGCTTTTATGGCATTTTCCCTGTGCAGAATTCAGTCTGGGTTCATGCGTTGCACTTAGACATCCTGTGGGTTAGTCTCTTTTGATCTAAAACTGTTCCTTGTCCTTTTTTTGTTTTTCATGGCCTTCAAGGATGAGAGCCATTTGTTATATAGAATATCTTCATTTGGGGTACGTCTGTTATTATGATTAGATTCTGAGTATACATTTTTGACGAAATCCCACAGAAAAGAGATAGCTTTCTCGTTGTATAGAAGGAGCTATGATTATGGAAACTCAAATGCATTGTGTGGATGGATTGGAATTAAAGGTCTCAGGATGAACTGAGAGAGGTGGATAGAGATGCACCTGCTGAGTAGTAGAGGTAGATGGATGGGGCAGGGGGCATCACCACCCAACAGAGAGCAAACCTAACTCCTTGACCTTGGTCTGTGGAGACAGGGCTGACACCAGGACTGGGGCAGGGAAAGCAGAGGATGGGCCGAGAATGTCATGTGCCAGAAAATAAGATAGTACTTCAAAGCGAAGGGCCTCTTACTCTGCCCAAATCCAGGACAGTTTGGGATTTAAAATAAATGATACTTAGAATGTCTTATAGTTCATTGAACAGCAGAACCATCTAGTGAGCCCTTGCCAATGTAGCTAAACAACTGGAGAAGAGGAGGCCTCCCACTTGCAGCCGAGGCCAGCTGCTAGAAAGAGTGGGTGGTGGCGGAGTGAGGAGCCACCACCAGGAGCCGTGAAGGGGTACTTAGTGCAGACAGGAGCGTCACTGGGCACATACCATTGGGGGAGGGTCTGAGGAGCAGGGTCTCCACTGTATCTCAAAGTAGATTCCCACATGCTCCTTGATTGTTACTTAGAAAAGTTATTTCACCAAGGGACGGTGTGGCAGGCAGCACCTTAACTGGTGACCAGCATTAATGTCACCAACATTGTGTGACTCCTGACAGGATGCTCAGAAAAAGATATGACATCACTTCTCCGGTTCCATGGTTTCTAAGTTGAGGGTATCTCTGGACTAATTTCAGCACCCAGTCATGGGGCCCAGTAACTCTCCAGAGCATGTGTTTATTCCTTATTTGCATATGACTGAGACCTGAGGCCCAGACAAGGAGACAGATACTCTGCAGGAACCTCCTGCCCTAGAGGAAGTTGCTGCTTATCTGAGAACACATGGTGCTGGAGAATATTTCTAGGGGGATTTGGAGGGGACGCCTGTCCTGTGTTGGCACTGTCCAGACTTACTTTATTGCTGGAAACTTGGGGTCAGCCCAGGCACTCTTCTTCTTGTGTGCGTGGATGCAAAGAGTGCCACAGTTAGTCATAGCTGCACAAATAAGGGGGATACTGATGAATTTAACTTTTATAATTTATTTTTAATTTATTTTTTATAAATATAACACAAAACAAAAATAAAAGTATTACTTTCCTAAAGCTACTATAACAAAGTACCACAGAACAATATATTCAAAGAACAGAAATTGATTTTCTCACAGTACTGAGGTTCAGAAGTTCGAAGTCAAGGTGTCGTCAGGGCCACCCACCCTCTGATGGCATCAGGAAGATCCTTCCTTACCTCATCCAGCTCCAGCTGTCAGGTGAGGTCCCTGGCTTGCAGCAGCCTCCTACCAGGCTCTGGCTTTAGTGTCATGTGGCCTTCCTCCCTGCCCTTTTCTATGTCTTCATATGGCCTTTGTATGGGACACCAGTCCTTGGAATTAGGGTCCATCTAATATAGTATGGCCTCACGTTTACTAATTATGTCTACAAGACCCCTATTTCCAAATAAGGTCACATTCTGAGGTTTGGGGTGGACACGGATTTTTAAGGGACCCTGTTCAACCCAGCAGGGGATGGATAAACAGAAACAAATATTATCTAAAACCTTGCTTCATAAAGGACAGAAAATAAAGATGGAATTACAAAATGGGGAAAGCACTTCGGAAGGATTACCTGGGACCTCGACCCCCTAAGCCAGGAAAAAAACAGAATGTCCACTTGCCCTGGAAGCCAGGCGAGTTGGGACCTGCAGTGTAACCGTGCCTGGTCAGAGCTGAGGGGAAAACCCAACCTCCAGCTGTGGTCTCCTTCCTCTGCCTAAGACCTGTGCAAAGAAGATGAGGAAAATAAGGAAGGACAAATTTGGAAATAGAGGAAGGAGAATTGGCCTGATAGCAGCTAAATAAAGCTAGGGTTTCCTCCCCAGGCTCTGGGAAAATAACAGTGTGCTGTGCAAACGGACCCTTCGCCCTGATTCCATAGGAGGCTTTTCTCAGAGCCCTGCTAACCTGCAGGCCATTACTCTGCCTAAAGGTGCTAGTCCATTAAGGTCTTGTACTTGCACACAAAACTGAAGCTTTCCGAAGGTGTGCACTCCACCTCTGCATGGTGCTTGGCATTTATGGGGTCTCCCTGGGTGTGCTGCAGCTCAGCCTCACCAATGGGAGGCTCATGGGCACCCCATTTGCCTATTGCGCACCGCCTAGGACTCATCTGCACAGGAGGGCAGGGCCTGAGGTAGGCAGGTTCTCCCATGTGGCCTTCCCAGGCCAGGGCATAGCATGTTAGGCACCTGTCTGGAGTGAGAGGGGAAAGCAAGGGCTGCTCTTCTCAAAATCCTTCTTAGCTAGGTGATAGTGAAATTCATTCTTTGTGAAAGTGTGCTGCCTCTGCAGAATCTTCAGGGCTGCAGGATGCTCCACATTCCTCTCTGAGGCAGATTTGGGAAGCACTGGAGGACTTTGTTCTACTTCTTTCAGAGACTAGGAAAAGTCCCCCATGTGGGGGCAGAGCAGGGTCACTATAGGCTATACTCGCTCTACTCCTTTATAGCTGGAGGAGATATAAGTGACCAGCAAGTCCAGCTGTGGCCTGGAAATTTGGGTACTGGGGCTCTTGTGACTCAACACAGCTGAGAAGGAGACACGGACCCCACTTTTATGTAAATAATCAATAGAAATTTATTATGCCTCGCAGGGGTCATTGCCTTTAAGAAGCAAGCGACCCCAATGACAGATCAAATGGGTCTTTATACTCTATTCCTGCATCACAGCAAGCAAGCAAAGGAACAGAGGTTGGATCATTGCAGTTAGGCGGGGATGGGTGGGGTGGGGGGTGTGTGTGGGGGGTGAGGGGATGTCACGGTAATACAAAGGGGGGAGGCGGGAGGTACCTCTCCTTCCTACCCCTCCCTACGCACTCCCTTACCTTCAAGCCTCTTCTCAGAGTTTGCCTCCCCACCCTTGAGGGGGCTGGACTAATCTATTCAAAGGAAGTTTCTTTTTCAAGGCTAGAGGGCTTGGTTATCACAGGGCTGGTAAAGCTCTGGTGGCCTGGGGTCTTCCTGCGCTGGCAACCTAAGGCACACAGCAGTGACCGAGCCGTGACCGAAAGCTTCAGCCAGAGAAGGGAGAGGTGATTTTCAGAAACACAAGGAAAAAGGTCTGGGCTTTTCTACCACTGTGCCGCACAGCCCTTGTTCTTTGGCTTTGGGGTGAGTTGTATACTCACTTTTTAGAGTTTCACGTTTTTCCTGTCTGGTCATTGGCATGGGCTTGGAGAGGAAGAATCCAGAGAAGTTATCAGTTTGTGGTTCCCGGATGAAAAAGAGACCCTGGGGCATTTGTCTGTTCATGTGGCAAGGACTCAGTAAGTTGGACTTTTTCCCTCCCTAGGTAGGGCACAGGCATTCCAGAGGTCGTGGGTGTGAGTCTGCAGTATTACCACCCCCTTTTCCCACCTGAAATATGGTCTTTATTAAGAAATATGGAAATATTTATTTGACCCCTACTTTTGCTGGTGGCCAGAGAGACAGGCCCCTGTAGGATTTTAGGGTTCTAGGATTCTATGTGTTACTCACAGAAAGCTTCCTTGAAGGAGTACATCTCAGCATTAAAATACATTATCCTTGTGGGCCCTCCCAGCCGCTCCTCTGTCCAGTAGAGCTGGCCAGCTGCTTCAAGTAACTTTTTATTCATTCAAGCATCAGACATTTTGAGGTCCAATCCAGGCCAGAACGAGGGCAGGTTCTTTAGGATTAGGGGCTGTGCCTCAGGGCACAGAAGAGCTGCCTTCCTGGTTAGCGTCTCTCTTCTAAATCTCTCTTCAAAGACTTGGTCCTCCAACCTTCTTTTGTTGCCCTAAGAAATATTTTTCTATGCTGTGGATCAGAGTTCTAGACTGGAATTAACTTACCTTCTTACTCGAGTGGCTTCTTTTCCTCAGCCCCACCCCGCTCATCTCACACTTAGCCGTGAGCTGCTTTCCCCACAGCCACGCAGAGCCCAGGGCCGTGGGCCATGGCTGTCTATGTCATCGGCCCTATTCAGTGCTGGCCAGCATCACTGGCTTTTTCTCACTGAGGTCAGTGAAATATTTATATGTCTGCCTTACTTGCGTTCTTCTGAAAAGTTGCATAGAAACTAAAAATCCAAAAATAAATATGATCTTAAACGCCCAGGATAGCAGGCTACACAAAAAGCTTGCAGTTAATTTTGTTGTAAACTAAATAAACTTTCCTTCTTGTCTGCTTTGCAAACATTTGTACCTCTTGAGTCCCACGTTTCTCATTGTCTACAGTTTTCTAAGATGACTGTTTGTGATAATGTGATATAATACAAATTTAGTCTTTGCCTCTGGTTCCTGGCACACAGCTCCAAAAACCTTACACTTTCTGAAGTGGTGTCTTTTTGTATGCTAATGGGATAGGTAGTGGTTGTAGCTCCAGACACCTCAGGGTGGGCACTGGAAATTAATTTTTGGCCTCACCCTCCACTTCTGGAGAGAGGAAAGGAGCTCCCAAATGTTGAGGTAATCACCAGTGGCCTGCAGTGTAACCAATTGTGCCCACATAATGCAGCCTTCATGAAAACCCAAAATGGTAGGGTCGGCAAGAGCTCCAAGTTTGCTGGACATGTGGAAGTTCCTGGAAGTGGCCCTGGGAGAGTGTGGAAGCTCCACCCCCCATA
>NW_003852523.1:2250823-2264134 GCF_000181295.1 Otolemur garnettii
TAAGCCGTCCTAGCAAATTAAACCCAAGGAGGACATTGTGGGAATCCTGATTTACAGCCAGTGGGTTGAAAGCCCAGACACAGTCTGAGGCCTGCCATTGGCATCTGAAGTGGGGGCACAGCCTCGTGGTGCAGCATGCCCTCAGCCTATGGGATCTGACACTCCATACAGGCAGACAGGGTCAGGATCAAATTGAATTAAACAACATTCATTTGGTATCTGCTGGAGAACTGCTTGTTGTATGATTGTGGGAGGGAGACTTGGTGTCAGAAGTTTTATATGTTGTGAATGAGGGTAGTTTGGTTTCTCTTATCTCTTACAATGTTAAAAGAGTTTCAATTTGGACAAAGCAAAAGTAGCAACATTTTTTAACATTCTGATATTATAATGATAATATAAGATTGGTAAGTAATATAGGACTAAATGAATAGTGCACAAAAAATTTAAGAACACGGTGCTAATGTATTAAGGTAGCCTCTGTTATTTTATATTCTACCACTGTTTTGTGTTTCAGGTACAGAGCCTTCATTTTCGTTTTGACATTTCTTCTGTATGCAAGTTTTCACTTATCTCGGAAACCTATCAGCATAGTTAAGGTAAGAAGTCTTGAAAAACACTCAATTTTATGTCCTTCTTATAGGAATGATTTGCTTTAAGAACCTTTGGGGAAGAAGGTAGGGACAGTGGCAAGAAAAGTGGAGAAAACAGATTATTTAGAAACAAGTTATTTTGTAGCTTTGTTTTTTTAGTTTCTCTTTTTTGAAATTACAGCTTTTTTAATGTTTTTAAGATAATGTCAGAGTAGTATACTTTTCCCCAGTTCCAGAATTCTGATGCTTCCTTAAATATTTTATCTTGTGTGAATCTTTCTTCCAGCTGTATCCAATCTTAAATCATTCCCGGGCCACTTGAGCTCTTTGTGGCTTTGACCCTAAGCCCGGCTGTGGATGAGGAGATGGTTCTCCATTATTCTTAGAAGGCTGAGTTTCTGTCTGAGTGGTGGGTGGGCCAGGAAGTAGGTAAACAGGTGTTTTAACTAGACATTGAGAAAAGAAGATTAAAGTAGACAGTCCCACATAATAGCCAATTATAACTTGGGAAAAAAGTTTCCCCAAGTTATATAATTTTCTTACCCTTTTTGGAATTGCATCATCTCTCTTGTAAACTGTTAGCAGGCTTGAATGGCATTTGGCTCTTTATCCTAGAATGAACAAGGAAATTGTCCATTGCCAAAGATAACTCATTTACAGCTTGGTTGGCCCTCACTGGCTTTCCAGTAGTTGGCAGGGACACAGATACAGGGCTGCCGCACTTGACCTCTGTAGCCAGGCTTCCTCCTCTCCCAGTGGTGGCTGAGCACTGGACAGCTGTCATGGGGAAGAAGCACAGATGCTGTTGCCTCTGTGAATGGTTCCAGGGTCCCTATCCTCCAGAAACTTCCAGTGGGTGTTAAACATTCATTTACTTGGTATAATCTAAAATTCCTCCTTGACCCCTGGTATGAGCAGGAAGTTTTCATGCACTTCAAGTTGCTTACTCTGAAAATGTTTGCAGACCTTTAAAAATGTAGTTTGTGAAAAAGAGATGAGAATAGGACAACAGGTGGCAGGCCTAAATAAGCACTCAGTCACTCAACAAGGCTCTAACTCAGGACCAATGACCAGCCACTGTAAATCTGATTATTACTGTCCCTGTCTTCCTGATTAGAGGAATACACAAATGGCTCAAGAAAATGGCAGATTACTCAAATGGAAGAGACTTGGTGAGCACCTTAGGATTGAAAGACCTAATGTGCTCAGGAGAGCCTACCCAGGGGTTCAAGACTGATCTGGAACAATTGGGTCCAGTTGGGGGTCTCCCTCAAGAACTAGATGGAGGGACAGGCATCATCATGAAGCTGCCACCTGATGGACTAAGAGGCTGTTGGAACATGTGAGGTGTAAGGTGGGCTGGCCCTGGAGCGTCCCTGCGGCAGGACCCAGCCCCTGGAGTCCATCTTACGACCACAAGGGTCCCCATTAGCCAGGGAAGGATGTGACCATTTTTCCAGGCCACCCTCCCAGCTTCCTTGGTTGCCCTCACCCCCGACTCCTGTGCGTGAAAGTGTCCACGCCACTAGGGGGGTAGGTCTCACTGAAGAGGAGGCCTCACAGTCAGCTCTTAGGTCAGTGTCCTTAGTAACTGCCATTCCCTGAGCCCTGTGCGGTGACAAAGTGCTTGCATTCGTGATTTGACACAATCCTGACAGCATCCCCCGCAGGGCTGATACTCGGTACATCGGTACATCAGCTCTTTACCTCTCCACCTTCCGGTCTCTCAGGCATTTACTTACTCGAGTACAGTCACAGCACCCACACCCAGGAATTCCTTAACACATGGGTTTTCTGATTTAGTTCCCTAGATGTGCCCAGGTATGATTGGCCTTATGCTAAATCTTGCAGGTTTCTTTGCCTTTTAAGGCAGATTAGAACATCACACGACATATGATAAACTTTATAACACCTGACAAAGCTCTCACATGCTTTAGCTCATGTTCTAAGTAATGCAAATGAGACTGGGATTGCATTCTAATGCAAGTAGAATCATTTTATGTTTCTGTTGACCTAAGGAATAGTTTGATAATTATCTATAGCCTGTATTTCCTAGGATGTTATAATTAAAGCAAAAGCAAATATATTTGCTGTTTTGAAATCAATCACCAGGACTGTAAATTACAAAATGATTCCCGTTCTATAACGTTGTTCATAGAGCACCAAGCAGAAGCAGGGCAGATGCCTGTCAGTCTGGAGCTGTTCCAGTGTACCTTTAATCAATACTGGCTAATTTTATATTACTCTCATTAACAAAATGTGTATTTTAAAAAGATTATGGTAAAGCCAGGGCTGGGAGGATGTTTGTGTTTTAAGCACAACCCTTTTCCATTCTACCTGCTGCCCAAACTACAGCCTGAGGCAAGCATCCGCCCAGGAGGTCTGTGTCCTCCTAGGGGAGACCTTTGGGGGACTTTGACTGCTCTGAGCCAGAGAAGAAACCTGAAAGCAGTGGCTTCTCAGACAGAGCTTAATCTGCCCGGGATCTGTGGAACCAGGGGGGATAGCAACATTGACTGACCTGAGTGTGAGTGTCCTGACCCTCTGTGGACACAGTCCTGAGGAAGACAGCATACAGAGTCTGAAAATCTGGAACTATATACCATGAGCGGGAAACATTTTTGTAATGTCCTAGTGCTCCCAGTCTTAATATTTAAATAGAATGCAACTTCAATGAAGATCTCAGCAGTTTTTTTTTTTAATTAAATGAAATGATCTTAAAGTTTACATGAAAGACTATCCTGAAATTATCAAGGGAAGTGTAAAAAAGGTACTATTTTGTGATATAAAATGAGACAAAAATATGAAAAGATTAATGTATTTTTAAATATCATAATCAAATTGTAATATTGCATGAGAATAGACAAAAAGATCAGAAGTTCAGTAGACTAGAATAGAAAACATAGAATATTTGACAGAGATAATTGGGAAAATATACCTTATTTAATAAATGGTGTTGGTACAACTGGTTATCTAGAAGAAATAAAAGGTTCAATGACTATATTATTAAAAAAATGGATGGATTAAAGATTTAAGTGTAGAAAAATAGAAACTAAAAACCCAAGAATTAATCATGTTCATCTAAGAAGTGTAAAGTTAGGAAATCCAGAGGGACAATGGACAAAGTGGACGGATCAGCTGTTCACAAACAAGATGTCCAGGTTTCCAAGAGATGTGTGAGCTGTGTTCACGTTGACTAGTCCCCATACCCCCAAAGGTGAATCAAGGTGGAGCATGTCCTTTGACTGGCAGCACTGGGGGAGAGGCTTTGCAGGCGTCGCTGATGGAGGTCACGTGTCAGTGACTTCTGGAAAGGACTCTAACACCTGGTGAGATAGAGCACAGACGCCTCCCACACTACTTCTGGGGATTTCCTCAGTGAGGTAGACGCACCATGCCTGGGATATCTACATGAGCACCTGGACTCAGACATTGTTTGTAGTGACCAAAAAAGGAAAAAGGAGAAAAATACTGGCTGCACATGAACCTAATCAGCAGGTGAAAGTTTGAACAAATCGTGACCCATCAGTGTTTCGGAATGTGCAGCCACCTAAGGGAATGACTTCAAGCCAAACCAGTTGACAGAGAAAGATCTCCAGGAGGTATTTTGTGTAAAAAGTTAAGATGTTCATAAGGATATGTGAAAGATTCCATTTTTGAAAACAGTGACCAGAAAGTTTCCCTGTGTCCTTCTGCTCACCTGTGTGAGTGGAGTCCGTGCTGGCACGTGCCCATATGTGTGTGGTCCACTTTTATGTGGCTCCTGTGATTATTCTGGCAAACTGGCCATATTCAGGTGCTGTCATAAATGGGCATAGCTTGTCTGGTCTTCCCACTTTTGGTACCAAATTTTAATTTCTCTCCTAGGACTTCTTCTGGATAATGGTTTGGAGAATCATTTAGCCTTGTAAGAGGAAGGTGCAGGGCTAGTTAGAGGAAGTGAACCCACACAAACCAATGCACTGAAAATTAACCTAGTTATCTAAAGGCCTATCAGCCCTTTCTGCTAGAGTAGCATGAGGTTCCATACTGCTATGGCTGCAGCCTTCCATGGGCACATGGGGGATGGCGGGGCTGAGTGAGACCCAGCTCAGCAGAGGCACCCAGGGAGCACAGTGGGTGAGCTCCTTACACTCACGGCTGCCAGTCCTTGAACCCTTTCAAGGCACTCTTTGTGTCAGTGGGTGCTTACAGCAATCCTGTGACTCGGGCATTATAGTGCCGACTTCATGACTGACGTCCAGGGAGTAGGAGTGATGGTGCGAAGGTCGCAAGCCACACAGCTGCACCAAGATCCCAGCGAGGGCCTGTCTGCAGCAATTGCCTGTGTCCCTAAACAGGGCGCCAGGTCCCACTCATCATGCAACAAAATGGGAAAACCTTTCTGCTTATTTTTGGGGAAAAAAAATTGTTTCTATAATGTTTTCCATGCATGATTCTTCCTCAGAAATATTAAACAATGAGAGAGGTTGTCAAAATCTGTGGAGAATTCCCTTTTTCCTTGCTCCTATGTGAAGCTACTGCTGAAAACCTCAGTTTAGCCTGGCCAACAGCTCCCTCTTGGCCAGGGGTCCTTTCCCATCCTGCCTGTAGCTTTCTTCAGTGAAGGATGGGTGGGGACACCAAAGCATCCTGGGTGTGACCAGGCTGGCTTCTGCAGGTGGCAGCAAGGGGGAGGGCAGAAATGACTGGGCTGCCGCAAGTGCCAAGAAGGAGAAAAGTATGGAATCAGGTGGCAGCTGGCTGGGGAAACCTGCAGATGCCAACTGTACAGAGAGGACAGGCTGCAGGCACCCTCCCCGGGCTCCCCAGTCTCATGGTCACCCCAGACAAGAACTCAGAATGTAGGTGGCAGGGGCTCTGAGAAGCCAGGGGCACATGACAGCACTCACTTCCCAAACTCCCAAGAGACCATCACAGAGCCTCCCGGGAGGACAACTTTGCTGAGGAGCCAGTGGGGATGGCGGGAAACAGATAATGACTTTGCGTTGTAAAGCAGAACCCTTGGCTGGGTTTTCAGAACGGTGTTTGTTAATTATAGCAGAACAGCCAATGACGACCATGAAGTTGTGTGACTGTAGAGCAGCTGTGTTCTGTGTGCCATGCCAGGACTCAAGGACATGTGCCCAAGTGCATCCAGCTGTGAGCCAGGTTGCCATTCTGGGCTCACCAGGGCCCTACCAAGGACAGCCTTTTGGAGGTGGCCAGCCTCTTGGCCACTTCCTCCTGAAGAAGGGACAGGACTTATGACCTTGGTCCTCCTGGTGAATGGGGTGACTCCTTGACCATTATGTTGTGCCCTGACCCTGGAACCAGCTTCCCACATGGCTGTCCAGGCTTCTGGCTGTCCTCAAAGTCCAGTCACTAAGGATGTCCTCAGGTCCCGTGGACAACAGACCTAAACTGAGGTTTCCAGCAGTAGCTTCACATAGCAGCAAGGAAAAGGGAATTCTGCATAGATTTTCACAACCTCTCTCATCGTTTAATATTTCCGAGAAAGAACCATCCATGGAAAGAAACCATTATAAAAATAACTGAGGGGTGCTCCTGAGCACAAGAACCCCTGCTTTGCACCCTGGCTCACACCTGAAGGGTCAGTTCATCTGTGTGTTAGAAAACCTTTGTTAAAGAGACCTCAGGGCAGGCGAGGAATGGGAGCAGGTGTTATGAGCAAGCCCCCTGTCCCTCAGTTCCCCTGCAGGAGGATGGGCCCCATCATCATGTGGAACTTTTCTGGAAGCCCTCCTCTTCTGAGGAAGAGCGCACTCTGCTCCCCTTGCTGCCACATCCTGACAGATGGGCTTCCTTCTCTCTGCCTGGTATCTGTTTCTTGAAGGTTGCCCTGTCCCAAGCACTGTGGGGAAAGCCTGGCCCTCAGCATCACAGGTCCCAGTGACTGTTCTGTAATGAATAGCAGCCCTGTTGCAGGTGGGGAGACTGAGGCAAGGCCCATGGAGTAAGTCTCTTGCCCAGCCAGTCATCCAGCTCCTGGCCCTAGGCTTTTCCTTCCACGCCTCTCAGATAAATTCCTCCAGCCCTGGCCTTGCTATAGCAGGTTCTGTAAACTGGGTGAGCTGGTGTTCTCCTGCCCCATGTACTGAGACGTGAGACATAAATTGAGGAATAATTTGCACTTAGTACACAAGTCCTAAGTGTCCAGGGTGACAAATCTACATGTGCACCATCAGCCAGGTGAAGGTGTAGGCACTTCCAGCTCCCGGAAGGCCCCTATGCCTAGTTGTTACCTCATAGGTGACAGCAGTTCCCACCCCTGTCAGCATGGATTTGTTGGCCCGTTCTTGAACCTATTGTGAATGGAGTCACGCAGTTGGTACCCTTTATGGGGAGGAGGGCAGCACTCTCTGCCTCCCCAGCAGAGCCTCACTGGAGGGCACTTCCTATCCTTGCTTCTGTTCCCCATGTCTTAGGGTGAACTCCACAAGTACTGCGCTGCTTGGGATGAGACCGAAGTCAGATTCCACAGCCAGAGCCACAAAGCTGGGTACGTTTCCCCCGGCCAGCTGCCAGACAACGAGACTGACTGTGGCTGGGCTCCATTTGGTGAGTTTGACAAAGGCCGTCAGTGCGCGGCCACCCTTTCGGTGTTCTTCCAGCCTTGCTAAGTCTAGCAGCCATTCCGCTGGCCGCAAATGTACCTGCATTTCCATGACAGGGCTCTCCTGTCAGGCAATGACCATGCCTGTTTGCAGGGCTGGTGTCACCTGAACTAGATTCTCTTATGAGGGAATCTGTAGAAGATGATTCGCATTCTGTATTTCAGATTTGGAAGTTGGGTGGGAAGAAGAGAGCTTGCAGGGGCTGTGTGCGGGGCTGGCCAGTCAGACACGCTGCAACGAAGCCAGTGTACACGTAAAACAAGTTGATCAACACACACCCACCCCCCTGAACAAGGGACCTCATCTAATCAGAACGATGTGCATATTTAGTGATTATTTGAAAATACGATGACTTTGTTGTCCTCCGTGAGAAGCTGAACAGAAGATGTGCTGCCTGTGTTGTGTTCCCAGCCACCTCTTTTAAGCTTCCTGAGTGCACCCAAGTTTAGAGAAGAGATGTTTTCAGCTCTCAGCCCTGCTGCAGAGACAAGCTCAACAATACTGAACTTTGTCTGTTGATTTTCCACTCCCTGTAGATAAGAGCAACTACCAACAGCTGCTTGGCGCCCTGGATTACTCCTTCCTGTGTGCGTATGCCATTGGCATGTACCTGAGGTAGGTCTGCTGGAGTTTCCAGATCCTTCCTGGTCCTAAGTCCATTCAGTGCCCAGCAAACAGGAATGCAAGATGAGGGCCTGCTTGCAGGCTGCTTGCTTCTGGGGCTCTTCGCATGCTGCTCTGTGTCCACACATAGGACTGGAAGCAGAGGAGGTAGACGCCCCGGGTATTCTGGGCTGGTCACAGGCTGGCCACAGCACCCCTGGACCTGGGGTCCTAGGACATGATCATTTAGGAATAGGGGACGAGAGGCTGTACATGGAGGTCAGAGCCCGCTCTGTCCACAGTTGCAACAGCCCCCATCTATTTACACGTCCCGGTAACTAGCTGGTAGTCAGAACAGTTGAAACAGTATGTGCTGGACTTTGCTACCTGACACCCACCTTGGCCCCAGCAGAGCTGAGAGCAGCAGCCCGGCACTAAGTGGCAGGAGGGGCATGAACTCCAGGCACAGGCTGCTTGGATTTGAGTCTCTGACCTACCACCTGCTGGAGTCTGGCCTTGGACAAGCTACTGTACCTCTTTGGGCCTCAGTGTCCCCTTTCCAAGATGGGAGAAATCATAGTTCCCCTGACTTAGGATTGTGGTGAGGATTAACTGAGTCCATGCATGTAGAGGCTCAGAACTGCCTGGCACGTGGTGCACACCCAGCCACTCTTGACCTCACTCTTGAATTGAAGTAGGTAGGTACCAAATGTTACATGGGTGATAGAACTTGGGTTAGTGAATTAAAAATGGTGTCATGTCATTCCAGCGGTGATTTTTTGTAAAGAGCATCATAGAGATTTCTCAGTTATTTTCTATTACTATAACGGAATACCTTGAGATTGGATAATTTATAAAGAAAAAAGGTTTATCTGGCTCAAGACCAAGATCAGGTGGTTACATCTGGCAGGGGCCTCATGCTGTGTTGTAACGTGGCAGAGGGCTTCATGTGGCAGGACTGTGTGCACGGGGGCACGCAGAAGAGATAGAAGATAGGGTGACTTGGCTTCGTAACGACCCCCGCTCACAGTGACTAATCAGTCTGGAGAGAATGAGCACAGTCCCATGAGGCAGCCCCTACACAGCTCTAGAAGGCAAGACTCCAAAGAGGTTAGATCACATTGCAGTCCCAACGGATCCGAGGGACTCCACCCAGTACTTCAGGCCTTCTCTTAAAAAACGAAGCTTCCAGTTTTAAAACCAAACCAGGGAAAGTAATTGTGGCAGGAGGTGGTGGCTGGCAGAGGCTTGTTGTCCTTTCCCCAGGTGTTGCCATCTAGCTGGGCATTTTAACACAGATGACTTTGTCATAGCACATGGTGTGTGTGTGTGTGTGTGTGTGAGTGAACTGCCCAAGCTTATAAAGTGATCCCTTTTGTAAGTGATTGCCCAAGCTTGTAAGACACCCCTCTGTAGTCTGTCAGTTGAAATGTGAATACTACATACATTTACATTAAAGCAGGATTAACTAGCAGGACAAGTTCTTGTTTTCTTTAATTGGCAACTGTCACATGTAATTCAGTGTTTGACTTTTTAAATCTTGTTTCTAGTGACTTTTACTAGAAATAAAAAGTCTTATAAGATGTTACCAATTGCTGGTTTCTGTGAGTAAACACTCTGCAGGGAAATAGCAGTGTCGAACCTTCCTGGAAATTATCAGACCTTAGAGTTCTGAAAGCTCAGAGAACAGCGTGAAAACATCTGGAAAGACATGCCATTTTGGTTCTGGGGGTTTGCTCACCCACACTGTCCTTCTTGTCCCCACCACAGTGGCATCATAGGGGAGCGCCTGCCCATTCGGTACTACCTCACGTTCGGCATGCTCGCCAGCGGAGCCTTCACTGCCCTGTTCGGGGTAGGATATTTCTATGACATCCACAGTTTGGGATTCTACGTGGTGACTCAGGTAAGGGTTTGGATCCATGGCTCACTGTGGTAGGGGTTTTGTGGTAGGCAGGATGGGGTGTTTATGATGAGGAACCCGCCTCTGCCAAGGTGGTGGTGGGGGCAAGACTGTGTCATGTCTGAGGTCAGGGGCAGCTGATGTGTGAAGTCCTTCCTTTTTTGTTCTGCTCTAGAGGGTTCTGCCAGGCAGTTTCTCTCTGTTTCGGGAGCTACCTGTTGAAGAGTCACATTTGTCAGTGCCCAGGTGAAGCACGAGGCTCTCACTCTGACTTTATGTGGATGAGTTGGAGAAACTGTCTTGTGACAGATCTGACCCCTCAGGAGTTGGGAGCTGTCGTCCCCAAGCTGGAGTTAGTTGCCCCCAAAGCTGTGGCAGCTGTGGTTCCCACCAGAGAGTGCCCCAAACTGTCCTGAGATGGGGCTGGTTGGGATTCCAAAGAAAGAAGCACTAATTATGAGGGGAGCTCCCAGACAGAGGCGCTGACAGGAAGCAGGGCAGGGAGGGTCTGACAGGGCTGTCTGCTGTGAGGCTGGGTGTACAGGAAGGCCCAGGACCCTGTCAGTATTCTGGGCAACAACGTAAACACCCTTACTGGTGCCTGGGAATGTGCAAGGGTAGCTTGGGTTCAAGACTACAGGGAAAGCATACAGTTGGCTGGATCTCAGAGCGGTCAGGACAGAGAGAAATATGGGCGTCCTGGGGGACCCTGCAGGGGGATGTGGGTGTGGCAAGGGTGCAGGGAAGCTGTTTTGGAGTCCTTGGCAGTCACTGGGGAGGAATGGAGAGAAGTCGAAGGTGCTGGAAGGCAGGAAGGCTTGAGAGAGCCCTGCTTTGCCCTTCAAGCTGGGCCCAGGCCTTCGGCATCCCTCAGCTTTTGCCCTTCCTGTGGACAAATACTGACGGCCACAGAAAGTGCCACAGAAGTGACGATGCTCAGCTCCAGTCTGTGCAGCTTCTGGGGCCCTCCAGATAGCCTGGGCTGGGAGATACAAAATCATCAGAGCAAATTGTACTCAGTTTTGCATTTTAAGATTTTCCCATATCACTTGAAACAGTTAACTGATTTAACTATAGCAGTAACATAGAAAATGAGAAGGAAGACAGAAATAGTTTCCCAGAGTTCTGGAGTATTCCCAAAGTGAAGGGCAAGTGTGGTCCGCCCAGAGGCAGCAGCCAGTGACTGCCCCGTTCAGTGAGAGCAACACAAGTCCTGAGCTGGCCCTTGTTTCATGCATCTCATAGGAGTTGTCCCCGACTCTCAGGACACTAAAGCAAACTCAGTCACCTGTGTGCCCTCTAAGTCCCTCTTGAAACTTAAGACATTCTTAAAAAGTACAGAAACACTCTGCCCAGGGCTAGGTCAAGGTCGTAGTCATTTCAGATGATGATTACCAACTGTGCCTTCTCCGTGCCACTGTGGGAGAGAACTGCCATTCACAGGTCAGTTCTATAAACAAGTCCGTGAAAGGAGATTTTCTCTCTGTGAAGTTTTCAGACTCAAAAGAGACTGGAAAGGCCAGTGCCTATCCGCTGCCAGGCACCGTTCCCCAGGGTGGGCTGCCTGGGCTCTTTTCTTGGCCTTCTCTACTTATTCTGAAATTTCCAGGACAGGCATGTGTTAATTTTATTTTGAAAGAATATATGCACCTGTATACACAGTTGGAAACTATAAGTATAGTTCAAATTATGCATAAAAGTGCAATTTGGATCCCATCTTAGGCAGCTGAGGCTCACCTGAGCAGAGAGAGCTGTGCCCCTTCTGAGAGAGTCCCAGCCCTGCTCCCAAGTGGAGATGACAGAGAACCGCCCTGCGGGCCTGGCAGTAACGTGCGCTCTGGGGTATGTTTTCCACTCCTGGTGAATTTCTTTCCGGCCTCTCTTCTAGGTTATCAATGGACTGGTACAGACCACAGGCTGGCCCAGTGTTGTCACCTGCCTCGGCAACTGGTTTGGGAAAGGAAGGTGAGAGAGGGTCCCTGCCTCCAACAGCATTTGTTTTCTAAAAACATTCTGATGAAAACGAGACCACTTTACTTTTAGTTTTTCTTCAGACTCATTATAGCAAAAATACTTCAACTAGTCTCCTCTTTAAATTAAGGTGATGGAAACTCCTAGGGCTTAAACTCGTGACATTTGACTGTCCTGTGTCCTGTGAGGCAGCATTCCCAGCCATTTATGTTGTGGGCAGAGTTGGGTCTGTGTGGCTCAGCTGTACCCATGACAGCTGCACCCGTCTCTCCTGACCTCCAGGCACCACTGTGCCCTGAGCTAACCCACTCGGGGAAGCTTCTCAGCACCACTTTGCTGTATGTTTTGTTGTGTTGCAGACGAGGTTTGATTATGGGGGTCTGGAATTCCCATACCTCTGTGGGCAACATTTTGGGGTCGTTGATTGCTGGCTACTGGGTGTCCACGTGCTGGGGCCTGTCCTTCGTCGTGCCTGGGGCCATTGTGGCAGCGATGGGGATCGTGTGCTTTCTCTTCCTCATTGAACGTAAGTACATGAGGCCTCGGAGATGACCCCCTGGGGGAGCCTTGGTTGCTGGGGAGAGCTGTGGGCAAAAGTTTGAGAGCAGGGGAGGAGGGCTGCTTGGTGCCCTGTGAGGAGGAGCTGCTCTTGTCCCTGGACCTGCGCCCCTAGGCAGCTTGCTCTTTCCTGGTCTTACCAGATTTTCAGTTCTTTCCTGGTTCCTGGACCTGCGCCCCTAGGCAGCTTGCTCTTTCCTGGTCTTACCAGATTTTCAGTTCTTTCCTGGTTCCTGGACCTGCGCCCCTAGGCAGCTTGCTCTTTCCTGGTCTTACCAGATTTTCAGTTCTTTCCTGATTTCTGGCGTCCCAATTCCTTCTCTCCCGTTGTCCTCCCCACCCTTACCCAAAGCATCAGGCATTCTGTTGGGGAGTCTCATTCTGTGTGCTCTTTGGGGCACACACCCGGGACGCAGGCCCAGCCTGTGGCTGCACCTGCTGGCTTATTTGCTTCCTGCAAAGATCTATCTTGAACAATGTCATAAAACCATGGCATGACTTAAGACTTGATTAACATCTAATTAGGTAAAGAATGTCTACCAGAAAAGCATTTCAGATTCAATACCAAACCTTTGATTTAATAGAATTTGACATTCACGTGTAAACTTGAGGTGTTCTGAGCTGTTACATGATGGCAGAGCAGCCAGTGCTGCCTGGACGTTCTGTGCCAGAGTGCTGACCCACAAGCTGTTCTGGAAATGGTGTTCCAGGAAGACTGGGCTGGCAGCAAAATACAGTGGTGTCAGGTAACTCCCTGCCTGTGGCTCCCAGAAAGGAGCACTCAGTAATCAGCCCTCCCTCCGTACCAGGCGGTCAGGAGACTCAGCTCCGTGTTCAGAGCTGCAGCCTCATTGTCCAGGAGGGGAGGGAGTGCTTGTTCTATTTAATTCCTCACCTTTTCCTTCTTGCTAAAGCTAACCTTTTAATTTTAAAAAGAACTGCATCTAGCCAGCTGTGAGGTCTGAGGCTGTCAGACCAGTCTTCTGTGTTGGCATAAACAGAAATAAACATTCAGGTGAGGAATTCACAGGCACTCACTGGTGCTCAGCTCCCTGTCGCTGTGTTCTCC
>NW_003852523.1:2264785-2265876 GCF_000181295.1 Otolemur garnettii
TATCACTAGACTGACACAGGCCCGGGGGGAGCCCACGGAGCATCCCACCTGCTTCCTGTGTGCTCCTAGCTCTGACCAGAAGGCAAACATACTCAGGGTTGTCCTCCTCTGCCCCCCCATTCCTGCAGTCCTGGCAGTTCCTACCCGTAGTAGAGTATTAGCCTTTAGTCATTGCTAATAAATGTATTGAAGATCATTCCTGTTCTCATGGCATGTGACAGATTTCTCCCCACTCTTCTTTTTGTCCCCAGCCCACACCTGACCTCCTTCCTCATGGTCTGGGAGTCAAGGTCCCCAGTTTGCACCACCCTCACTGAGCCACCCCTGGTCCTCGCTCTCCTCAGGCATGTGCTGAGCAGCTGGTCTCTTCCACCCCCTGCAGAGCCTGGCGTCCATGTCAGGCCACCCTGACCACTCTGCCCTTCCACCTGAGCTCCCACTAAGCCTGTCTGCAGGGCATGGCTTGGCCTCTCTTGGCCACATTCTAGAAGCGGAAGTCACCCTTTGGTGTGAAAGTCACCCTTTGGTGTTACAGTCTGCAGGTGCCCTTGCTACCTGCTGTGAGTTGAGACACCTTTCACATTCTTGGGGGAACCAGTGAACCCCTGCCCTATGCCCCTACCTCTTCACTGTTACACTGAGATGTTTCCTGGGGTGGCCAGGTAGTGAATGGCTTCTCCCAGGGGCCCACCTTGGAGGCCCACATGCTATGCCAGGCCTGGAGGGCTGGTCCCAGGGACGGGGCTGAGGAGACCTACCCAAGGCCCGACCATGGTTAGGAAGCGGTGGTCTGGGTGTGGCTGGTGCTGGCTCCCCCACTCAGATGCTCTTGGACTTTGGCCCTGGACACCTTGGGTCCTTAGACTGTGTCTTGAGGGTTCAATTAAAAATTGTTCAAATTTATACAATTATCTTAACAAAATTTGTTTATAAATGCTGTCTTCTCTTACAGAGATATCATTTGAAAGATATTTTTCTACAATAGGAGTTTAATGTCTTAAATCCTTGTTTCTCAAATCTGGGTCCCAGGAACCCTAACAGTTGAAAGTTTTTTTACAAACTGTAGGAACTCTTTCTTTTAAAAGCCTCTG
>NW_003852523.1:2266272-2271544 GCF_000181295.1 Otolemur garnettii
GCCCAGCACTCTACTGGGGGTGTCAAAGTGAGACTCTGTCTCAAAAATACATAAATAAATAAGTATCCAGCCATAGGGAGTGTCTCTCCCTAGCCACAACCCATGGGGCTGTATCTCACCCCAGTCTGGAAACTCTTGTCCTCCTCCCCCCCCCACCCCCCGCAGGCTGCCCTCCGTTCCCTGCATGCCAAGCATCCATGGGAGACGACAGAGGCATACCCTACACTCCAGGTCCCTCTCTTTCCTGCCTTGGACTCCAGGGGGCTGGCAAGGCCCCCAGGAGCCCAAAGGAAGTTGGCCAGGCTTACAACCTCCCATCTCTTGAGTGGTTGGATTCTAGAAAGGCTTGGATCCCGTGTCGGCTCCCACCTCTCTGCAGGGAGGCCCCATCCCACACTGCTCAGATCCACCTCATGGTGAGGGAGCCCAGAACCTTCAGGGAGACCCTGCCATACGTCCTCTGCCCTAGGGTCGTGGGATTGAGGGGCTTCTCCATCCACCTTCCTGACTTTGATAAGGACTCTCAACTCCTCATCTGTGTATTTCGCCTCTGAAACTTCCATTTTGAGCAGTCCCTCAACTGGAGAGCCAGCCAGCCTCCCTGCAAGCGCCTCCCCTCACTCTGGGCCCCTGGCTGGCCAGGGTCTCGCTCCCTGCTTCTGTCCCTAGGAAGAGCCTGGTCTGCAGGCTCCAGGCTCCTTTTCTGCCACTCCCTTAGGCCTGAGCTGGACTCTTATAAATGAGGCCTCGAGAACCTGACTGGGGCAGGTGCTGTGATCCAGATGTCCTCCGTCACCCTGATCAATAGGAGGGCTGTGTACTGTCTTCTGTAGCAGGACAGAGCACCCACCAGTACCTCCTGCCACGGTATTAGCGTATATTCCCTCACTGCATCTGAAGGTCGTAGCAGCTAGCTGCGCAGAGCAGCTCTCTGCAGATGGGGAGGAGGCATCAGTCAGGTGCACTGCTTTGTTTTTGCTCCCACATTGACCCTCATCACTGAGCCTTGGCAAGTTCAGCCGAGGGTTGTCACCCATGCTGAGCAGGGAAGAACTGTGAGATGGGATGTTCAAAGTACAGAATTTCAAGGCGGTAAATGATTTTAGCAAAGGCTGTAGAAAGACAAGGATTCTGAGTGCTGAGGGGATGGGGCAAAGCACGTCTGGAGGATCAGTGGCCGCCCCCGCTCTGCTGTCCCACCTTGCACAGTCTCGCACTGGCTCCACTTTGTTCTGTCCACATTTCCTCCCTCCTTTGATTTGTGTAAAAACCTTTTATTCTTTATCAAGATAGATGCTTTGTCTCCACTCATTTTCATTTCTAACAAATTCCATAACATACAAATGTTGCTCTAACCTCACTGCTCTGATACACTTTCCTGTTTGACAAGTGTGTGACCTGCTGTGACCTCCTTCTGCTCCTATGGGGTGGTGTGGGGTCGCCCAGCTGTGCCCTCAGCCCCACCTGACACGCTGATGGCTTTTTCTTAAATGTATGCCGATTTAGTAAAAGTATAAGGTGTTTTTCTTGAAGTAAATTGTGTTTATTTAGGTGAACAGCACAGTGTTACAGGGCAGGTAGTGAAAAGGTGGCTTCTCTAGTGAAGCAAACTAACATACCCACATGTGGTTGCCTCTGTTGGCTTGCGTGGCAAGAGCAGCTGCTGTGCCCGTTTGCCTGCCCCCGGTGCAGCGTGGTCTCTGTGCACAGTGCTTTTGGTCTGCGTGCCTCGGGCTCGTGTTCCACACAGCCCTCCTGTTCTCTCTTTCAGATCCCAAGGACGTCAGGTGCTCCTCCACCCTGTCCGCGGTAAGGACGTCTTCCCCATCCCTTCTCTACTAGAATGGGGTGCTGTCTGCTGGGTGTTCTGGTCCCTTCACTAGCCTGATGTTACCTGTGCAGTGTCAGTGGAAAGAAAGTGAGAACAAGTGTCCCACCCTCAAACTGTTGGCAGTTCTAGGAAAGAGTTGGCCATAACCCTATCAACAGAACCCTGGGCAAGGTTTGATGCCATCTGTGTGGAGGACCTCAGGCTGAGGGTGACCAGAAGGCAGGGCCTGGCCAAGCGAGGACCTCCTGGCTTTCCCTGGGGCCCCCAGGGTGCCTGGATAAAAGGTACAGGTGAGCCAGTTGCTGTCACCTTAGATGGCAGCCCTCAGGTCTGCCCAGCACCTGTCCCTTCTCTCCTGTTCCATGTGTTCATGCTCAGCTGGCAAAGGCCCCCGTGGTCAGGATTGTGCAGAGCTCCTGCCCTGCATGCCTGCACCCATGGCCAGCCCTCCATTCGGCCCCAGGCTCCTCCCCTCTCTCAGCCCAAGCTCTTACAGTCACCTCCACTCTTCCCCTGTCCCCAGTAACATACCAGGAACATGTAGGGGCATTAACCACTGTCTTGGAAGAAAGTCTGTCTGCCCTTACACTCTGCCCCCTGCAGCACCCTCCTCTCCTTGGGCCTCCTCCATCCCCTGAAACAGCCCATCTAGTTCCCCAGCAATGTCATGTGGCGACCTGACACGGTCAGCTCCCCAGCTTCACCCCATTCAACCAGCCACCTGCACTGACGCGTTCCCTCCCTTCGGGAGAGTCTCCCTCCCTTGGCTAGCATGCTGCCATGGGGGTAACAGTGTGGGGCCCTCAGGCCTGGGGCTTTTGGCATTTCAGTCGGCTTGGCCGTCTGCCCACAGCCCCAGGGTCACAGGTGTATGGACACTTCACCCTCCCACAGCATGTCTGCTTGTCTCAAACTTAACACAACCAGAGGAGACCCTTTGATTTCACCCCTAAATCCACTGGTCCCCTGGCATCCCCCATTTTAGACAAGGAGCCACTAGCACCCCATGGACAGGCCAGACCTGCGGGGTTCGCCTCAGCTTCTCTGGCACCCTGTGCCTGGCCAAGTTCCTTCTGCATGTGGGTTGGGGGATATGAAATAGAGACCCTCTCACCTCCGCCACAGTGCTCCCAGATACCACCTTCATCTCTCTGAGCCACTGTCAGCAGCCTCCTGGCACAATCCACTTTTGCCCTTCTCAAACCTCCTCTTCACACATCACATACAAGACCTTCTTGAAACAGAAGTCAGCACGGCCCCACCTTGCTCAACCTTCATGTTACCCAGCAGCTCCCATTTCATTCTGCATAAAGTCCCCTTGACCTGCTTACTGTTTGCCCCACTGAAGCACAAAGATCAGCGGGGCGGCTCCCTCCCAGGTCAGCGCTGAACAAGAGGGAGCAGAGAGCTCTCCTGCTTATGCTCTGGATGCCATGCTTTCAGCTGCCATTCCTTTGGAAAGAGGGTTCTGGTACATTATCAAAAACAAAATAAGGAAACTAATTTAATTTTGAAAACCACTGCCTTCGGGAAGGAAGGTCAAATACCTTGTGATTGTTTTCAATACTATCGTTGATATTTAAAATGTGTCTAAAGCTATGTTCCTGCTATTTTCAAGTAATATGATCAATAATTTTTCTTTAACCTCCAAATACCTTTTCAGAGGCCTCTAGACGTAAAAGTGTGTGTCTAACTGTTAGTCTGAATAGCAGTTAATAAATGAACTGTTTTCCCCAGTTTCCAGGCATTTCAGATGCCCTGTGGGTCTGACTTCCAAGTCTGGTGGTGTTTTCTTCCCAAACTGATCCCAGAACTAGTGTCAGGAATCTGAATACTGTGGGCCTCTTGTAGAGATTATTTGGTTTGGTTTAGAATGCTGTGAATAAATAATGTCTTTCTGAGTATAGATTAAATATTTATTTTAAAGAAATTTCATTTAGACTGTTTCAGAAACAAAGAACAATGAACTGTTATTGTTAGAGAATGTCAAGAATTTTTTTTGGCACCATTAATTATCATCAAAGGGCTTTCAACATCAAGACTTTTAGAAATAGTGATCAGGAAATGGCACTTTTATCTTAGTATCCAAGAAACTGCCTTCATTTCTCCATCTTTCCACTTGGAAATGGGAGATAATTTTTGGAATGATTCTGAGTTTTGAAGGCAACAGTGTAATCGTGTAATCGTTTCATGCTTTGTCCCCCTGCCAGTGGCAGAGCTGCCTCCCAGGGAGCTCCTAACTACTCTCTCCCCCTGTGAGGTATTTTCCTGTCTGCATCAGTTGCCTTACCTAGGAAGGTCTTTGTTCCTCACTTGTTACACGAAAATGTTGGGCTGTGCTCTTTTCAAATGCCTTTCAGTTCAAAACCATTAAGAAATGTCCAAGCCATTAAGGAAAGTTAAGTTGCCTTAGTTGGAAAATTTTTGCATTTTGTTATAACTTGGTCTTGGCTGTTTTTTTAAGAAAAGACTTTATATTCACATTCTGTTACCTGAAAGTCTGGAGCCTTGAGATTGCAGCCCATTATTTTATTGAAATCATTTGTCTGATTTCCTTGTGCTAACTTTTTTTGTGAAGATAGTATCTTTGATGCAATAGAGTTAGCTTTAAACTTTTGGCTGTGGATTGAGTAATTGTTCTAATTAATATTTTTCTCCCAGCATTCAAAAGGCTATGAGAATGGTACAAACAGATTTAAACTCCAGAAGCAAACCTTAAACAACGAAAAGAACAAGCCTCTGGTAAGTTATACATGACTTCCACTTGCTAGAGTGCCAGAGCAGCAGGAAAAGGCTTTCAAACCACATTGGCCATCTGTCCCTCCACCTTGGTGACATGTCACAGACATCCAGGGTCTTAAAAAAATTAAGTCTCATAGTTCTGTAGAAAAGTTGAGTATGCCCTTATTAACAATTTGTGGATAGTAAGATAACTTATTTTATGTTTTATAATCAAATTTGAAAGTGCTTTATTCATTTAACAATGATTTGCAGCTTCCAGTGTGCCAAGCACTATTCCACGTTGGTGGGGGTCAAGCAGCAAGTACAGACCGAAAACAGCCAACAGAGATTGTCAGGTGGCACCAAGTGCCAGGACGACAGAATGAACAGGCACTCTTGCAAGCCTGCTCTCTTGGGAGGCTTACCTAAGCCAATGGTTTTAGAGCTAAGCTGTGAAGGACGGAGGGCCATCTGCAGGGGTCAGGGCACAGCAAAAGGGTAGGGTGGGAGGTATACACAGAATTGATGTCAAGGACCAAGAACAGGTGAGGGAGCCACAGAAACTATAGAATCAACTTCTACTCACACTCTGACAGAGGAGGGAGTCAAGGCACAGAGTCGACCTTGGCCGCCCTCTCACAGAGGAGGAAGTCAAGGCAGAGAGTGGACCTCAGCCCACCCTCTCAGAAAGGAGGAAGTCAAGGCAGAGAGTCGACCTCG
>NW_003852523.1:2273346-2303952 GCF_000181295.1 Otolemur garnettii
AAAGGAAGAAGTCAAGGCTGAGAGTCGACCTCGGCCCACCCTCTGACAGAGGAGGAAATGAAGACACAAGTCAACCTCTACTCACTGTCAGACAGACGACAGTCTGACAGTGTCCTATTTTCTTTTTTCTTTTAATCAGATAGCTGAAAGGATAAATGTCTTAAACATGCTTCTAATGTTTTCTCTCTATTACATGTGGAAATTTATATGTGGTGTTCAGAATATCGCATGTAGGTCCTTAAATTTTACAGAGAATGTAGGCAGTAACAGATTCAACCAAAATGCTTTGAAATCTGGACTCTCTTCTGAGTTTACATTTTTTTTAAAATCATGTCTTAATCAGTGTTCACATGGCTGTGACCCCAGTCTGACCAGTGGAAGGCTTCCTTTTTCTTCTGAGTCAACACTACAGCTCCTTTGCCCTGGTGTAGTTACTGACCAAGAAACTAGCCCTGGCTTCTGAGTATAGCTTCCCTCTCTCTTCTGTCCTTTCATGAAAGCCTCAAATAGTCAGGCTGGTCTTTGGAGGCCCCCCAGGTCTTGTTTGGGACAGCCAGGATCAGATGGTTGCTGCCTTCCTAACCTGGGGCCCTTTCAGCTGGCCTCTGCCCCTTGCCCTTGCTCTTTGGTCAAGGTCAACAGGTGGAGTGTCCTATGAGTTTGGCCAGACTCTCTGATTGTCCCCTTTCCTGAACTGACCTGCTCAGATCCACTGGGCTCAGAGTGGGGTGTCACCCCCTCCCCCTGCTTTTCAGACCAGGCTTTTGAATTTTGCCATGTACTCGGTATGTTTATGAATGGCTTAGAGAAGAAATATGTAAAGAAAGGGAGAGAGGAAGCAAATTCAAGGAGACAAGGTTCTGGTAGCACTTGCCCCAGTAGTGAACTCTTTCAAGTCCTCGTGGGATTTTAGGTGGTTGCATTGAGATGGTCGTATTTCCCATCCCTGTGGTTACTTGTCCTCCTCAGCTTCTCCTGTGGCTTAACACCTCATGGCCCCACCACACACTGAATGAACCTAAATACTGAGTCGGTATTTTGATATGAAAGGTTGTTCCACCTTGCGTTCCAGGTGGGAATCCACATATCTTGTCTGGGATGGCTTTTCCCGAAGTGCCTCTATAGACAGCATGGGGTAGAGGGTGAGCATGGCATGTCTAGGTTAGTATTGTCACTGTTAAGCAACCCCCCATGCTTCAGTGTGTTTACTTTTGTTTGTGTGTGTAATTTTAGTGACGGGAAGCCTGCTGTTTACAAAGCATAAGCCCTAACAGTGGAGTACACCGCTGCAGAGCCCCTACCCCATGGAGGGCTGCACAGGTCCCATTCAGGGCTCTTGGGATGCAGATAGAAGCAGCTTGTGCAGTGGCCTACAGCCTTGAGCCTTGGTCCACCAGTGGTTCCTTCTCCACTATGTAAGGGGAGGCAGCACAGCCCCCATGTTGGTTTTGGAAAACCAACCATGACCTCACACTTTCTTTCCCATCTCCTTCAGGAGAAAATGACTAGGATTTGGTACTGAGAGCCCTGTCTGAGATGAGTGGCTGTGAGCACAGGTACCATTCTCAAGAAAAGAAGAGCCTTCTCTCTGTCTAGGAGGCTCCTACTGCTTAGATACAGGATACAGGGAAGAGGTTCTGGGTCTGTGGCTTCAAACCAGCCCAGCAGACAGGCCCCTGGAGCACTTGGTAAGTCCAGGAAGGGCCGTGGTGCCCAGGGCACCTGGGTTTACCTGTGGCCAGGTAGGTTTTTGTGGGTTTGCTGCACTCGCTGCTCTCTGGGGCAGAGATGCGCCTGCCCTGGCTGAGCATTCTCTGCCCACTTTGTTCTCCACTGGCTTCTTCCTCCCACTGTGAGCCCCACAGCTCTCAGCTTGACACTCAGCAGGACTCCTCTGTGGCTGCCCCAGAGATGGCTGCAGCTGGGCTGGGGGCAGCAGGGGATCAGGGGTTATCGGAGTCCCCCAGGTGATTGTAGAGTTCAGCCATGGTTGACCATTACTGATTCAGTCTCCTAAGCTGGACAGCCAGCGTAACTCATGAGGAAGTGGTTTATTCCCAACTCAGTCGTAGCTCTTTATTGTCATATGCATCATGGAATTGTCTTTGGGGCGATATCATGCTTTTACATGAGGGCTTTGTCATCTTCATGCTGAAACATCAGAACATAGGGTCCATCAGAGGGATGCTCTCCATGCCACAGCCCTGGGCAGGGAGCCAGGCTTCTCCAAGGTCACGCGCTGGGTGCTGGGTACCCAGGTGGGTCTTCAGGTGCCCCCAGTGTTCCAAGTTTCTGTTTTCCACTAGAAGAGAATTCTAAATATCAAGAGGAAGGGATGTGGAATACATTACCATTTTCTTTTTCTTTTTAAAAATTTAACCACATTTTGAATCCAACTTACACAGGTTACAGTGAGATAAGTACAACAAAACCTGTTTGGTTTTGTGGAAAGTCTGAAATACATAGAAGCATTTCTTTTTTTTTTTTTTTTTTTTTTTTTTTTTGAGACAGAGCCTCAAGCTGTCCCCCTGGGTAGAGTGCCGTAGCATTACAGCTCACAGCAACCTCCAACTCCTGGGTTCAAGCGAGTCTCCTGCCTCCGCCTCCCAAGTAGCTGGGACCACAGGCGCCCGCCACAATGCCCGGCTATTTTTTTTTTTTGGTTGTAGCCATCATTGTTGTTTGGCGGGTCCAGGCTGGGGATTCGAACCCGCCACCTTAGGTGTACGTGGCTGGCGCCTTAGCCGGTTGAGCTATAGGTGCTGAGCCAGCATTTCTTTTTAAGTCCTTGAACTTAAGTTCTTGAAATAGTTCATCCACAAAGAACATTGCTCTAACTTGAAACCCCAGTCTGGCTTGGGAGTTACTGTTCTTTTTTTTTTAAATTAAATCATAGATGTGTACATTAATGCAATCAAGGAGTACAATGTGCTGGTTTTATATACAATTTGAACTTTTTGCATCAAACTGGTTAACATAGCTTTCACGACATTTTCTTAGTTATTGTGTTAAGACATTTATATTCTACACTTAGTAAATTTAGCATGTACCCTACTGTTCTTTTTTTAATGAATGAAAACTTTGTCTTCTTGGAGTGTCCAGACTGTCAGAATTCACAAATATCAGAATTTGTTTATGAATTTTTAAAATAATGTTATTATTTCCCACAATGTATGTCTGTGGTGAACTCCTAAAAAATACAAGATCAGGTAAACAATTTCCTGTTGGAATTTCCATAAAAATTACATATAATTCCACCACTCAGTCATAACCACTGTCAGTTTAGATCTGCCCCTTTCTAGGTATAGATAAATATTTAAACATTCTTTGAGGTTATAACAAACTTGCAATTTTGAACCATGTTATTTGATACATCATGTGCATTTTCCTATGTCATTAAAATAGTCCAAACATGGCAGCACCCGTAGCTCAGTGCGTAGGGCTCCAGCCACATACACTAAGGCTGGTGGGTTCGAACCCAGCCCAGGCCTGCTAAACAACAATGACAACTGCAACAAAAAAATAGCCAGGCAATGTGGCGGGCGCCTATAGTCCCAGCTACTTGGGAGGCTGAGGCAAGAAAATCGCTTAAGCCCGAGAGTTTGAGGTTGCTGTGAGCTGTGATGCCAAAGCACTCTACTGACTCTGTCTCATAAATATATATATATACATATATATATTCCAAACATTTTTTATAACTGCAGCATGTCATTTATACGGATATACTTTAATGTACCAATGTTTCTCAGTGGTGGTGTGGCATCCATTTTAGTGTATGTTTTCACTTTTCAAATTATTTTTGTAAATAGATTCCTAGAATTTCTGGATCGGAGGATTTTGTGTGTTAAGGTGATTTCACAAAAGCATATGAATGCTAATGATTATAAAGCAGTGACTGTGAAGAGAACTTTATCCAAGATGTCTCCAAGATTTTAGTGGAAAACAGAATCATCCAGCAACTTAGTTGTCAGGAATTCTGGTCTCGTGGTAAGCAGTTGACCAGCCAGTAACACATCTCTTTCCTTTTCAATGGGACTCACCCCCAGGACCCTGAGATGCAGTGCCTGCTGCTGTCTGACGGAAAGGGCTCTGTCCACCCAAACCACGTCGTCATTGTCCGGGGTGACAGTGGGAGTGGCACAGCTGCCATCAGCTTCACAGGGGCCTTGAGAATTCCGGTGAGTAAATGTGCCTCCGTGGAGTTTCAGAGGGGCTGCTAGCACTGACTGTGAGAAGTTTGCTTCATTGATAACTAACTTAAAAACAGAAATCCACGATTGTAGACCTGTGGATAGAAGTATGCAGCACACACCATCAGGACCTGACCTGGCAGCTGTGGTGTTCTATTTGCCTCATACCAGGTTTACTTTTTTTTTTTAATTAGTTTTCTTTATTTAGAAATTTAGAAGATTCATAGACAAATAAGACTACCTGTCCTCACCTGAAAAACAGACAAGCTGGCTGCACTGGGCCTGACTGGTAGGGAGCTGAGGCTGCAACCCCCATGTCTCCCTATGGCCTCAGCCCTCCCTGGGGCGCTTGGCTTTCTGAAGGCCCTGAGTGTGAGCCTTGGGAGGCCCTGGCCCTGTCCTCCTCTGTGGCCTTCGGTAAGCCCAGCTCAGTTCTCTCTTCCCTGTGGGACCTCCAGTTATACAAACTGGGGTCTCATCACCCTGGACATATTGGCCAGAACTCAAGGAGGGAAGGGGGTCTCTGGCAGAGACCAAGGGAAAATAAGAAGCAACACAGGAGGGAAGCCTCAGGGTCCTCAGAATTGGCTCCTGGCTCTGGCCAGAAATTTGGTATTCTGGCCCTGCCCCCACATGGGAAAGGTGCTCCTAGTGCCCCGTGGTTAGTGATGAGTACACGAGGGGATCAAGGGAAGGTTCTCTGGAGTGGGTGGGAGGGAGGGCAATGGTGAAAGCCTTGCCGCTTTTGAATTTTCTCTTATTAAATTCTTGGACTCCCTCAGCAGAGACCCAAGCTATACCCAGGATGGGAAACACAGTGTTCTGACTAGGTGAGCCATGAGGGTGACCAAGGCAGAAAGCCAAGAGCAGAAGCCAGTGCTGTGTGGGCTGGGATGTCCAGGCCACTGTGCTGCCAGGCTTGCACCCACGGGTGCCAATAGTCAGGTATGGCTCTCATTCACTGATGAGCTGGTACAAAGCCGCTCACCAGGTCAGCCTGGAAGTGTAAACATTAAAATAGCCTCATGGAAATAAAAGGACTGAGAACTTCTGTGTCAGAACAGAAAGTATCTTCAGTGCCCAAAAAAGACTGTCTCCAGAGGCCACTCCTGGAGCCATCAAACCCAGGTCTGGGCCTCAGTGGATAGGTCACTGCAGGCTAGCCTATGGAAGCTGCCAGCTTTAAATTAAGTTATTTTAAAAATTGTGTTCTTAATAACAACTGGTAACCTTTCTGCTGTCCCTTTCTCTGTAGCTTTCCTGATCCTTGTGCTAGAGCAAGGTGCCCACTGGTTATGTAAATGCACATTCTACAGCAACCTGTGGTCAGAGCCTGGCCTGGCTTCACCGGCACCCTGCCGCTGTGAGCTGGCGGTTCCAGACCAGCACAGAGAGGCTGGGAGCCCCGTGTCCTCATCTGCACTACGCTGCAGAGCACCCCCCACACCTGGTGTGACAATTTATGTTGTTCTGAGGCGAAGTATGATGTTACTACACTGAGCATGTGGCCTCACGCTCATGTCAACTGGGAAAGCACCAGCTCACTTCATCTTAATGTGACATGGGGTTGAGTGTTGTGTTCTCGGCCCACTTTCAACAGGTTCTTATGAGAGGGGAGAGGAGGCGTCAGTGCCTTAGTGTCATGGGTTTTTTACTCAAATTTTCCAGATGGAATTATTATCTCATGAGTGCCTTCTCTGTGTAAAAGTAGACAAAAAATGAAACAAGCAGGCGTTCCATTGAACCCACCAAACTCTAAACCTCCATCTCCTCCTTCATCTGTCTGTCTCTCAGTTGCTTCCCAGCTCCCACTGGCTAGTGCTGTGCCTGGGCGGCCATGGCCTGCAGGCCTGCGTGTCTGACAGCTGGCCGTGGCCAGGGGAGGCTGCTCTGTGTGTTTCCAGTCACTGCATAATTTGCGGTTTCAGTTTTTTGAGGGGAATAGCTATTGAATGTTTAGTAGCTAGGAGACTGCACCAGGGCTGTGGTCCTTAAATTCCCCTAATAGCAGAGATTTCCAAGGATTGTAGTAAAGACATTGGGTAGTCTCCATTCAGTGATTTCTTAGACAAGTGAGGCTTCCTATCTTCACTTACAAAATAGAAAATCTGGCAGCCCGCATGGCAGTGGGAGCTAAGGCCCTGCCCCCCACGCCTCCTCATGGCCCTTGCTGGAGTGGGTCTCTGCCTATCAGTTCCTCCACCACGTTCAGCATGTTACACAGCAGTTCCTCCCTCTCCCTGCGGGTCTGGAGGTGCTAAAGCCAGACCACAGACCCCGGATGTTGTTACGGGGATGGAGTCGTGTGTAATGCCTGCACTCACATACACCTGCCAAGTGCACGTCTGGGGCAACACCAGCTCTGTCTTCCAGGGCGTGATCGAGTTCTCGCTGTGTCTGCTGTTTGCCAAGCTGGTCAGCTACACGTTTCTCTTCTGGCTCCCACTGTACATCACAAATGTGGGTGAGTGACAGCTGCTGGGACACACCTGACAAGTGTCAGTCAGTGACTGTGACCCGAGCTCTCTCCTATCTGCTGACTGCTATAGTCTTAGAAACACAAGGCCACACCTGGTGACTTGAGAGTTGACTTTGGAATTAACATGATTAAACATAGGCAAAATACAATAGGGGTAGGCAAGTTTTATTGCCATAGTAATAACCTTTATAGGCTAAAAGGTTGACTGTTACATCCCAACCGAGGCTACCAACTCCCTGGGGTGCTCCCAGATGGTGATGGCTGCATTTACATTTGAGCTGTGTTGGACTCTGGGTCATAGCAGACCAGGGCCTCTGGAGGTCTGGGCTAATCAGTCCTTAATAATCTGACCTGGAAATTGCTTCTGGGAAGTGCGTTCTAATTTTAGGGAGGGCTGATGGTTTGTCTTATGTTTTGAAAGTGCCACAGGGGCTGCAGCTATAGATTATGACAGAATGTACTGGTGAAATAATGACATGCACACCCCTTACTGTGTGTGGCCACAACAAGAAATATGAGAGGGGATGAGGGGTTCTTATGGGAAGGGGCTGTGAGCGGCGGCGGCTGAAGGTGGAGATGGGCAGGGAGCACTTGGGAGTCTCCCGGCCCAGGGAGTCAGAGACAGCTAGGAGAAGGGCACCAGGGTCAGGTGCAGGCTCTGGTGATGCAATCAGGAGGAGCACAAAGGCCACATTCCACCCAGGAGCATGAGGGTGAGTAGGGCTGGACACCTTGGGTGGAAGTTGAGGAGGTAGTGAGGGCACCCACTATAGGCCCCCTAGCAGGGATAGGGTGTGTAGGTGGACAGCAAGGATCGCCCGGAGTTCGAGGTCCCTTCCCTATGCCGCGGCCCCCTCACTTTGGCGAGTGGGCTGCAGTCGTCTGAGCAGGGCAGGCGTGGCAGACAGGCAGTGTGCATTCTTTCTCCCTTTGTTTCCCAGGGAAGGTAAAAGGGATGACATTTTTAGGACTTGGGTCTCAAATCACCAGCATTTTAGTCTGAGTGACTGTTTGAAGGAAGTCAAGTTCCTTGAATATGCTGTTGAGGTTTAGGAAAAGCTGGTTCATGTGACAACCCAGTACTCCCCAAATCTCAGCTCTCATGTCCTAGCCACCACTGATCCACCTCAGCTCAGGACTGCACCATATCTAGTGGGAAGATGTGTACCCAGGCCTCAGTTTCCCTGTCTGAAGTGTGAGAAGGTTACAGTCCCTCCCATGTTTCAAGCCTCCTGGGCACACTGGTATGTAAGGGGCACCCTTATGTCAAGGTTCTGGGCTCTCTCCAGCACCCCGCAGCCCCACTTCTGTCTTAACGCTTGTCTAACTGTGAGGCCACCCCACAGGACCACTGAGCCAAAGGCAAGACAGTTACTAGACTGGGCAGGGAAACGCCCCAGTTTGGGTTAAGAGTATTTTCCTTTTTTCTGAGTTTCTTTTTTTCTAATCTGAGTTAATTAATAATTGCTACTTGGTATAAATCAAGCTTATGGAGGTCTCATTCTGCTGTGAGATAAATTCACACTCTACTGTTGTTTTTAACAGATCACCTTGATGCCAAAAAAGCAGGGGAGCTCTCAACCTTGTTTGATGTGGGTGGAATCTTCGGTGAGTTCACTACCAACTGCTACTCTGCACACCCGCAGCCCCCTAGCTCTGTTATCTTCACTGGGGCAACGGTGTTCCCTGAGGTCTCATGCTCCCTGAGTGGACTCAGCCCAGCAGTGTCCAGCCATCCTCCTGGGGCCCTCCTCTTTCTCATCCTGGGCTCTGAGTCTGCATTTGGTGGCTCCCCTCAGGAACAGCACACCCCAGATAGGTGACAGGCTGGTTGTTCAGACCCTAGCAGGTGAGGGAGCTTTAGGGCTGGCCTGAAACCCAAACCCTAAGGCTGCCCCCAGCCCTTGACATCTGAGCACCACTAGGGAGGCTTGTTGGAGGTCAGGCCCCAAGGTGGCTGCTTGCTGGTACTACCCCCTGTCCTTGTAATGGTTTCCTCCTGATGGGCTCCCTCGAATGCAGTCCCTGAAGCCAGCCCCTCCCTTGCAGGTGGAATCCTGGCAGGTGTGATCTCAGACCGACTGGAGAAGAGAGCCTCTACCTGCGGCCTCATGCTGCTGCTTGCAGCCCCCACGGTCAGCCCCACACCCACCTGGGCCCCCTCACCTGCACACAGCCTCCTCACATACTCCTTGCCAAGTAGCACCCTCTTCTATCTGGCCCACACTCCACTTTCCTGGCAGCTCCTGCCTTCTGGCCTCCAAGTCACTGCCCAGGCCTGGAGGGGCTTTCTCCACTCTGTACACACACACACACACACACACACCCCGTTGCACAGGTGTGCTGGTCCTGTGGGCTGTGCACAAGCTGCTCCTCTCTTTGGGGCACTCCCCACACACACATAAGCTCAAACTCCCGCCATCCTGTGGGTTGCCTGACACCTGCCCAGCCCTCAGGCTCGTCAGCACCTCCCACCATGACACTGGTTCCTAGTACCTTCCAGCTATTTAGTAGCTCGTGACCTTGGGCAAGTGACTTCCCCTGCCTGTGCCTCAGTTTCCTCATATGAAAAATGAAAATGACAGTAGCAGCACCTCATACTGTGACTGTGACAGTTAAACTAAATGACAACATACCACTGCCTTTATTATAGGAATATTGGAGGGATGCTCGCCCACCCCAGCTTGCCTCTCCACTAGGCTGGGGCTGTCCCCAGAACAAGGCCCAATTTTCAGTCATCTTTGAGGCCTTGGACACCCCAGAATAAACACACAACATTTAGTGCAGAAATGAGTGGGTCCCTTGCCGTGTGGACTCTCAGATTAGGGGCGTAGGGAAGGCTGCCCCACCTAATCCATCACTGTGGTGGGACCACCCTGCAGGGTTTTTCAAAGTCACTTGAAGCACTTGGCCCACACCCCACATGGCTGGGACAAGGCTTGCAGCCTGTTTGCCCAGCATACCTCTATGCTGTCTTCAGGCGGGCAAGGTAGGGGGTGTGGTCCACGCTCATTGTCAGGGTTTCCACTCTCAGGGTGGCTGCCGGGGAACCACCTGCCTGGCCCTCTGGAGTGTGGGTTTCTGGGCACTCCTCTTTCCACTTCCGTGAGCTGTGTCTTACCCTGTTTGTGCACTCCACACAGCTCTACATCTTCTCCACCATCAGCAAGATGGGACTAGAAGCTACCATAGGTGAGTATGGAAGCCTTTCTCCTTTCTTTTCCTGCTCACTTTCTCTTTGCACAATTCATTGAAGTGAAACATGAAAATCAACAAAAAAGCCTTGGGCTGGTATGACTCCAACATGCAGTGTGGCTAAAAGTGTCCCCATGTCCCTCTCTGGGTGAGGCCACCAGAAGAAGCCGGGACTCCTCCAGATGCTCCTAGGGGAAAGGCCCATCTGTCTGCAGGTGAGAGCCTGAGTGTGGGACAGTGTGACCTCTGGGTGCCCAGGGGAAGGAGCCACTCGAAGGAGCAGGTATAACCTGGAGGGCAGCCACCTGCAGCCTCTGTGAAGCTGGCAGGGGTTCAGCGACCTGAGACCTGTGTCCCTGGGGGGGAGAGCCGCCCAGACTGGCTCTTGAGCTATGGCAGGTAGCCAAGGACATAGTAGTGTGACTTGAGCAGGAGCCAGGGCAGGGATAGGTTCCCAGACCATCTCTGCCCACCTGGTTTCTATCAGCTGCTACTCCCCGAGTGGCCACATAGTATTGGACCATTACTTTCCTGGAGGCAGTGCTGTCGATTTGTGCTCCAGGACAGTCCATGTAATGGGGGGTGTCTGCAGTCACATTACATGTTATCCAGAAAGCAGCTGCCCATGCAAGGGCAGATGGAGTCTTCTGTGACCCTCAGGCCAGAAGCTTCCTCTCAGGAATGAACCTGAAGGCTGGATTGGGAAAGTGACCTTGCAGTTCATAGAGAGTGGGGTTATCCTGCATATGGCAAGTGTCCCGAGCAGCTGTCAGTGATGAGAGGAAGTCCTTTCTGTTACAGATAAAGCTGTGGCTGGCGTTAGCATCCAATGAGTACAGAGACTGGCTCAGTGTGGTGCTAGCTACCAGCAGAGTTCTTGCTTCTTCTGGCGGGGAGCAGCTGCTGCCCATTGAGTCCAGGGCCCTGAGTCTGGTGAGTGCAGCCAGACTTAGCATAGGCCTCCCTAGCCAAGTTCTGAGGATGACATTTCTGCTGTGCCCTCTCCTGAGATCAATGGGCCGCCCTTCCTGCTCCTGCCTGCATGCAGGCACTCAGGAGCTGAGACACAAGGGCCCTCTCGGAGGATACAGTTCCATGTCAGCCCCCTTCTGCTTCCCACAGCAATGCTGCTGCTCAGCGGGGCTCTGGTCAGCGGGCCCTACGCACTGATCACCACTGCAGTCTCCGCGGACCTGGTAAGTGGAGCTGCAGGGAACGTGCTGGCCCTGTCATTACCCCCACCATTCATGGCAGGGATAGACTCCCTTAGTAAAACTGTGCATGTATAAGTGCCTTCCTCGCAGACAACCTATGTGTGGTCTCAGGGGTCTTCCCACACCTGTCCCACTCCCAGGCAGGTTGGTTAGCCTGAGAGCCCTGTGGTTCAAAACAGAGCAGCTCTCCTGCTCTGCCCACGTCATCCCAGGCTCCTCCTTCTGCGAGAAGCGGCGGTTGCTCCTTGGTGGCTCAGCAGAGAGAAGCACAGGGAAGGCGCTTTCTCCTCTCCATGGGCCCATGTCCCAGAGCAAGAGCAGCAAGGACCAAGCCCTGCCTGGCCCCTTTGGGTGTTGGGTGTGCCCAGAGACTACCTGTATGAAGCACAGGCTTGGGTGCAGGTGTGGCCATGGAAAGCCCTGAAGGATCCACACCAGCCCATTAGCAGTGCCCAGCCCCCATGGCCTAGAGGCAGAAGACCAACTCATTTCTTTTTAGACTCCAGAAAAAGATTATGGGTGATTTTCATGCTGTGTGCACTTCATAATACATATATATTAGACAGACACAAGCATTTAATTTTTCCAGTTTGAGTTTATTTTTATGGTTTTAGGCTTCCAGATATTCTTTTTCCTGATTTTTTTCCCCTTTTGTTGAGCCGGAGCTTGGCCGGCTGGTAGTTAGGACTGCACCCTGCACCCTGCACCCCACCCTGGTTCCTGGCATTCCCCCCACTTCCTACCCTCCCCTGGTGTCTGCTCTTAAGCAGGTTGATTTTTAGATACTGCAGAGGTGTCTGGCCCATGTTGCAGGAAGACCCTGGCCGCTGGGGAACATGGTGGCTGCTCCCAGTGCCAGAGCTTAGGGACAGGCATGTGTGCCCCCATCTTTATCTTTCATGCTGGCTGCTGTGCTGCCTCCTTGAAGGCTGTGATGTGCTGAATAAATACTTCTTTGAGGAGACCTAAGGGTTCTTTTAACTAGAATATGTTTATACATGTATTTCTGGTGGGTTTTGACTCTTGCGATTTTGTCTACCTCTCTAATGTAAGCTTGGGGTGAAGTGGAGTTTAAACTTTCTAATGGAGAATAATTGGCATGGTGAATGGCTCCGCAGAGCAGTTTGAGGGAGTTGCCATGTGGAGGCACAGGTCTGCTTCTCACTGCCAGCGCTGCTGAGGTGTGACTCACCTTTGGTTTTTTTCTCTCTTCTAGGGGACTCACAAGTGTCTGAAAGGAAATGCCCACGCCCTGTCCACTGTGACCGCCATCATTGACGGAACCGGGTCTGTAGGTGCGCAGAGATGCTTAGCTCCAAGAGAGCCCTTGGGGTTCTAGGAAAATTCTGTTGTCACATCCTAATTAACAGGTGTCCAGGATCCCAGTTGCTTTGGTAATGCCAGGATTGGCTGGCTGCCCCTACCGTGAGCAGAATCCCAGTGGACGTTGGTGCAGACTGCTGTGTGCAATGGGTGGCTTGGCAGAGAGGGGCATGTGTGAGAGAATGTGCATCCAAACTTAACCTGTGGCAGTGGCTGGCAACCTACAGCCACAGGCCAAATGTGGTCCACTATCACTGTCATTTGAAGAAGGACAGAATCTTACTTAAATTTAAATTATAGGAAAACTAAGGGGTCCAAATACATACAAGACTCTGAATGTTACCAGCCTCAGAGGTTCTTGAAGAGACATCAGTGGCATATTCCAGAGTAAAGATAGGCAGCAGAATAGGCAGCTTGCCCCAGGTGCAGGCAGGGTAGGGCACAGAGCCTCTGCTTACCAGTGCCTGTGCCTTTAAGACCACACAAGTGACAGCCCCTTGCCTGAGAAGGCTGGGAAGCTGGCTGCCCTGAGCACTCACAGCCACACAAGCCTGCCGGGTGCTGAAGCACCTCTGATGGCTTCTTTCTATATGTGGGAGGTCAGGGCTTTGGAGGCCAACTGATGTGGCTCCTGTAGGTCATCAGAGGGTCATGGGCAGTGGCCTGATGTGTCACCTGCTATCCAGGCTTCCAACCCAGAGACAAAGTGAGCAAGGGCCATGGGTGGGAGGGGCCGGGGTCTCAGCAGTAAAGGCAAGTGGGTGCCAGACGAAGGCGGCTCAGCTGGAGCCTAGCACTGGGCTTTCTGGCCACCTGTGTAGGGAACTGCTGTTTTCCTCTTGGCTGTGCACGTGGCCTTGGTCAGCATGTTTCTGGGCACCCACTCCTGTCTCGTCAGTGCAGAATCCCAGTCTTCCCACCATACGGCTACTTCCAGGACACCAGGCGTGGCCCCTCACAGCCCTTGGCACAGGCCGTGCCTTCCCTGGAAAGGTTCCCGGGTGATCTCATGCCATACTGGCTTGTGCCCTTGGATGTCTCCCTCCCTGAGACCCTCTCACCACCCCATTGAGAATTCATGACCCCTGGCCGCCCACGCCAGCCTCTCTCCCGAGGTCTCCCCTTCCCCAGAGCACTTCCGTGTCCCAGGCAGTATGTGGTTGGCCTCTTTGTTCTGTACGATCTGTCTTCCCCTTGATGGGGCCCTGTGGGGACAGAACTTTGTTTTGCTTCACGTAGTGGAGAAGCACCAGGCAAGGCCACTATCGTTCAGAGAGCCGGGCTTTGGCCTTTGCTGTTTGCATAAGTGAGACCAGCTCTGTTTTTGTCCTTAATGTTGGTTCCTTCATTTTATTGGCTCTAGAGGTGACTTTGACTGTGTTGAGCATGTTAGTGGTCCGCCCTCCGATGCTTCTTTCTGAGACCTGGGACCGTGTTTAGGGAAAGAGACGAGGAACAGAGTAATGCCGGGTCCCACATGGAGTGGGCTGTGTTCTCCTGCTTTCCTAACACATGGGGGACTTGAGAACATGCTCAGCAGCCAGGCAGAGACACTGGCCCGGGGCACGGCTGTCAGCTTGGGACTGAGTGGCCTCTCAGCCTTTTGTCCAGGGGGCTTTGTAGCTCCATCTGACTTCCACTGTGAAACTCTTTATACGCTGGCTTGGAACTCTGCTGGGTGCCCTGATTGCTAATTTAAGCCAGAGAATCAGAGTTGAAATTATGAATTAGGTTTAAAAGAATTCTTTATATTCTTCTCAAAATGAGAGGGAAGCAGAAGCCTGGGGTTGGGGGTGGGGGCACATCTGTGAATGGAGGCCATCACCCTGCTTCCGAGTGGAGAGGAGGCAGGCATGGTCGCGAGTGCCTCTGCCTGGCTCAAGAGGCTCTAGGGGCCATTAGGGACCATCCCTGACCTTCCACCAAGTCCTGACCATGGGCAGAGCCACATCACCCACCTTGGTGTCTGCAGCACATCTGCGGAGGTGAGATGGTGAAGGGGCCACTCTGCCTGCTCGGTGCATGGTCACCAGAGAAATGGCATGCACTTGTCTGCCACCGCATCCCAGCAATTATGTCTTCCACAGTGCTGCCCAAGGGAGCAAAACGAAGCCCCAGTGGGAAGGCAAGCCACCCTGCAGAGCCAACCCCAGGGCCCTCCTTGGGGTGTTTAGTGCCAGTGGCCCCTGCCTGGCACCATGGAGCCCAAGGCAGAGCTTGACTCATTGTAGGTCAGTCACATGGCTCAAACAACCCAAGTTTGCGCGTCTGTGGGTTCACGGTGCTCAGAGTTGCTTCCTGTGGGATGCAAGCTTGCCATTTCTATATGTTTTATGCAGAGAAATTAAATATAACCCTGCATTTTTTAGGTTAATTTTCATTTTATCAAAGTAAAACATAACCAGAGCATCAGAAGCCACACAGCCCTACTCGCTCATGATAATGCACAGTGTCCCCACCCCCACCCCCGTCACTGGCAGCTGCTTCCTCTCTCTCCTGCTCTCACCTCCTGTCAGCTGCTCCCCCACTCACCTGCTGCCCTCCAGGAAGACAGGCTTGGCTTCTTTACCCGCCATGCTCCCTGCCCTCTTCCTCCTCAGCAGTGCTGTGCTGATGACACTCACTCACAGACAGGAAACAAGCTTTCATGGTGCATCCTCAGCATGGAAACAGAGTAATGCCAGGTCCCACATGGCAGCATACATGTCATGCTTTGTCCCTGAGCTAATAGGCACCTCATCTTGTCCTTTTGTTTAAGTTTCCCACACAGCTGTCTGTGCCCTCTGCACCATCACCACCAGGTTCCTGCTCCACTGGCCCTCCTGGGCCGTCAAGATGTCACCTCCTGCTGCCTTCTACACAGTCTTATCTGGGAACTCTCACCATCATCCCACGATTGCTTCCGTTTCTTGCCTGCATCAGAACCCCTGGCTTCTAGACCCCTGTTTACCATTCTCTGCCAGAGTGTATTCTAGTAGCTTCCTGAGTTCAGGAGGTAAATTCTGAGAGCTTGCAGGTCTCTCACTTGAGGCAGTTTGGATGTAGAAACGCTTTCTCCTCCAGAATCTCAGCACCCTCTGGCTTCCATTGCCATCCTGAGAAGTCTGTTGTCTTTCTTACCCGTCCTTCATTCTGCCTTTTCTTTTTTCTCTTGGGAAACTCCAGATCCCTGGAGGGGATCACCAGGTCCTGGAGCCTTCTCTATCCTGGTGCCCGGGGCCTGGTGGGCCTGCTCAGCCTGGAAACACCTGCTCTTCCCTGTATGGGAGTTGAGCTCTGTTATTTCTTTGATAAGTTTTCCCCACCATTATCTGAGTTTTCTTTCTGGAAGACTTATTACTCAGATGTTGGACTTCCTGGCTGAATCCTTTAATTTTCTTTTCTTACTTTTGTTCCCTTCCCTCCTATCTCCTTATTCTATTTTCTCATCTTGTTTGACCTTATTTTCCACCTCTGTATTGACCTTTTTACTTTTCCGGTCATATTTTCCATGTTCACAGATGTTTTTCTGTCCTTTTAATGCATCCTGTCTCACTTCCTGGATGCACTGAGGTGAGGTGGAGAGCTACGGCTGATGAGCATGGCTTCCGCTACAGAAATTGAGAGTGCCGTACAATTCAAGCTAATTTTCTAGTAGCTCTTTGAGGGTGTTAGAATTTCATGGGAGATTTCTCTCCATCATATGTTGATTTCATCTAGGCCCCCCTCCTCCCACTTTTCTTCCATGTTGACATGGTGAATCTCAGCCATCCTCAAGGCTTCACATATAAGCACGAGCCACTGAGCAGTTATCTGAATTCCTTTCCTCACAGGAGAGTGTGTTGGTGCTGGTCTCTGGAGTCCCCAGTGGTGGGGGCGGCTGGGGTTGCCTTCAGTGCCCTTGGGGACTGTGCCCTCTTGTCAGTGTGTGGGACCATGGTGGAAGCTGGTACCTTTCTCTGCCCTGGGTCTGGTGTCACCAAAGGTTAAGCTGCTACTATCTTTGGGGTGGGCTGGGCTGGGGCTACTGGATCAGTGAGGGTCAGGAAAGACCTGAGATCAGAGGAGGGATAAAAGGAACACACCTAATAGCATGTTTAAAGATTCAACCACAGCCCCTTTCTCTTCTGCTACCCCTGTTTCTGGCCTCCCCTCCCCTTCCTCGTGTGCCTGGCTGGGCCTGGCTCTGTCCTGGGCCTGGCTCTGTCCTGGGCATTCTTGTGCCACCTCCCTCTGAGGACCCTTGAATAGTGGAGCCTGTGTCAGTTTCATCCCTTTTAAATCCTTCTAACAAAAGTGTGTGCCTTCTCCCATCCACACTTCTCTTTGTGATTTACCATTTTGAAAATGCAATTGTGGCCCACTTCATGGTGTTTGGGAGCAGTCTGCCATGTTTACCTGGAAGTTCTTCTGAGAATTAAAAAAATCCTTCAGTTGCTTCTCAGAGTGTAATAATAGTGAGTGTGTTTTTAAACACTTGAAGCAAAATCAGTACTGTAGGGTTTGAAAGACCCTAGTAAGCCCACCTCCCAGAGACTGAATTTCACTTAATAACTTTGTGACAATGATTTATGCTTTTTCCATGCATCTGTTAGCACAGACCTCCTATTCCAATTCCTGTTAGTAAAATAGACCAAACTGCTCTAACACACGTTTTTATGCAGCTGTCTTTGGGCATTTGGGGGATATTTTTGTTTTCATAGTTTTAAAAAATTATTTTGACAAATTTTAGTCTTTCAGAAAAGTTGCAAAACTAGTACAAAAAATTCACAGACATTTTAGTACTTGCACTCTATCCTGCACCTCTCACATATCTACACATACATGTGCATGTGTACCTAGGCATACACGTGTGCACCTCTCACATACATACCTTACACACACATGTGCACGTGTACCTAGGCATACACGTGTGCACCTCTCACATACCTTACACACACATGTGCACACATACCGAGGCATATGCGTGCATGTTTTTCTGAACCACTGAAGAATGAAATCCAGATGAGTTGCCCCTTCTAACCATTCGGCACATACTCCCTATAGAACCACAGTACAGTGATGGGAATCAGCAAATGAGCACCAGTAGAGTATTAGTCTCTACAAATCTCACTCAGATTTTACCCAGTAACATTTTTTATCACACAAGGATATGTAAGATTATGCATCAGATTCAGATTTCTTTACAATAAATTCAAAAAATTACAGGAATATTGGATCAAAAGAAAGAGCATTTCAAATGTCAGCATGTATTTTTAGGATTAGTTCTAGAAAAAGGCTGTGCCTGCTCTACCCCCAGTACTGAGTAGTACAGGCTATGACTCAGTGTCCTGGTCTCAAATGATTGGGACCACAGGTGTTTTGGATTTCAGATTTTTCTTTTGATTTTCGGATATTTGCATCATACCAGTGGAGGGTCGTAAATTCAAAGTCCCAAATGCTCCAGTACTCAAGAAGTTTCCAGTTTTGGAGCAGTTTGAATTTCAGACTTTTGGGCTTATGATGTTCACCCTGTATTAAGCTTCTTACTCCTTACCAATCTGATAAGCAAGAATGAGGTATGTGTGTTTCTTTGAATTATGAGTGCAATGTTGGGTGTTGTTATAGACACTTATTAAATACTTATTTGCCAGAGTTTTCCCTGAACAGCACCAAGTGTGTCCATTTGCCTTGTTTCAGGAGCGGCGCTGGGCCCCTTGCTGGCTGGACTCATCTCCCCCTCCGGATGGAGCAATGTATTTTACATGCTGATGTTTGCAGATGCCTGTGCCTTATTGGTAAGTTGTCTTGTTTTTAATATAAGTCTCTTTTAATGAGCGTCTCTGTGGTTGTTGACGAAACACTGGAAAAACTTTTTCCTGTGGACTCTTGCAGTTCTCAGGGAGGCTTGGGTCCTCTTGTTTTTCCTAAATATACCTACGGTGGGGAAATCTTCCCTGAGTGTTTTTAACCTTCCCACAGTGAGCTTTGATTTTTGAACTTATATAAATACAATTGATTCTTGGATGATAATATACCTGGTTCTGGTTCTTAGGCAAAAAGCAACAGAAATAGTCTTCACACAGCTGCATGAGATTCCTATAGCTAACACCCTAGTGAAGATGGGTTCACAGTTCCAAATTCTGAAACATAGGCAAAGAATCCACTTTGAATGACAGTAACAGACATAACAAATAGCAGAATTGGACCCCCAAAAAACTGCAGATGGATGTTATCAAATAAACTAAAAATAAATGTGTTCAACACTACTGAAAATGTGAAAGAGGGAGCTGAGCCCATGAAGAAAGACAGAGCAGGTGGTAAACAACCAAGTGGAAGTTCTAGAAATGAAAAATGTGGTGTTTAGCTGGAAAAAGCCCAGCGAATAGGTTGAAAAGATAAAGCAGATTAGATACAGCTAAAGAAACGATTACTGGAGTAGAATATAGGTATGAAGAAATTAGCTTTATCTACAAAGAGAAACAGATGGGAAATATTAAAGAGAAATCAGATATTAAATGGAGGACCAAATGAGATGTCCTAATCATATCTAATAGGAGTCCCATAAGAGGACAGACTGGGATTTTGGTTTTTGTTTATGCACTGACTTCCATTTGTAGATTTGCATATGGTAAGCCATCTTTGCATCTCTGGGATGCAGCCCACTTGGTTGTGGTGAATTGTGGTGAATTCAATGTGCAGCTGAATTGTTTGCTGAGATTTTATTGAGAATTTTTGTATCTGTATTCATAAGGGATATTGGGTTTTTTTTGTTGTGTCCCTTCCTAGCTTTGGCATCAAAGTGATATTGGCTTCATAGGACAAATTAGGGAATGTTATGAAATAATTCTGGAGTATAGACATAAGTTCTTTATAGGTTTTGTAATTCAGATATGAAAGCATCTGGTCCAGAACCTTTTTTTGGTAGAAGATTTTTTTACTGCTGCTTCAATTTTGGTGCTTGATCTTGATCTGTTCAGGAGTTCTGTTACTTCCTGATTGAGCCTAGGGAAGTTGTGCATTTCTAAGAATTTGTCTGCTTCCTCCATGTTTTCAAGTTTATGAGCATAGAGATTTTTATAGTATTCAAAGATTATATTTTGTATTTCCGCGACATCAGTTGTGATTTCTCCTTTTTCATTTTTGTTGAGCTTATTAGATTTCTTGTCTTTTCTGTTTCTGGTTAATCTAGCAAGAGGTTTGTCAATTTTGTTTATCTTTTCAAAGAGCCAACTTTTTGTTTCATTAATCTTGTTATAATTCTTTCATTCTCTATTCCATTTAGTTCTGTTCTGATCTTTCTGCTGGGTGTAGATTGGTTTGCTCTTCTTTTTCCAGTTAGATTGTTGATTTGCGATCTTTCTGTCTTTTGGATATGGGCATTAAGGCTGTGAGTTTTCCTCTCAGCACTGCTTTTGCTGTGTCCCACAGATTTTGATAACTTGTGTTCCCATTATCATTTAGTTCAAAGAATCTTTTGATTTCCCTCTTGATCTCCTCCTCCTAGGCCAAACTATCATTCAGCAATAGGTTATTTAGTTTCCAAGACTGTGTATGTGGAGGAGTGCTTCTGTTGGAATTGCTTTCTACTTTTATTCCACTGTAGTCTGACAAGACACATGGTATAATGTCTACTTTTTAAAATTGTGGAGACAAGTTTTGTGGTCTAGGATGTGATCAGTCTTAGAGAATGTTCTGTGAGCCGATGAGAATGTCCATTCAGTAGTTTGGGGGTACAACGTTCTGTAAAGGCCCGTCAGGTCTATTTGTTCTAGAGTCCTGTTTAAGTCTGTTGTTTCTTTGTGTACTTTCTGTATTTTCTGCTTGAAGGATCTGCCCCATTCTGTCAGTGGAATGTTGAAGTCCCAGCTGTTATAACACTGCTGTTTTGTTTAGATCAAGTAGAATTTGGTTTATGAATCTGGGTGCATCTGTGTTATGTGCATAGAAATTTAGGATTGTTCCCTTCAGCATTTTATAATGACTGTCTTTGTCTATCTTTACTTTTGATGATTTGAAGTTTGTGTTATCTGATATGAGAATGGCCACACTAGCTTTCTTTTGGTTTCCATTTATATGAATATTGCTTTCCAACCCTTTGCCTTTGCTAGAGACAGCAAATACTTGGCTTGTATTTTCTTGTCCATTCAGCCAGCCTGTGTCTCTTCAGTTGGGAGTGTAAGCCATTCACATTTATTGAGAGAATTGATAAATGGTATGTAGTTCTGTTCATCCTGTTGCGTAGAACTTTATTGCTTTGTTTTACCGTTGTGGTATCTGGGCTCTGCAAAGCCTGAAATATTTGCTATTTGGACCTTTACAGAAAAAGCTTGACTCTTGGTTTAAACAATAGTGACTAATTTTAGCGTTATAAAAAGAACCAGAATCCCAGACAACCAAAATATAAGGCACAAGTGGGACGGTCAATGAATGAACTTCACAGCTTTCATCTTGTCAATAGAAGTAGAGTGACTTTCAAAGCAGTATGGAGACGTAAAGACCTGATCAATCTCAGAGAACCAAGGGCAGAAAGAACCAGCTGCAGTGTGGACAAAACAGGGCAAATGTGAAATACAAAGTGACACAGATGAAAGTGAGTCCAGCATACCAGTAACCATGGCAACTATAAATGGACTAGATTTACCAGTTAAGAGCAGAGATTGTCAGGTTGGCTTTAAAATCCAGACTCAGACTATTTATAAGAAATGTATCTAATATGTAAGAATTCAGAAATGACCAAAGTGAAAGAATAGGAAAATACATATGTAACAGGTAAATAATAGCCTGGCTGTGTAAGAGAAAAGGGACCTAAAACCCAAGCCCACTGGAAGAGGGAGGTTTGTTATGGTGGAGAAGGAATAGTCATCAGGCAGGGCAGCAAGGCCACTGATGGCCAGGTTGGTCTTTTCAAACCTGCGTAACAGATAAACCTGTTTCTCTTTGCTGATCAATATGCTTTATGTTACCTTTTCCCCAAAATAGACCAGTTTCTTCTCCCAAGTCTGAGCCTAAGAACCTCAGTGATCCGGTCAAGTCTCCCAGGATCCAGAAACAGCATTATTTTCTTAGATGCTCATGGTTGGTTGAAGTGGGAGCCTGGAAGTCTCTCATATGATATGAGTTAAAGCAGGAGACCTGGCAGGAGCCACACTCCCTGCCTCACCACCCACCCTACTAAGGGCAGCTCTGGCCCACAGGACTGGCTGTGCATGCTAGCAACGTGCAGGGCCCCGGCCTCACATCCAGGGTTCTGCCCTCTCCAGTCATTGTTACGCTGGTTCCATGCACAGACACAGCACTTGTGTCATGTTTTAGAATTTGATCTCTGCCCTTCAGAATCGTTACCACTATTTACAATTAATCCCATTCCCATAGATGACACTTGCTATTTTGTTCCTCTTTTTCTTTTCTCTAGATCAGTGGTTCTCAACCTTCCTAATGCTGCAGCCCTTTAATACAGCTCCTATGGGTCACTACCCACAGGTTGAGAACCGCTGCTGTAGATGATCTGCTTTTCATAATCCTAGGCCTCCTAACACTTTCTACACATTGCACTTGGTGAGATTTAGATATTGGTAAGGTATTGGGTTGAACTTGGCAAGCCTGTACTAGTAGAGCTGAAGACTCAGTCATGGTGATAAATTTAGCAAAAATCCTGCTGTTGCCACCAGCACCATTGTTAGCACCTGCCCAACCCCCTACACCCTGCTTTGACCACCTAAATGCAGCAAGCACTGTTCAGCTGGGTCCCATTTTACCTGCAGGAGGAATACCTGTTCTTTTTAGCTTTAACTCATATCATACAAGAGATTTCCAGGCTCCTACTTCAACCATAAGCATCTAAGAAAATAACGCTGTTTCTGCTTCAAGACACTCTGACCCAAAGTCAGCGTGCACCTGTGTGCGTGGTTTAGATGTAACCCCTCTTTTCCTCTCTAGAGTTGACAGTTCAAAAAACATTAGTTAAATGTGGCGCCCCTTGATTGTGAGTCTGAATTTGTAAGCTGACTTTTAGCCCTTTGACCTGCAAAGGACGAGTGAAAGCCTCGAGGAAGGGAAGTGAGGGGCAGGCAGCGCTGCCAGGAAGGCTGTGGCACAAGAGCTGTTGGTCCTGCCCAAAGTCAGCAGGATTGTGGGGCGCCTTGTATTTATTTTCTGTCTTTGGACATTTATGATTGGATTAATTTTATTTTAAATGTGACTTGAACCCTAGAGGTAATTGAGGTAACCTAAATCTGTCATGAGAGCCTGTTTTCAGCACATCAGCCCTACCTGTGCGGAACGAGCCCTCCGGTGGGGGTGCGGTCTCAGCCTGGAGCTTTTGCAAGGAGAGAGACCTGCCCATGGATGGACACCCAGCAGGTGCTGTGGGGGAGTTACTGGCCAGCCTCACAGTGACCACAGCATGTGTCTTTGTGGTCTCCACCGGCGGTGACTGGTGATCTTGTCTGTTTTGGGTGCAGTTCCTGATCCGCCTCATCCACAAGGAGCTGAGCTGTGTGGGGTCAGCGGCAGGGGACCAAGTTCCGTAAGTTCCTCCTGGCCCCTCTCCACTCACGGTTTCTGTGTGGCCTGTCTGCCTGCCTTTCCCTAGAGAAAGGAAGAAACTCACTGTCCTTCCATGGCACATCTCCTTCACTCTCCTTTTTTTCTTTTCTAATAAATGCCTCTGTGTGGATATGCTGGTGGTAAAATCTCTCCTCATATGGGAAGAATGTGGGGGACATCGCCTCGTTTGTCGAGTTTTGTGAGCTGCAGCTCCCAGAGCTCTCCCTGCTCTCCTCACCGCCCAGCCTCCTCCCTCCCTCCCTCACTGGCCACCTTGAGGTTCACCCACCTTCCAGTCCCCTGCAGGAAAGAAATCCTCCTCTGTGCAGGGGGAAGAGTCTGCCGGCTCTCCTGGGACTGTTCACCATGTTTGAAATTCAGCGTCTCTCTTTGAACTGCTGCCAGCTGTTGAACCAGCTGTCATTTTATCCTGTCTTTCAGGTTTAAGGAACAATGACCACTCGAGTCCCATGGAGGGAGTCTGGGCACATCCTTCACACACTGTCCTTCAAGGAAAAGTTCAAATAAAGGATCCATGTTGAAAAGAGTGATTTACCCTTGCCTTTTGCACATGCACCTGAAAAAGACACAAAAGCCAACATGAAAATTCCTGGTACTATTATAGTTTAAACGAGATGTGGGGCTCAGGGCAGAATAAGAAAAGTCCCCTAGGAACTGCTGTCTAGCTGCCTGACTGAGCCAGATGGAGGCTCGACAGCGTGTGCCCAGCCAGCCGCTCAGGTGCACGCGGTGCCCAGGTAACCCCCGTCTCTCTCAGGTACTTCAACAGAACGTTAATGTGTCCAAGGGCCTCGCTGGCAGGACCTCTGGCAGCAGTGTGCTGCTGTTTCCAGAGAACCTGAATGTGCCACGTAATAAACAGGACATTGGAACATAGGAGATGATGCCAGCGAGCAAGGAGGCAGCCTCCACACGACAACTGGGTCAGAAACCAACACAGAAGGCGGACCTGTCACGTCATCCCAGAGACTCTGCCAGCACTCCCCACATTCTGTACTGACCTCAGAACTAACAGCAGTAGTGTGTGGCCGTGAAGCAATAAACCTGCCCACGGACAGGGCACCTCGAGAACCAGCCCCAGGACACCCCAGCTCCTGCTGTCCCGGCTGTCCTCCAGGGCTGAGACTGCTCGGTCCAGAGGCTGAGGGCCTCGCCCTGGTGCTGGGAGTGGCTGGTCTCGAGCCCAGAGAGTCACTGCACCACACACAGACACCTGAACCCTGTCTAGACACACAGTAGCAGAATGGATTATTTATTTAAAATGTGTGATATGTTCTATGAAGTATAAGAAATATAAATGCATTTTATTATTTATTAAGAAAAACTCTAGTTGTTCTCTGGCCATTTTTCTCAGTTGTCTCTTGCAAAATACTTATCTGCCCTTTGAAATAAAATGGTTTTTTTAAAAAACTCAAGCAGAATGCTCAGTTATTTCTGCTCATGTTTCCAATATATTAAAGAAAGGAAATTTTCAAATAGAGTTGAATGTTTTTAGTTTTTGTCAGGATGGGACACATTTGATGTCTTGCAGGGGGAAGCTGAGACCGATTTCAGCAGATAAGGGGCCTCCCTCTTGGGAAGGGACCCTTCCATTACATGAAGGGCCAGGCCTAGGCCCTAGCAAAAACAGCAGTCTGGATATCTTATATATCATGCAGTTTAAAGACTATCCCAAGATTTGTCCTTGCCTGGGAATTGTCTCACAAAGCAGGGGTTAGTGGTAGGTTAGATGCTGCAGTTGGAAGTTCCCAAGGAGAGGACGTCCAGATTTCCAAGCTTTCTCCTTATGGACAGAGACTTGAAAGTTGCATGATGTTGAGTTTCCCCAGAGATGGAGTACCGTGTGTTCTGAAAAGCCGGTCTGGTGGGGGCCCCTTCACAGCAGCTGGCAGCAGTCAGAAACATGGTCCTGCCCCCAGTGCCCCAGAGAAGGGACAAAAAACAGGAGGCAGACTGGCTGCAGGGGCTTCTGTGCACCCACCTCCTCACCAGATCTGCCTTCTTCTTAATGACAAGTTATTTACCCTTTTGGGATTTTTTTCTATTACTAAACATGGGATTCTGTAAACACTGCATGGCCGTCTATGCTTCCCACATACACGGTCTCCTCAGCGCTTGCTGTTTCTTTTTCCTCTTCTTTCAACCTCATTTGCTTCCTGCCAGAGCCCACATCCCAAGGGACCCTCCTCTTTTCCTCCCTCCCCAGAGCTGCAGTAGCCTGGGCTACCTCTCGCCCTTCACCCCTCATCCCTCGCTCGTCACACCTGCAGGCTGCCATCCCTAAAGATGGGCACACCCCTTGCCGGCCACACATCACCTCTTTCTATCAGGTGTGTACTTTGTTTTTTGAGATAGAGCCTCAAGCTGTCGCCCTGGGTAGAGTGTCGTGGCATCACAGCTCACAGCAACTTCTAACTCCTGGGCTCAAGAGATTCTCCTGCCTTGGCCTCCGAAGTAGCTGGGACTATAGGCGCCCACCACAATGCCCAGCTATTTTGGGGTTGCAGCTGTCATTGTTTGGCAGACCCGGGCTGGATTTGAACCAGCCAACTCAGGTGTATGTGGCTGGCACCTTAGCTGCTTGAGCCACAGGCGCCGAGCCAGGTATGCACTTTTATATTCACCTGGACAAACGGAGACACAGGGCAGAAAGAAATGTGTCTCTGCACAGAGGACATACCTGTACACAGCTTTGGCCTTCCAGCTCCCAGCCCCGCCAGAACTGCTGTCTGGGGCCTCATCTAGTCAGATGCCCAAGGAGGTGGTCCCCAGAGCACCCCCGCCCCACGACCACTGTCCAGTGCTCAGCAGCAGCCTTGAAGAGGGCAGTGTGGCTTTCCCAACTAGGTGACCTGAGCTTTTAGGAGAAAATCAGCAAGTAAGAGCAGGTTTGTGTTTCTGAGCCTTCTAAGCTAAACACTGATAGCACCTTTTGAGATGGATATTTGATATTTTTTAAAATGAGGAATATACACACAGCTATTTTTTAAACAGTTTAGCTGAAACACGTGTCGATTCTTGAATGGAAGATTTCATCATGACATTTAGGGGGAAAGTGTATGATGTCATTGTGAAAGCACAGCCTCGCCTTGTTGAAGCGGTGACTGAGGTCATTTCCACCTGCTGACAGCTGGCTCTGATGCTCGCACACTTGTATGTGTCTGGCAGTGCAGCTGCGCCCTCAGGACACACAGGAAAGTCCCTGAGACTCAAGAAAGGCCAGGATGATGGGACACAAGCTCATGGCAGGGTCAGTGAAAGAGGCCACATGGGACTCTGGCTGTCCAGTCCCAGAGGCAGAAGAACCTCTCCTGGACGCCTCAAGTGAAGCCCTCGGAGACAAAGAGCCACCAGCAGGTGCCAAGGTGCCTGGAGCTTGTGTCCTGTAAGTCTCACTCCAGATGTCCGTGGAGGGTCCAGACCAGCCTTCCCACCGCCAGCTTATAAGATCAAAGAAGGCTAAATTGCTCAAAAAGATAAAGTGAAAAGATAGAAGCCCCAACTTTTAGTGTTGGATCCAGCAGACGTAGAACCACTCTGCGGAGGAGGCGTGAGGGTGTGTAAATGCTCTGCTGCTCAGCCCCCACACAGCTGGTGTAGGCCCCCCAGGCACAGGGGTCTGTGTGGCCCTGGGGACACTTGGGGTGATGGGGCTGCGCCAGCAGCGGGGCAGGAGCCTGCACTATGCCCCCACAGCCTGGCTTTGAGCGCCCTGGGCTGACCCACTCATAGGTTTCTGTCTCCAACTGGGCCCAGGGCCTGGAAAAGGTGGGGCCTGTTCAAAACCCATTAAAAAGTGCCGTTAAAGGTGCTAAGACATAAATGTCTCCTCTTCCTCTGCTGTCTCTCTCTGCTGTTCAGGCTGTCTCAGGCCTAGGGACGTCCATGCAGCTGCACACAGGTACCTGGCTCTGTCCCCGAGCCTGGCTGGGCCCGACCTCTCCTGTCCTCTCCAGGCCACCTGGGGGCAGAGAGCATCCCCCCTCCCCCACCTACACCTCCCCACCAGTTGCTTCCCCAGGTGGGGGGCAGGGTGGGGAGAGGGAAGCTACAGGAGACCTGGGTGCCAGGGTGGGAGTGACACCAAGGCACCCAGGGAGGCAGTGGGGTCCGTGTCATTTGAGAGCTGAGGTTCTGGCCCTGCAGTACCAGCTCCAACATCACCTGCACATCCCTTACAAACCATAGGTGCAAAGATGGCACCACTCAGAATGTCATCACTGCAGAGCCCTAAACCCACACTGGCCCTCTGACCGCAGGCCCAGGTGACTGCACTGGTCACGCAGCCCTGGATCCAGTCCCTCCATCAAGGATTGGGGTGGGAACTGAGGGCCTGGCTGAGCGTCCCCCTTCCCCAGCAGTGCCCCCACTCAGCTCGGGTTAACTGCCACCACCTTGTCCAGTGTGTTCCAACACACCCCGCTCCTGAGAACTGGCGTGTGCTATCTCCACACACAGAGCCAGCCTGAGGACATAGCTTTGACCAGGTGCTTCTCGTTCCTGACCCCACTCCAGGGGCCTATGAGCTCCAGGGCAGTGGGTCGGTGTGGGCCTTGGGCTGCTATGGCAGGAAAGGTGCTGTGGGCAAAGCAGGCCATTCTCGGGCAGCCGGGAAGGTCCAAAGAGGGGAGGGATGCAGTGAGCACCACAGTCCTGATACAGTCGGCCTGGCTGCAGCCCCGGCTGCTCCAATACCCAGGGGAGGAAAGGCAGAGGCAATGGGGCACCTGCAGGTGAGAACTGCTGTTCTGGCATTCGGCTGGTGTCCGGCAACACCCTCCAGAAGACAGTTAACAATGCTTGTGTGAAGGTCGCCACATGTAACTTAGTTAGCAACAGACACTGGCTTGGAAGCATCCTGCACCCAAGGTGACTATTCCCTCCCTCCCTGACTTGTGAAGTTCTAACACGAGGCCTGGATTGGACATTCTATTATTGGTCCCATTCATACCCTTTCTGTCCCCAAACAGCACTTTGGGTAGAGAAGCTGAGAAGCGAGATGTGCTTGAAAGGAGACACTGCACCCTGCGTCTCTAAGAGGTTCGGGGTCTTTGGATGTGGCTGCTACATCCCCAAATGTCCTTGATCCCCACAGGAGATGCTGGCTGGCCCAAGCAGCTTCTCCTGTTCACAGGCTTTATTTTTTAAATCAAGGGGAAATTTACAAAACACACCATTAGCCATTTAGAGAGTGCGCACTCAGTCGCACTTGGTGCATCACAACACTGTGCGGCCACCACCGCAGGTCAATACTTTCTCATCACCCCAGAAGACCCTGAACCCACTGCTGAATCACCCTCCCCACAAAGGCCTTCTATTTAAAATGAGGGTGTCAGGCAGAGTGGCCGGATTCCGTCTCGCACTACAGAGCTGTCCTCGGTGAAAACCAGCAGCTGCTCCATCACATGTGATTCCTTCACTCCGTAGGCAGAAGGCATGAGGGGACCCGGTGTGTCTGAGATGTAAGCACATCATCACAGCCACCACGCCAGGGACCAGCCCTCCGAGGAGTCTGCTGGGACTCTGGTCTTGAGACTACTAAGCCTGGCTCTGTCCTAGAGCCACCAGACCACAGTGGGGGTCTCCCTGCCGGCAGGCCACGTGGGGTCAGCTTTGGTTTCTCTCTTCCTTTCCCACCAGCCTCCCATGTGTCTTTCTCCCACTTCTTCCACATCCCCTTGTCCCCTTCCATGTCCACCTGCTCTTGGCAGCAGATCAGGGGGTGGGGCTCCTGTGGTGTGTCCCACACATGTCTACAGGTGGACAGGAGCAGGCACATTGCTGACAGACATCTTCCTGGGCTCCCAGCAGGTTACTAGAAGTCCTTTGCCGTTACTTCTGGTGAGGGCAGAAACCTCGGCTTCAGCCTTGGCTGCTCCAGGAGCAGTCAAGTATCGGACAGTCACCTGGAGAGGGCGCCTCTTTCCAGACATGCTGACATGGAGTCCAACAGGGAATCCGAGGGCCTTAAGGGTCTTCCTGCACAGGTGGCAGCACTCGGCAATCCTTACGGTTATTTTCACAAGGCAGCCATGGGAGAAGCACCTCCCAGTAAACGGGAGGACACGGAGGCACCAGGAGGTGATTCAGGGCCCCAACGGGAGGGTCTTACTGATGCTAGACTTTGCCATTGGCAGCAGCGGAGAAGGATGGTCACTCCCGTGACAAGCTCTGCACATTGACCTGTGTCGGGGCAGGGGAAGCCCACGGGACAAGCTGGCAAACGGGTGCCTGCGCAGACCCTCCCCGTCTCGTTTACATTCACACGTTCATTCTCCTGCTTCCCTTTTTGCTTCACAGGCCTGAGCACCCTTTCCTTACCTCTTCTCTTTGGATTTATTTATCAATGACTTCCTGGCAGCACTGAGTGGCTCACAGTCACGGCTCTGAGGCAGTCACGTGCGTCAGTGCACCTGAGTCCACTAGAATTAAAAATAGACTCTAATTTGACTGTTTCCCATTGAGATAAGCTCATGACCTGAAGCACGCTGACACTCTGACCATCCTGGCACAAACATGTCTTCTTGCCTCGCCGAAGGTACTTCTGGCCTGGTTGGCGGGTTTGGGCATTGGCACCAGTCACCAGTGTGACGTGTATCAGTTGTGTTTGGGCCACAAACCCGGGTACTTTGGTGGACCCTAAGAAGCAGGCAGCTTGTTGCGAGGGCAAGGTCCTTGCTCCCCGCCACGCTGTGGGTCTGCCCGAGGGCGGGTGCTGGTGCCACCTTCTCCCATCCCAGGATGCCCTTGCAGCCTGCATCGCCAGTTAACTAAAGAGCTAACTGTGACCTGCACGGCCGTGTGGTCACAGCTGAAATGGACGTCTGCATGACTTGGGAAACAGCCTCTACTAGTGAGAACTTTCTGGCCCTGGTGGCTTTAACTGGTTTGCTGAGTGTCACCCAGCAATGGTCTCCCCACACCTGCTGGCCACGCAGACTCCCCCCTCACAGCCTTTGCCCATTTTCCTTTGTGGCTGACCTGTGGTTAGCTGTGGGTGTCAGCCCAGCCGGACTGCCACACCTGAATGTTCCATCGAACACTGACTCTGCTGTCGCTGTGAAAGAATTTTATAAATGTGGTGACACTTCAGTCTGTCGGCTGTAAGTAAAGGAGAGTCACCACAGAGCTGGGGTGGGGCCCAATTCCAGCAATCAGAGGCCTTTAGAGCAAAACTCAGGTGTCCCTGAAGAGGGAGAAATCCTACCTTCCGGACTCAGCCTCAGCTCTGGCCTGACGGTACCAGGTGCCGTCCACACTGCCATTGTCAGACTTGCCTGACCAGCCCCATGGGCTGGAAGATGCTTCCTTGAAACAAATCTGTGTGTGTGTGTGTATGTGGGGGTGTGAGTGTGTATGTGAGTGTGTGTATGTGGGGGTGTGTGTATGTATGTGAGTGTGTGTGGGGCTGTGTGTGTAGTGTGTATATGTGAATGTGTGTGTGTGAGGCTGTGATTTATACAAATGTGAGTGTATGTGTGTGAGGCTGTGAGTATATATGTATGTGAATGTGTGTGTATGTGTGAGGCTGTGCGTGTATATGTATGTGAATGTGTGTGTGTGTGTGTGTGAGTCTGTGAGTTTATATGTATGTGAATGTGTGTGTGTGAGGCTGTGCGTGTATATGTATGTGAATGTGTGTGTATGTGTGTGTGAGTCTGTGAGTATATATGTATGT
>NW_003852523.1:2304945-2312707 GCF_000181295.1 Otolemur garnettii
TGTGCGTGTATATGTATGTGAATGTGTGTGTATGTGTGTGTGTGAGTCTGTGAGTATATATGTATGTGAATGTGTGTGTGTGTGTGAGGCTGTGCGTGTATATGTATGTGAATGTGGGGGAGTGAGTGTGTGTGAGTCTGTGCATGTATACGTATGTGAATGTGTGTGTATGTGTGTGTGTGAGTCTGTGAGTATATATGTATGTGAATGTGTGTGTGTGTGAGGCTGTGCATGTATATGTATGTGAATGTGTGTGTATGTGTGTGTGTGAGTCTGTGAGTATATGTGTATGTGAATGTATGTGTGTGTGTGTGTGAGTCTGTGCATGTATATGTATGTGAATGTGGTATGTACATGTGAGAGTGTGTGTGTGAGGGTACATAAGAGATGCATACGCCCAGGAGAGACATCTTCTACTGGTCCTGTCGCCCTGGTGGCCCTGGTACTGCCTTTCTGGACTGTCTATGTTACTCCATGTGACAAAGTTACTGTCACAAGTTGGGTTGATACTGAAGAGTGGACAGTGTCTACCAGGGCCTGTTGCTTCCTGAGACAGTTGTGTTTGGAGCACATTTTTCCAAGACATGATGCGATAGGACCTCTATATTGAGCCCAGCATCCTGTCACACCTTTAGTGACATCAAATGTCACCACCTCTAGCAGTTCTGCCTTCAGATCCCCACACTGAAGCCCAGCCTCATGAAGACACCTCTTGGGTGTCTGATGTCATAAAATCTACCCAAATCCAGAGGCGGAGTCATGACTTCACCCCTGACTGTGGAATAGTGTCATTCATTCATTCACAGATTCATTCAGCACACACGGGTCACCAAGGACAGGTGCAGGGGTACGGTGATGGACAGGAAAGCCCAGGCTGCCCTCGCAGGGTCACAGAGGCAAGTTCCGCCAAGGCACTGAGCCAGCAAGGGGGCAGGAGTGGGGACGGCGTTTCTGTGTACTATTGTCCGTCCCTCGGAAGGGGTGGTCCAGCAGAGATCTCAGTGGTGTGAGGGGCAGATCCAGGTGTGTTCAGCAAGCATGGGCCACGGAAGGTCAACAATTTAATTGGAATTGGGCTTATTTGACTAGTGGGGCTGTAGGGAGAGGGACCAGAGGATAAAAAGAGCAAGGAGAGGTGGGCAGAGGTGGGGGGCAATGCCCGGGGATGCCAGGGTCATCGGGGAAGAGGTGGAGGGTGGAGAGGGAAGGGAGGGTTAGGCCCATCTGGAGAGACAGGAGGTGGTGGCTCGGGGGGCCTCAGAACAGGTCCTGGAGACAACACCAGAACCCTGCTGATGGCAGGCTCTTGGGCGTGACTTGGTGACAAGGAACTGACAACGGTGCAGGGAGGGGAAGCTGGAAAGTTGTGGAGCTGAAGGAAATGAGAGAATTCAGGAGCGTGGGGCCAGCAGGGAGAAGCTCTTGGTAGAAGGAAAACTGGTCCAATTTGGGGCAAGTCAGTTTAAGAGCTGAGGGTGACTTCAGAGGCCACTGGACAGATAAGGAGACTGAGGCTGACCGTGGAGGCCGGCCACTGCTCTGTGCTTTCTCTCAGAGGCAGCCATGGTCTGCGGCCGCCCATCCTGCTCGACTGCCAGGACCCCAGGACAAGGCATGCGGTCTTCAGAGAGCTGCAGTTGGAACCCTGGCTGTGCTGCTGCACCCTCCAAAACGAGGCAAGCTCCTCTGACCTCAGCTATGGCCAAACACTGCAGAGTGGACACTGGCTGGTGCCACAGCGTCCAGTCAGGAGCTACACTAGGGACAGGGGCTCCCCTGCAGCCTGTGGGCTGGTGGCCTTAGGACCTGGCTTTTCTTTTGTTTCGTTTCATACAACCCTGATTCTTAGCTGCCACCAGAGGGCCTCCCTGCCCTGATCAGGGAAGGCCCTCCAGGTGAAAGAGTGCAGTCCCAAACACTAGTGCTCCAGAAGCCCCCACCGCGGGCCTCATTCCCTCCCAGCAGACCCTTTTGGCATTACATACAAGGTCAGGGCATCAGAGGGTCCCTGGCTTCACTCATCACATTTAATGAGCTACATGAAATCTTATGTCTGGGGAGCCAGCCTGGGCAGTGGTACGGCAAGGCCTGGGGCAGAAGTGAAGGGGGCTGGGGTTACCAGGCAGCTGGGCAGAGACCTAGACCAGCGACAGCCACTGGGCACCACGGGGAGAGCCCTCCCATTCATGCACCACCTACTCCCCCAGCACTGTGGCAGCTGTCTCACCCTCTCCTCCTAATAAGAATAGAGAAACTGGAGCCTACAGAGGGCCATGTGCTCAGGCCCTGGCCTGAGTCCACAGCGTCAGGGTCCAGGCCCTGAGTAGACACCCCTGCCCTTTTGTCCAGTGGGCTGGAAGGCCAGACTCACCCCAGTCCAACCCAGATGAGTCTGCAATAGACCAGGCTTCCCTGTGATGGTGTTTCATGGATTTTGTTTTCCTTTACTTTTTCTTACTGTGGGTATTCTCAAGGGCACACAAACATAGACAAAGTCACCAAGCCCCATGTGTCCCTCCCCAGCCTTCCCGTCTCCACCCTGCCCCACATGAGCCTTCAATTTATTTTATCACATCATGTATTTTTAAGCAGATGCTTGGATCATATCATTATGGCCCTACAGCTCCACCTCAGAGCAGAGAGCCTCCGCTCAGAGCAGAGAGCAGACACATTTCTTTCTTTCTTTCTTTCTTTCTTTTTTTTTTTAAAGCATGGTATTGAAGAGTTTATTCAGGACAGTTATGATAGGGGCCACTGCAATGGGATTTTGCAGTAAGGGAGAAAGATTGTGTTCAGCTTTGATACAGCATCAGCAAGTGAAGTTTATAGTGAAGGAGCATGGAAGGGTTCATAAAATGGAAATGTCAGGGGTAAGGGGAATCTGGCTAAACCAACCTAACAGGATTCTTGCTGAAGATGGGCCAGGATGTTCAGACACCACCTGGAGATGGGGGAAGACAGGTACCCGATCAGATAATTGAGGGTGATCAGATATTGACAGCGGAAGGGTGGGGACGGTTTCTTGCTAAACTGATTTGGTGGAGTCCTTGCTAAAAACTGGATTTTACAAGGAAGCGCACAGCTGGGCCAAGGGGAAGGTTCAGGAGCCTGACTGAGGCTGGCTCGAGCGAGGGTTCAGGAGCCTGACTGAGGCTGGCTCGAGCGAGGGTTCAGGAGCCTGACTGAGGCTGGCTCGAGCGAGCAGACACTTCTCTTCACTTTCTAGGGTTACCTGCTGCCATACTGAGAACCAGGACTGTGCCCCAACCAGCTCCAACTTTCAGCCCCTTTGAAATTTTGTACAGACCACTCTTTCTCCGATGGGATTCTCTAATACAATGCTTTTCAGCCTTTTTTTATATCATGGCACACTTAAATTATGTTGATCACAAAAAGAGTGTATTTAAAAAGAAAGAATATACTTACTGTGCTTTGAACTTCTTTCAAAAGAAATTTAATTAATGAATGATCTTTCAAACATTTTCACAGCACACCTCAGATCCTCTGAGGACACCCTCTAACAGCTCCTGGATCACTGGCTGTCTAAGATCTGCTGCTCCTCTTCACGTGCTCCGCCAAGCAGACCAAGACAATAGAAATGCCACCTCTTTTTTCCTCTAGGCACCCCGGTTCTTAGACAAGCCCACAGAGATAATAATCCCCAATCTCAGTTGGGAGGGGGCCTTTCCGCTATGCTGTCTGCTCCCCCTGCTGTTAAGCTGCCTGGAGCCTCCCTCTGGACTGGACGCAGGGCTCCTGAGGGCAGCCTCGGGCCACACTGTCCCCTGCTGAAGACCATAAACAAGCTCCTGCTGACTCTTGAGAACCTTTGAAACATCTTCAACTCCAATGAAAACAGGGAGCAGAAAAGTCATCGTGATAATTTTAACCCCTGTGATTATACTTACAGGAGCCAAAAGTTAGAATTAGTGTGTTTTCAATTGAATAAGATTCCTCCTCCCGTTTTTGAGGCTGTCAGCTTGCAGATGCTGGTTACCACCAGGTATCAGGATTCACAACAGAAAGCTGCCCTTACGTATGAAACAAATGCCATGAACAGCTGGACCACTGGGCGCCACTTACCTTGGCCCCAGGGATGGAGTCTCACTCCCACCTGGGCCAAGAGGGCAGGGCCCAGAAGCTCCTGTGCAGGCATCTTGAGACAAGAGCTTGTGGAGTTTCCTCCTCATGCCTGAGGCTGAGTTAAAAATTTATCTCTCAAAGTGAGCTTCCCCTCTTAACTCTCACGACTAGCACAGTACGTCCTTAAGACACTAAAGAAAAGTGACTGGATTTTCTTCCAAGGTCTGTATGAAGACCGACTGTGCTCCCCGTGGGGTAGTTTTCACTGTAGCGATGAGGGTAGGGTGACCAGATTCTAACATCTGTAAGGAGGGACAACGTGGCTGGGGGCAGGGCGGGGGCGGAGCGGGGGGCGGAGCCGGGGCGCAGGGCAGGGGACGGCACAGGGCAGGGCCTGACAACAAGGCAAACTTTGAAAAGCGGTGCTCGATAATCACTTTTCAGCAATTATTTATTACAGTTTAACATTATAAAATTAACAAAAATAATATAAAACTCATATCCTGGCGAAATAGCCATATGGCGGCCGAAAACCGTATATTCCCTTCTTGTTCTCCAGCCTGTTCGTGCATTCTTTCCAAAAATCGGGACTTTTTAAAAACGCCGCGGGACGCAGGACAAATTGTTGAAAAGCGGGACTGTCCCGCCAAAATCGGGACGTCTGCTCACCCTAGATGAGGGCCATCTGCAGATTTTCAAGCCTCTGTCAGGACCCATCCTTTTCCACATCAAAATCTGCCCCAGATGCTAAAAAAAGGTTCAGAGAACTCTCAGACCTGCCTGGTCTGTTGGCCTGTGTCAACGTGGAGACTGGGTGCCCATCTGCTCAACAAGTAGTGTTGATTTTTGGTCTAATTTTCAGAGGATTATTGACCCTGCTATTCAGCTAGCTGATTTTTAAATCTGCTCTTAATCAGTACCAAGAAATGGTTCCTTGCCAGAGACACTTCCAAACCATTAACTGGATAACTCTATCAGAAGCCATTCGAAAGGAATTTTATTTCTGGAAATTGTTTTGAAAAAGTGAAATTCTTATTTCTCTCTAGACATCCATGCTTTTAACCCCTAAATCATGCTGTGCTATCAAAAGCCTCCTATTTAGACCACATTTCCTCAGCCTCTGAGGGGATAGTTACTTAGCTGTTCTTGGTCCTCAGCTTACATTAAGGGATGTAATGGCTTACATCCCAGGCTCAGTGGCCACGCCTGCACTCTGGGAGGCTGAGGCAGGTGGACTGCTTGGATTCAGGAGTTTTAAGACCAGCCTGAGCAAAAGTGAGACCCTGACTCTCCTAAAAATTGAAAAGCTTAGCCGGGCATTGTGGCAGGCACCTATAGACCCAGCCACTCGGGACGCTGAGGCAAGGGGACCACTTAAACCTAAGAGTCTGAGGTTGCTGTGAGCTGTGACGCCATGGTACTCTAACCCAGGGCAACAGAGTAAGACTCTGTCTCAAAAAGAAGGAGTTTTTTATTTATCTAGGTAGAAATCTTAAAAAACATGACTCCAGAGAACCCCAAGTTTATGGATACCTAGTTAATAAGCACTTGTCAATGCAGACTGTCCCAGAAGCTGATTCCCTGGCTGGGGTACAGTCTCACTGACACGCTAAAATAGGCAGGTCTGCTTCTATTTCTAGGCTTAAAACCAATCTTAAGACCATGGCTAATTTCTCTTACTCCCCAGTGGACAGGGAAGAGACTTTGGTCAGATAGGGGCCTTCTTTTAATTGATTATCATGTCATCTGAAAGAAGTGACCTGCTGTTGGCTGTGAGAAGAGGGGAGGTCCCGAGCCGCTGCCCACGTGCACGGCACCGCTGGTTCCCACGACACATCAGCTCCAACCACTCCCTCGAAGCCCCTACCTCGCACAGTGGGCCGGCATTTTTTTGCCACAAACCATTACCACTATTCAGTGGACAAAGCTGGCATTTTCCCACAAAACATTACTCTTGAAAAACATTTACTAAGCAGATTTAAGGACTTAAGTGGTGATTTAAAGTGGGTTTCACCCCAGGAGTCCATCTGGAACAATCTGCAGGGGTTTCCAAATCCCTCCCTTGGGAAGCAGTTTATACCCTCCATCATTCACAGACAGCCGGCAACTCTGTCTCTTGCTTAATTCAATTCTTGTCATGATAGATCCAGACAAAACAAACCTTTTAAATTATTATAAGTTACTATCTTTACTGGGCCTACAGGACCTCCCAGAGAATTCACAAGTGTGTGCGTGAGAAAAAGCCTGTGTCTCGTCTACTCGCTCAGACTTCTGAATGGGAAGACCTACCCCCTCGGCCCTCGGAGGAGCAGCCTCCCCTGCAGTGCCCACTGCGGCCAGGGCCCACTGACTATTGTCCTCTTAGGGCAATGCTCAGATTTGACCACTGACACCAGGGAGTGGCCTACAGAAAAAATGCCCTGCCTGAAAGTGATTCATTCAAAGCAGAAACTCTAAAAAGCCACCATCTTTGTCTAAGTCGTCCAGAGGTGATGGTGGGTTAAGCCAGGGCTTACTGGAATTATTGCCAATCTGAGCTGACGAATACACTGAAGCAGCGCCACCACATACAGCCAAGCTCAGATCAAATCCCCTTCTTATCTCCAGGGCTTTCACATTACAGTAATGCGAGTGAAAATGTGCTACTCAGCCCAGCCTCGAGCTCAGAAGGCACCGGCTCTGGGAACCGCAAACTGGCGGAAATAACAGATTTCAGGAATAAATGTAAACATCTGCTCCAAGGCACACCCCCTCCATACGGACGAGTCAGAGCATATCCAGTAATGTATACCATCCTCCTTTGTCTTAACATTCTAATGAAAAGCAATTAAATGCTAAAAATAAGAAACTGATACGAAACACAAAGACATTTGCGAAGACAGCTGCACCTGTCACAGCGCAGGGCCCGCGTGTGCTTGGCTCGTCAGCTCATCTGTCACTGCCAGCAATTTCCTGGAAACTCGCGTAAACAAGAAACGGTTAGATAGCAAAGGTGACTGAGTTGGTCACAGGACGCCTGATCTTCACCCTCGGGCGGCTCACACTGCCGCGACTGTCAGGAGCTGAGGCAAGCACACTTGTTCCGGTAGCCCAGGACCAGAGATTCTGCACATTCTGTGTGGTTTTGTAGAAAGTAGACGTTTTATTCGACCTCATCATAAACTGGGAGTCTAGCACATACATGTGATGATTCCGTTGGGTTCTGCACAGATGCTCTAATATAACGATTTCCACCTCAGGCCTTCCCCCTCACTGTTTTCCTGAAATCAGCACCATTTGGCCAGAATGTTAAGTGGTCGGAATGCCAGAGAGCAGGAGGACCACCCCCATTCCTGCCTGGTTCCTCTGGCTTAGTGGTGCCCACCACTGTGGGCTGCAGGGTCCAGTGACCCTCACGCACTGTCTCAGTGGACTGGAATCATCTGTCTCCCAGTCTGTCTCCATGCTAGCCTCTGATCTGTGTGAGGGCGAGCCAGGGTCACCCACTCAAAGTGATCTCTTTGCTGTCATTCCTCACAAAGGCGTCGCACAGAGGCCTGAGCGTCAAGACACAACCCTGTGACACAACCCTGTGGCACAGCCCTCCCCGTGGGACTCGAAGACACGACTCCCTCCTCTCCCTGCTCCCTACCAGCTAGTGACTGAGTTTGGTGCAGGATGGATCCCACCTTGGTGGAAA
>NW_003852523.1:2312951-2314889 GCF_000181295.1 Otolemur garnettii
AGTCCTGCACCCAGGAGGGGATAGAGGACTCCTAGGCCTTGGTGCAGTGGCCAGAAGGGACATACTCCAAGGGCGGCAGAGGTAGCGGCCCTACCTCAATCCTGCTGAGTCACCCCTCTTCCATTCAAGACCACTTGGCTTTTTTTTCCTGCATGAGCTCTGCTTCAAACAGTAGGTCTTTAAAAGATGGCCTCTTCCGTTCCGATGGAGCCTCTGTCATCTGCATTTCCATTCTGGGACAAGCTGTCAGTCACTGCTCCCCCGAGACACACACGGGTATGTGCAGGCTAAATCAGGGACAGCTGGATACATGACTAATGCCGACCAGCTTGTCTGCCTGGATGTGCTGCAGGGGTGCCACTGGCCCAGCTGGCATTCTCCACCTTCCAGACCCTCCTTCATGGCAGCCACCTCCCTCACATCATGATCAAAGGCAGTGGTCCTGGGGGCTTTCACTGAGCCCTTCTGTGGGGGACCAGGCTGCAGGGAGGCCTCAGCAGCAAGTACTCCCTGTGCTCTGAAATCAGGGGTTTCTCGCAGGTGACAGAGCACAGAAGAGTCTCAGGCCACCCAGGCTGGGGCCCAGGCACCAGGGGACACCCTCAAGAGCCCAAGATGAGAGCCCCCTCTGCGACAGGCTTTCCCGATGTGAGCACTAGGAGACCTGAAGTTCTCTCCTCTCAGGCTCAGCTTTCCTCTGGTCCAGGAACACATTCCTAAAACCATCTTCATTCAAATTAAAATCTTTCATTCTTCTGAGATTCTTGAGATAATGTAGCATATTTCATATGGAAGCTATTATTTCTTTTCCAAAACAATATAGTAAAATGGCTATTTTCACACCCACCAATCTCTAAGGTACAACTATACCAAAAACAGATGCCCCAGCTGGTCACGTGCTATCAGCCAAGTACTTTGGCGCCTGGTGAAGTGACAGGCACGTGCTGCTCCTCCCCCAGGTGGCTCCACTCCATGCTACATGGAGGTAGCTGAGCCACAACCCCAGAAAACCTGCCGCCCCCTCCCTCCCCGTTCTGCAGTGAGATAAGACACAGGCCAGCTCTGCCCAGCCATGAGGCAGAGACATTGACAAGGGGCTAGTGAAAGATGATGCTTTCTGAACCTGGAGAACACCACACCCTGCTCTGGACCTAAATGTGTCCCCCCAAATTCATATGTTGCCCCCACACCCAGTATGATTCTGTTTGGAGTAAGGGGACAGTCAAGGTTAAGTGAGATCACAGGGTGATGCCTCCAAGATGGGATTAGTGCCTCTGCCGCCTGAGGACACAGCGAGGGTGCCCATGCTGGCCAGAGCAAGGGCCTTGCCAGGCCCAAGTCAGCCGCTGCCTTCACCTTACACTCCCAGACTCCAGAGCTATGAGAGAAAACACTCACGGTGTTCCAGCCACCGGGTGTCTGACAGGGGTGGAGCCGAGACCTGCCGTGACCACCATCCTCTCTGTGGAGCCAGAACCCTCAGACGGTGCATCAGGGCTCTCCCGCCCTGGCCCTGCCACCTTTCTGGTTGCCTCTCTCACCCCTAGCCCACCTCCAAAACCCACAGCATGACTGTGCTGGCCCAAACCAAACTGCAGGTAGATTTGTGGATGGAGGGGCACACGGGGGCTCCTGGGCAGGGTGCACATACAGTGCCTGTTCCTGCAGTGCTGGTGGGACCAGAGGACGGGGTAGCATGAGGGCCGCCTCAGCCTCAGCAGTGCTGGGGCAGTGCTGGTGGGACCAGAGGACGGGGTAGCATGTGGGCCTCCTCAGCCTCAGCAGTGCCTGTTCCTGCAGTGCTGGTGGGACCACAGGACGGGGTAGCATGTGGGCTGCCTCAGCCTCAGCAGTGCCTGTTCCTGCAGTGCTGGTGGGACCACAGGACGGGGTAGCATGCGGGCCGCCTCGGCCTCAGCAGTGCCGGGGCAGTGCTGG
>NW_003852523.1:2315052-2319987 GCF_000181295.1 Otolemur garnettii
GTAGCATGCGGGCTGCCTCGGCCTCAGCAGTGCCTGTTCCTGCAGTGCTGGTGGGACCACAGGACGGGGTAGCATGCGGGCCGCCTTGGCCTCAGCAGTGCTGGCTCTCGGCCAGGGGCCTCACTCCCTGCTTTCTAGCTGCAGTGAAGGCTGTGACGGAAGGTGACAGGATTAGGTCTCACTCGTGGCTCCCCAGAGCCCAGGTATCCACTAGGGCCACATTTTGCTTTCTAGGTCCCTGAATTATTTATTTATTTATTCATTGTATGTTTTATGTTCTTAGTTGCCCAGCCAGCATTTGCTAAGGGGACATTATCCAGGATGTGGGGTACAGCAAACAACCTAGGCAGAGCGGGCCCCATCCCCTGGAGACCAAGGGCTGCATGGTTACTGTGAGTGTGGAAGAGGCAGAGGAGGGCAGGTAGTGAGCCACCCTCGGGAAGAAGCCTCCTCTGCCGTCTTAAGATCCTCTCTGAAGCAAGCCCTGGAGTCTGGCTCATCTTTTACTGGCTACTCCAGAGAGGCTGACAGGGCCACCTTCCCTACCCTATCTAAAAGCCCCCTCAGCAAGGTTGGAGCTGCGATGTCAGAGTGTGGGGACAGGTGCAACTGAAGAGCTCAGAGGCCCGAGAGATGTTCAGAAAGGAGCCCCAGGAAGAAGGTCCCAGTTCAACTCGGCAAAGGTTACCGGGGTTTGAGGATGACACCAGCAGCGGCTGGGGTGAGGTTATCTGCAAGTAGGTTCTACCCCAAGGGTAGAAGTAGAAGGGTAGAAGTCTTCATCTTTCATCTGAAATGGCCCCTGGGTGTGAGCTAGTCCTTTCTGCTCCACACTCCGCTTCTCCTGTCCTGTCTCTGGTGCAGTGATAGCTGACGGACAGAGGCAGGAAGGACACTGCACTCACTCCCAGAGTCTGTGCCCCTCACTTTGCTCCCACACTGACTATTCCTGGCGCTCGATCCTCCCTGGCCCGCACCTGCCTCCACGCCACCCATTGACACAGGTGCTTGCCAGTGGGAATCAGACTCCACCCAGCTGAGGGGCGAGCAGTCCTTGTGGTACCCCTCATCCTACAGGGAGGGACATGAGGAAGGAATGCTGGAAACCACAGAGCTGCTTACAGCCAAGTGGGAAGTGAGACCTTGCATCCCGCTCACTCAGTGCATTTCTAGCTCAGTATTTATAGCTTTGTAATCTAATTCCATCATCTCTAATATGTTTGGGCCTGCAGTCTGCCATCTCCATTTATATGTCCAATACATTGGGGCCTGCGTCTGCCATGTCCATTTATATGTCCAATACGTTGGGGCCTGCGTCTACCATGTCCATTTATATGTCCAATATGTTGGGGCCTGCGTCTGCCATGTCCATTTATATGTCCAATACGTTGGGGCCTGCATCTGCCATATTGGTTAATAAGTCCAATATGTTGGGGCCTGCGTCTGCCATCGCCCTTTATATGTCCAGTATGTTGGGGCCTCCATCTGCCATCTCCCTTTACATGTCCAATATGTTGGGGCCTGTGTCTGCCATATTGGTTAATAAGTCCAATATGTTGGGGCCTGCGTCTGCCATCTCCCTTTGTATGTCCAATATGTTGGGGCCTCCATCTGCCATATTGGTTTATAAGTCTAATATGTTGGGGCCTGCATCTGTCATATTGCTTTATAAGTACAATGTGTTGGGCTCTGTATCTCCCATATTGACTGAGAAGTCCAATATGTTGGGGCATGTGTCTGTCATATTCATTAAGAAGTCCATTATGTTGGGGTCTGTGACTGCTATATTGGTTTATAAGTCCACTATGTTGGGGCTTGAGTCTGCCATATTGGTTTATAACTCCAATATTTTGGGGCCTTTTTCTGCCATATTGGTTTATAAGTCCAATATGTTGGGGCCTGCGTCTGCCATATAGGTTTATAAGTCCAATATATTGGGGCCTGCGTCTTCCATATCGGTTTACAAGTCCAATATGTTGTGGCCTGCATCAGCCATATTGGTTTATAAGTCCAATATATTGGGGCCTTTATCTGCCATATTGGTTTATAAGTCCAATATGTTGTGGAGTGCATCTGACATACTGGTTTATAAGTCCAATATGTTGGGGCCTATATCTGCATATCGGTTTATAAGTCCAATATGTAGGGGCCTGAGTCTGACATCTTGGTTTATGAGTCCAATATGTTGGGGCCTGTGTCTGCCATATAGGTTTCTAAGTCCAATATAATGGGGCCTGCGTCTGCCATATTGGTTTATAAGTCCAATATGTTGTGGCCTGTGTCTGCCATATTGGTTTCTAAGTCCAATATGTTGTGGCCTGTGTCTGCCATATTGGTTTCTAAGTCCAATATGTTAGGGCCTTCACATACCATATTGGTTTATAAGTCCAATATGTTGTGGAGTACATCTGTCATATTGGTTTATAAGTCCAATATGTTGGGCCCTGGGGCTACCATATTTGATTATAAGTCCAATATGTTAGGGCCTTCACATACCATATTGGTTTAAAAGTCCAATATGTTGGGGCCTGCATCTGCCATACTGGTTTTTAAGTTTAATGTGTTGGGTCCTGCATCTGCCATATTGCTTTACAAGTCCAATATGTTGGGGTCAGCATCTGCCATATTGGTTTATAAGTGCAATATGTTGGGCCCTATATCTGTCATATTGGTTCATAAGTCCCCTATGTTGTGGCCTGCGTCTGCCAGACTGGTTTATAAGTCTAATATGTTGGGGCCTGCGTCTGACATATTGGTTTATAAGTCCAATATGATGGGCCCTGTGTCTGCCATATTGGTTTATAAGTCCAATATTTTGGGGCTTTTTTCTGTAATATTGGTGTATAAGTCCAATATGTTGGGGCCGGCATCTGCCATATTGGTTTATAAGTCCAATATGTTGGGGCCTGCATCTACCATATTGGCTTAAAAGTCCAATATGTTGCAGCCTGCATCTGGGGTATTGGTTCATAAGTCCAATATGCTGGGGCCTGTGTCTGCCATACTTTTTTATAAGTCCAATATGTTGAGGCCTGCATCTGCCATATTGGTTTATAAGTCTAATATGTTGGGGCCTGCGTCTGACATATTGGTTTATAAGTCCAATATGATGTGGCCTGTGCCTGCCATATTGGTTTATAAGTCCAATATGTTTTGGCCTGCCTCTGACATATTGGTTTATAAGTCCAATATGTTGTGCCCTGTGTCTGCCATATTGGTTTAGAACTCCAATATTTTGGGGTCGTTTTCTGCCATATTGGTTTATAAGTCCAATATGTTGCAGAGTGTGTCTGTCATATTGGTTTATAAGTCCAATATGTTGCGCCCTGTGTCTATCATATTGGATTTAAGTCCAATATGGGGCCTTGACATACTATATTGGTTTAAAAGTCCAATATGTTGGGGCTTGCGTCCACCATATTGGTTTATAAGTCCAATACGTTGTGGCCTGCATCTGCCATATTGTTTTATAAGTCCAATATGTTGGGACTTGTATCTGCCATATTGGTTTATAAGTCCAATATGTTGGGGCCTGCGTCTTCCATATTAGTTTACATGTCCAATATGTTGGGGGCTACGTCTGCCATATTGGCTTATAAGTCCAATATGTTTGGGTCTGCATCTGCCATATTGATTTAAAAGTCCCATATGTTCGGACATGGATCCACCATATTGGTTTATAAGTCCAATATGTTGGGGCCTGTGTCTGCCATATTGGTTTATAAGTTCAATATGTTGATCCCTGTATCTGCCATATTGGTTTATAACTCTAATATGTTGGGGCCTGCATCTGCCATACTGGTTTATAAGTCCAATATGTTGAGGCCTGCGTCTGCCATATTGGTTTATATGTCCAGTATGTTGGGGCCTGTGTCTGCCATATAGGTTTATAAGTCCAATATGATGGGGCCTGTGTCTGTCATATTGGTTTCTAAGTCCAATATGTTGGAAACTGTATCTGTCATATTGGTTTATAAGTCCAATATGTTGGGGCCTTTGTCTGCCATATTGGATTATAAGTCCAATATATTGGTCCTGCATCTGCCATATTGGTTTATAAGTCGAATATGTTGGGGCTTGCATCTGCCATATTGTTTTATAAATCCAATATATTCGGGCCTGCATCTGCCATATTGGTGTAAAAGTCCAATATGTTGGAGCCTGCGTCTGCCATATTGGTTTAAATGTCCAATATATTGGGGCCTGCGTCTGTCATATTGGTTTATATGTCCAATATTTTGGGACCTGTGTCTGCCATATTGTTTAAGAAGTCCAATGTGTTGTGGTCTGTGACTGCCTTTTTGGTTTATAAGTCCAATATGTTGGGGCCTGCGTCTGCCATATTGGTTTATAAGTCCAATATGCTGGGGCCTGTGTCTGCCATATTGGTTTATTAGTCCAATATGTTGGTTCCTGAATCTGCCATATTGGTTTATATGCCCAATATTTTCGGGCCTGTGTATGCCATATTGATTTAGAAGTCACATATTTTGGGGCCTGTGTCTGCCATAGTGATTTATAAGGCCAATATGTTGGGGCCTGCATCTGCCATATTGGTTTATAAGTCCAATATGTTGGGGCCTGCATCTGCCATATTGGTTTATAAATCCAATATTTGGGGCCTACGTCTGCCATATTGGTTTATAAATCCAATATTTGGGGCCTACGTCTGCCATATTGGTTTATAAGTCCCATATGTTGGGGTCTGAGTCTGCCATCTTGATTTATAAGTCCAATATTTTGGGGCCTGCATCTGCCATATTGGTTTACAAGTCCAATATGTTGAGGCTTGTTTCTGCCATACTGGTTAAGAAGTCCACTATGGGCTCGGCGCCTGTGGCTCAAGTGGCTGAGGCGCCAGCCATATACACCTAAGGTGGCGGGTTTGAATCCAGCCTGGGCCTGCCAAAACAACAATGATGGCTGCAACCAAAA
>NW_003852523.1:2320091-2322081 GCF_000181295.1 Otolemur garnettii
GGACAGCATGAGGCGCTGTCTCAAAAAAAAAAAAAAAAAGAAGTCCACTATGTTGGGGCCTTTGACTGCCATATTCCCTTATAAGTCCAATATGTTGGGGCCTACTGGTTTATAAGTCCAATATTTGGGGGCTTGTGTCTGTCATATTGGTTTATAAGTCCAATATATTAGGGCCTGTATCTTCCATATTGGTTTATATATCCAATATGTTGGGGCCTGCATCTGCCATATTGGTTTATATGTCCAATATGTTGGGGCCTGTGTCTGCCATACTGGTTTATAAGTCCAATATGTTGGGGCCTGCATCTGCCATATTGGTTTATAAGTCCAATATGTTGGGGCCTTCGTGTACCATATTGGTTTGTAAGTCCAATATGTTGAAGCCTGCCTCCGCCATATTGGTTTATAAGTCCAATATGTAGTGGCCTGTGTCTGCCATATTGGTTTATAAGTCCAATATTTTGGGACCTTTTTCTGTAATATTGGTTTATAATTCCAATATGTTGTGGAGTGCATCTGTCATATTGGTTTATAAGTCCAATATGTTGTTACCTGTGTCTACCATATTGGATTGTAAGTCCAATATGTTGGGGCCTTCGTATACCATATTGGTTTATAAGTCCAATATGTTAGGGCCTGCATCCACCATATTGGTTTGTAAGTCAAATATGTTGGGGCCTTTTTCTGCCTTATTGGTTTATAAGTCCAATATATCGTGGAGTGCGTCTGTCATATTTGTTTATAAGTCCAATATTTTGGGGCCTGCGTCTGCCATATTGGTTTATAAGTCCAATATTTTGGGGTCTGCATCTGCCATATTGGTTTATAATTCCAATATGTTGGGGCCTGCATCTACCGTCTCAGTTTATATGTCCAATATTTTGGTGCCTGCGCCTGCCATCTCAGTTTTTAAGTCCACTATTTTCTGGCCTGCATCTGCCATCTCATTTTATAAGTCCAATATTTTGGGGCCTGCATCTGCCATCTCCCTTTATATGTCCAATATGTTGGGGCCTCCGTCTGCCATCTCCTTTTACATGTCCAATATGTTGGGGCCTGCGTCTGCCATCTCCTTTTACATGTCCAATATGTTGGGGCCTGCGTCTGCTATCTCCCTTTGTATGTCCAATATGTTTTGCCCTACGTCTGCCATCTCAGTTTATATGTCCAATATATTCGGGCCCTGTCTGCCATCTTGGTTTGTAAGTCCTATATGTTTGGGCCTGTGTGGGCCATCTCAGTACTTATGTCTAATATGTTTGGCCTGCATCTTCCATCTTGGTTTACATGTCTCATATATTGGGCCCTGCATCTGCCATCTCGGTTTATAAGTCCAATAGGTTGGGGCCTTCATCTGCCATCTCAGTTTCAATATCCAATTGTTGGGGCCTGCTTCTGCCATCTCGCTTTATGTCCAATCTTGGTTTAGAAGTCCAATATGGCCCTTCATCTGCCATCTTGGTTTAGAAGTCCAATATGTTGGGACCTGCATCTGCCATCTTGGTTTATAAGTCCAATATGTTGGGGCCTGCATCTGCCATCTCCCTTTATATTTCTAATACGTTTGGGCCGCCATCTGCCATCTGGGCTTATATGTCCAATGTGATGGGTGGCTTGCATATGCCATCTCAGTTACATGTCTAATATGTTGGGGCCTGTGTCTGCCATCTTGGTTTATAAGTCCAATAGGTTGGAGCTGGTGTCTGCCATTTCGGTTTCGATGTCCAATATGTTGGGACCTGCTTCTGCCATTTCAGTTTCTATGTCCAATGTGTTGGGTCCTTCATCTGCCATCTCGGTTTATAAGTCCAATGTGTTGGGGCCTTTGTCTGCCATCTCGATTTATATGTCCAATATGTTGGGTCCTTCATCTGCCATCTCGGTTTATAAGTCCAATGTGTTGGGGCCTTTGTCTGCCATCTCGATTTATATGTCCAATATGTTGGGGCCTTTGTCTGCCACCTCAGTTTATAAGTCCAATATGTTGGGG
>NW_003852523.1:2322101-2330480 GCF_000181295.1 Otolemur garnettii
CTTTGTCTGCCATCTCGGTTTATAAGTCCAATATGTCGAGGCCTGCATCTGCCATCTCGGTTTATATGTCCAATATGTTGGAGCCTACGACTACCATCTTGGTTTATAAGTCCAATATGTTGGGTCCTGCATCTGCCACCTCGGGTTATATTTCCAATATGTTTGGGCCTATGTCTATCATCCCCTTTACATGTCCAATATGTTTGGCATTGTGTTTGCCATCTCAGTTTATATGTCCAATATGTTTGGTCCTGCATCTGCCATCTCCGTTTATATATCTAATATGTTTTGTCCTGCATCTGGCATCTCAGTTTATAGCTCTAATATATTTGGGCCTGCGTCTGCCATCTCGGTTCATCTGTCCAATATGTTGGGGTCTGTGTCTGCCATATCGGTTTATATGTCCAATATGCTGGGGCCTGCGCCTATTGTCTCGTTTCATAAATTCAATATTTTGGGGCCTGCATCTGCCATGTTGGTTTATATGTCCAATATGTTGTGGCCTGTATCTGCCATCTTAGTTTATATGTCCAGTATGTTGGGGCCTGTTTCTGCCATATCCCTTTATATGTCCAATATGTTGGGGCCTCCGTCTGCCATCTCCCTTTACATGTCCAATATGTTGGGGCCTGCGTCTGCTATCCCCCTTTGTATGTCTAATATGTTGGGGCCTACTTCTGCCATCTCGGTTTATATGTCCAATATATTAGGGCCCTGTCTGCCATCTTGGTTTATAAGTCCAATATGTTTGGGCCTCTGTCGGCCATCTCACTTCTTATGTCTAATATGTTGGGGCCTACATCTGCCATTTTGGTTTATAAGTCCAGTAGTTTGGGGCCTATGTCTGCCATCTGGGTTTATATGTCCAGTATGTTTGTGCCTACTTCTGCCTTCTCCCTTTATGTTCAATGTGTTGGACCCTTCATCTGCCATCTCGGTTTATAAGTCCAGTAGTTTGGGGCCTGTGTCTGCCATCTTGGTTTCGATGTCCAGTATGTTTGGGCCTACTTCTGCCACCTTGGTTTATAAGTTCAATATGTTGGGGCCTACATCTGCCACCTTGGTTTATATGTCCAATATGTTGGGGCCTGGGTCTGTTGTCTCGGTTTATAAGTCAAATATTTTCGGGCCTGCGTTTGCCATCTCGGTTTATATGTCCAATATGTTGGGGCCTGTGTCTGCCATATTAGTTTATAAATCTAATATGTTGGGGTCTGCATCTGTCATATTGATTTATAAGTCCAATATGTTGTGGCCTGCATCTGCCATATTAGTTTATAAGTCCAATATGTTGGGGTCTGTGTCTACCATCTTAGTTTATAAGTCCAATATGTTGGGGCCTGTTTCTGCCATCTCAGTTTATATGTCTAATATGTTGGGGACTTCATCTGCCATCTTGGTTTATATGTCAAGTATGTTGGGGCATACATCTGCATTCTCGACTTATACGTCCAATATGTTGAATCTTGCATATGCCATCTCAGATATATTTTCAATATGTTTGGGCCTACATCTACCATCCCCTTTACATGTCTAATATGTTTGGCATTGCGTCTGCCATCTCAGTTTATATGTCCAATATGTTTGGGCCTGTGTCTGCCATCTCGGTTTATATGTTTATATATCTAATATGTTTCATCCTGCGTCTAGCATCTTGGTTTATAGCTCTAATATATTTGGACCTGCGTCTGACATCTCAGTTCATATGTCCAATATGTTGGGGCCTGCATCTGCCATATTAGTTTATAAGTTCAATATGTTGGGGCCTGCATCTGGCATCTCAGATTATATGTCCAATATGCTGGGGCCTGCACCTGCCATCTTGGTTTATAAGTCCAATATTTTGGGGCCTGCGTCTGCCATCTTGGTTTATATGTCCAATATGTTGGGGCCTGTGTCTGCCATATTGGTTTATAAGTCCAATATGTTGGCGCCTGCGTCTGCCATCTCAGATTGTATGTCCAATATGTTGGGGGCTGCGTCTGCCATCTTGGTTTATATATCAAATATGTTTGGGCCTGCATCTGCAATCTCCCTTTATATGTCTGATTAGTTTGGGCCTGTATCTGGAATCTCGGTTTATATCTCTAATAAGGTTGGGCCTGTGTCTGCCATCTTGGTTTATATGTCCAATATGTTGGGAACTCTGTCTGCCATCTAAGTTTATATGTCCAGTATGTTGGGGCCTGTGTCTGCCATATCCCTTTATATGTCCAATATGTTGGGGCCTCCATCTGCTATCTCCCTTTATATGCCCAATATGTTGGGGCTTATGTCTGCCATCTCAGTTTATATGTCCAATATGTTGGGGTTGCATCTGCCATCTTGGTTTGTAAGTCCAGTATGTTGGGGCCTGCGTCTTCCATATTGGTTAATTAGTCCAATATGTTGGCCCTGCAACTGCCATCTCGGTTTATATGTCCAAAATGTTGGGGACCTCCTCTGCCATCTCCGTTTATATGTCCAATATGTTAGGGCCTGTGTCTGCCATCTCACTTTATATGTCCAATATGTTGGGGCCTGTGTCTGCCATCTCGGTTAATATATCTAATATGTTTGGGCCTGCATCTGCAATCTCCCTTTATATGTCTGATTAGTTTGGGCCTGTGTCTGGCATTTCGGTTTATATCTCTAATAAGCTTGGGCCTGTGTCTGCCATCTCAGTTTGTTTTCCATTTTCTCAACATTTTCTTTACCATTTTCTCTCCTTTATTGCCCTCTTTAGGATTTTCAGGAATTTTTTATGACCATCTCGAGAGAGAGAGATGGCGGGGGAGGGGGTGCTCCTGTCGATTCTGTCCCTGCCGAGGGCCCTAATATGCCACCTCTCCACCCATCGTCCATGTCCTTTCCAATGCTGGCCATCCTGTCACCATTCATCATTGTCTATGAACACTGATTCTTGCCTTCAGTGAGCTCTGACTGCTTAGGAAGTAGACAGTCATATGTGGGTCATGGTGTTCTGCCCACAGGGGAGATTTCCTTCACTGTTCCAAGGGCCATCAGGCAGTGGCACCTCAGGCCCCTACATCCAGCTGGTGCCAGTATGCATGCAGACTCTGGGCTAACCAGGCCATCAGGCAGTGGCACCTCAAGCCCCTACATCCAGCTGGTGCCAGAGTGCGTGCAATGCAGACTCTGGGCTAACCAGGCCCACCCTTTCCTTCAATCACCAGAATGGGCTAGGGACAGGTTCCGTGAAGTCTTCACTAAGCACCTTCCAGACTACTCAGGCCTGGGGAGGGAGAGGAGACCTGCCCCGTCAGGAGGGAGGGCTTGCTCCTCTAGAGTGAGAGGGGTCCACTTAGTTAGCCTGCCACCAGCAGTCAGTTTGTCCCAGGCCAGAGACTGGGCAGCCGTGGCCATGTAGCTTAGTGAACCCCTGCACAGTGGCCGTGGCCAAGCAGCTCAGTGGACCCCTGCACAGTGGCCGTGGCCAAGCAGCTCAGTGGACCCCTGCACAGTGGCCGTGGCCGAGCAGCCCAGTGGACCCCTGCACAGTGGCCATGGTTGAACAGCTCAGTGACCCCTGCATGGCCTCCAGGCTTGCACATCATGTGGACTTCTCATGATGTCCCTTACTAATCAAGAGAAACCAGAAGGCATTTTCCGGGCAGTAGCTGTGTGTTAGGTGCCAGGCGCCATGCTGACTTCCTCCAACGCCTCATGTGATCATGTCTGTGAAAATCCACCGTCAGGGTCTGGGCTCCAGCTGGGAGGTGCTGTGCTGTCTGGCACACATCTCCCCGCTCCTGAGTCTCTGCTGCTGCCAGCATTTTACGGTTTCCCCGGGAGGCAAAGCTGGGATTGTGTGGTCATTGTGGCTGGGGTGTGATGTGGAGGGCAGCCCCAGATGGCCCCAGACATTGCCAGATGTTCCCTGGAGGCACGATCACCATGGTTAAGCCCTGGCCACTAGAAGGAGCTGACAGTCACCCCCAGGGCCAGTCTTGGTGATGCCATCCCCTGACTGTGGGAGATCAGGGTCCTTTGGAGCTGCCTCTGGCCCCTAACTTCATGTCCAGTCACTCCAATGTTCCCTCTTCCTATGTGTAGAAGAAGCTGGGATAACTGGTCTCTCTGTAATCACAGCTATCACCATAGCAACTCTGGTTCTCTCTGTGCCTCACCCTTCCTGAAGCTGCTCCATGCCAGTGTCACCCTGGTCTCTCTCCCCCAGTGGAAGGTTGTCCTGCCATCTCCTGTGTGTGACTGAGCCAAGCCTGACCCACGTGTGAGGCTGTTTGCTGGCCACTCCTGTACCCACCATCCAGGGCCCCACCAGAAACAGATCTAGAGTTAGGGCCAACTGGGGGTACTGAGGAAGGACCATTACGGAGGTATGGGGAGGGCTCTGGGGACACCTAAAGGATGGGGCAGTGACTGGGGCTAGTCACAGGACATCAGTGTCCACCCTGGGGGCAGTGGCTGCAAGGACCTGAACAAAGGGGGTGAATCAGGTGACTGCAGTCAGAGGAAAGAGCCAGCCAGGGGCTACCTCCCAGAGGACAGCGATCCACCCTCTGCCTCCACCCTTTGAGCTATCACAGGACTCCATTGGCTGAGTCCAATCAGAGGGCAGAGACCAGAGGCCTGGGGTGTCCACATGGGCCAGCCAGGGCAGGGAGAGCGGACCTGGAGGGGCTCACCATCCAACCAGAGGCCAGAGACCAGGGGGCTGGGGTATCCACATGGGCTGGCCAGGGCATGCAGGGTGGGGAGAGTGGACCTGGAGGGGCTCACCAGTGCACAGTGTGCAGCCCTCAGGCCTCTGAGGTCCAGCCCCATCACCAGGCCACACCCACAGTCACTGCTTCCTCTGCCGGGATGCTCTGCCTGCCTGCTCAGGGCTCAGGTAAAGCCCACCTTCCCAGGGGCTTTCCTGGTCCTTTACCAATGGTCATGATCCCCCAGCCTAGAGGTGAGCCCTGTGCCCACAGGAGCCTCATGCTCCTAACACCTGGAACAGGGCCTGTCATAAGCAAGTACTCAACAAATATGTGTCCACTGCCCACTGGGCCTCTGTAACTAAACGTGCTGACGTTTACCTGACTCAAAACAAGCATCTCTGTTAATCATCCATCCATACATTTGAATGTGCATACACACATCCATCAGGTGTGGACAGATCTAAACACTGATGCGTCTGTCTCTCCATCCGTCCACCTACCCATCATCCATCCATCCATCCATCCATCCATCCATCCATCACCCATCTAAACATTCATGCATCTATCCATCCATCCATCCATCACCCATCTATCTCCATCCACTCACCTATCCCCTTAAGACAGACTCTCCTATTCCTCTCATGACCCTCACCATTCATTCCATCAGGCGCCCACATTTTATAAAATGAGCCTCATTTTAACTCCTCCCTGGCTGCTTCACTCGGAGACCACATGCAGAAACACACAGAGTGATGTGAGGATGTGAACGCTGAGACCGGGCAAGTCTGGGCTCTCACTGAGGTCTGCCCAGCCCATCTTCTCACCCTGCAGGGCCACATCAATGCAGGAGCCCTAACTGATTACAACAGTTTTTCTTATTCGACCTTCGGTTAAAGCAAAGAATAGAATGCATAGAAGCTTACAGTATAGTTGCTGATTTTCATTTCGTTTAAGACAATTTTTTTTCCTTTCTCTTAGGAGGTCAGATAGATTTAACAATGATTCATTAAAGCCCTGACTGCAGAACATCAAATCAGTCAGTGGAAAGGTTTAAATTCAGTCAGATAACTGGATATTTGCTCTGCAGAGTGATGAATCATCCATGTGGCCAGCTTTTCCACTGAAGTTTAAGGGAATTCTCCTCTCCTGCAATGTTGATGCTGTAACAATGCACTATTGTGTAATGTATTAATTACACTGTAAGAGCACCCTAACTCAGCTAAGGAGCCTTGCTAAAGAAGCCTTGTGTAATTTCCCCCAGAGGCTCGTCTTCTCCGGTTTGTGCCATGTCATTCATCATTGTCTTCTCTGTTTTAAATCTGGAAAGCCAGTGGAAGGCCAGTGTATCCAACCAGCCTGTCAAGCAGGACAAATTGTGGCATTACTGCTGGTGTGGGCTGGAAGGACTTTTACCACACTCATAATCAGCCTCATGGGCTTGATAATAGCATCTCTTAAAAGAACAGTTCTGAGTTGCAAAATAAGAAAAATGAATCTTTCTGAAATACTGAAGGGCTATGTATTTTCTGAAGCCACCATCATGAGACTTTGAAGAGTGAGAGAGACGGAGTCCGTGTGTGTTCTGTGGGTGGGATTATTATTCATCAACTGCACCACAGGGATTCATGCTCAGCCCCAAAGGGGCGCTAAGTGGGCTCATGAGTAAGGTGTTACAGTGCACACACACACGTCAAGCCCAGGAGCCAGATAATAGCATCTCTTAAAAGAGTCAATCTGAGTTGCAAAATAAGAAAAATGAGTATTTTTGAAATATTGAAGGACTATGTATTTTTTAAAGCTGACTCTGAAGGCTGCATCTTCTTCCCAGAACTGTCTGTCACAGCTCTGGGCTCTCATCTCACCTGTGAATTCCAATCAGAAGTGACATCTCCTGGGTGAGAAAGAAGCATGTGACCCGAGGCGAGGTAGTGTTATGGTTACATGTGGAGAAACGTGAGGAACTGTAGAGAGATGGTTTTCTTCACTCTCAGCAAGCTGCAAAGGATAGTTCATATGCCACAGAGAGACAGCAGAAGGTCAGGTCACATGAGGATGTCACCTCTTCCCTGTCATGTAGCTCTGGGCTGTCTTTGAGCAGAACACTCAGGCCGGCTCTGCTAACCCACAAGACACAGTCCCCTGGCCACAGATACAGCTCATATCTCGGGACAACCTACACGGGCAGGTGCCCTGCCCCACACGTTCCCAAGGACGAAGTGAGCAGAGAGGGTATTGGTGCCACCCTCGGGCAGTAGACTCACATCCAATACCTTAGAAATGCCATCGAAGTCAACATGGGGGCTCCGTGGGCTCAGCCCAGCTCCCCCATCTGGCATGGGGACTCCTCAGAGACAGTCACTTTCGTTGAAGGGCAGGACGGGGCTTCCCTTCAATGTTTGGCTCTGAAACAGGATTTTAACCTTCAGCCTCACATCAACACAGTTGCTGCTCAGGTCAAAATTCCTCTTCTTCCAGGACCTGGAGGGCAGCCGGACCAACCAGAGAGGCACTGAAAGGGCCAAGACCCTGTCTCAAAACAAAACAAACAAACAAAAAGGAGAACAACATGTTACAAGGAAGAAAAGAAAAATTTTCCAGAGGAGAAAGCTGGCGAACACAACTTCACCCAGGTGACCAAAGCCAACACCAACGGTGACAACTGTCCCATCGTTAGCATGCGCCTTTATACCCCATGACTACAATGGCATTAATCTCTGTAAAACCCGTCCCCCAGTCTAATCATGAGCAAAACATCAGACGCAGCCCAGTCGAGGGACATCTCACAGGATAGCTGCCCAGGACACCTCTCCGTGTGCACTTGACCAAAACCAAGGAGATTCTAAGCGGCTGTCACATCCGGAGGAGTCTGGGGAGCTGTGATGACCATGTGGGATCCCGAGACAGAAAACGACGTTAGAAAGACCTAAGGAAATCTTTTAAAAGCTAGACTTTAGTTACTGACAACGTCCTGATATTAGCTTGTAAATTTTAATAGAAATGCCCTTCCACAGTGAGGAGGTGACGGAGGCTGCTGTGCAGTCATGGGGACTCTGTGTGCTGTCTGCATGATTTTTCTGTAGATCTAGAATGGTTCTAAAACACAATTTTATTTAACAATTGTAATTAGCTTATTAAACCTGTAACTCATGGACATTACTAGTTAGGTGGTGACCCAAGCACGTTGGCCAGAGCACCCAGTTCCCACTGGTTCTGTAACTGTGGCTCTGAAACAGGTCCAGTGTCATCGTCATTGTTGTTGTAACATAAATTTACTGTCCTGCATGTCCGCCTTTAAGTCCTGTGGCAGGAGTAGGTGACTAACTTCCCAGTATAACCTCAAAGCATCATTTCAGGCAAGCAGGTTGTCGGCCATGACAGCAGTTAGCAAGGTGCCAAGACTAGAAGTGTTGGCCGCCATACACTGGGGAGGCTGGGGCAGAAATGACTCTCGTGGGACCCAGGGCCACCCCTCAGGTTCTCCCTAGAACATTCTCATCAAGTGTGCAGGAAATTATTCCTTCTCTCAGGGCTACCAGGTTGGTAGAAAGTGAGCTCTGAGCAGGCAGCTATGACACTGGCCAGGTGGGGAAGCCCACTGTGGGGTGGGAGGGAGGGAGGGGATGAAGGGCGGGATGAGGGGCATAAGAGGGAGAGGAAAGAGGGAGGAGGGGGAGAGGGAGGAGGGGAAAGAGGGAGGAGGGGGAGAGGG
>NW_003852523.1:2331159-2335028 GCF_000181295.1 Otolemur garnettii
GGGGGAGAGGGACCGAGACTGAGTCCTGGCTCTTCTTGTCTCTAAAGCCAGATCAGCCCCAGACTTTTTACTGGTAGTTATGAGTCAAAACATTGCCTTCGCTTAGGTTAATGTGACTCAAAATTTCTCTTAGCAGCTGAAAACTTTCTAACACACCCTGAGTGGAAGTAAAACATGTTTTGTGGGTCCTTTGTATGAGAAAGGACCAGAGAACTGTGCATTTCATCATCAGAGAGTGGCTGAAATTCACACTGGAAACTCCTAGATGAGAAGCTCAGGTCTGTTGATAACTGCTTCCAAAGCACCAGCCTCCCCAGTGCACTTGGCGCCTTGCTAACCGCCGTCATGACCAATGACCTGCTTGCCTGAAATGACTCTTTGAAGTTCTACTGGGAAGTTAGTCACCTACTCCTGCCACAGGACTTAAAGGGGGGGGGGGCGCTGAGGAAAGGAAATTTATGTTAAAACAACAATGATGATGATACCTGAAGTGTTTCAGAGCCACAGTTACAGAGCTACCCTTGCATAAGTGTCAACTAAGACTGGATTGTCACCAGGAAGACAGTCATGGGCACTCCGGGCTGCTGACTCAGTGGGACCCTTTTTCTCCTGAAGGCAGCAATGATTCTCCTTGAAGGCCTCTCCCCTCCCAATAGCTGGACACGGTGACTGGGAACTGTCTAGGGGAAACTCCTGCTGCTTCATCTGGGGTGGGAGCAGAAATTTTCTATAGAGTGCTCAACCTGCTCTAAGGGGCCTCTCTGGCAATTTGTAAACCTACGCTCCTGAGGGGGAAGAAATTGCCACTGCCATGGCAACAGTCATCTGGTGCTTGTTACACGGAAGCAAACCTCCCAGGGCTTCAAATTCTATTCATGTATTAGAAAGCAGGAGAGAGGGCAAGGGCAAGGGGAGGAAGAGCACAGGTGGGAGCAAAGTGCTCTGGGTGGGGGCTAGAATCTCTGCACGCCGTGTACTAGTTAATCCTTGCCAGGGCCCTATTGCCCCATTTAACAGAGGAGAAAACTGAGGCTAAGGAAGGTTATGCAATTTACCCAGTGTGGCTGGCATGTAAGAGCTGCATTCAAACCCCAGCAGAGCAGACCTCAGGACCCACTGGCCTGGCCATCACCTGAGCCTCCCTGCCCAGGTGCTACCACATGGGACTGAGTCAGCCTTGCTCCCTCCCAGGTTCCTGTCTTAGAGTCACAACTAGAGTAGAACTGTAAGTCCTGAAAACCAGCCTTCCCAAATCCCCAGCCACTCTCACTCTTCTCCACTATCTCCCCAACAGCACCATCCTCTTGGAGGTCTCTCCTAACCCTAAATCCAACCCACACCCACTCTGGTCCCCAGCTACTCCTGCCTCTTTTCTACCATCTCCCCAGCAGCACCCTCCACCTGGAGGGCTCTCCTTTCAGAGTCTCCTCTTTTACTTACTTCCCCTCTCTGCTCAAATGTCGCCTCTGCCTGTTACCTTCCCCACCGTGATATCTAAAATAACAGCCTCAGGGATTCTCTTTCCCAGCTCTCTGCTTGGTTTTTCCTTTGAAAGCTCTTATTTCTGCCCTGGCATGATATTAGACATTTATCTTTTTTTATTCCCTACCTCCTCACCAAAATATAAGCCTCAGATAGGTGTTTTTTTGCCTGTCTCTCCACCAGAATACAAGCCCGGGTTGGTAGAAGTCTGCCTGTCTTGCTTACTGATAGAGCTTTTCCCAAACCTCCACTAGAGATAGGATTTATCACATTGTGAGTGTGTGTGAGGTGGGGAGGGAGGACTTGTTCATTTACCTTCCTTCTCTTCTGCCTGTCAGCGCTTCAGGGCCAGGCCCAGCTGCATGTATCTGCACCCCAAGTCTTGTTCCCGATCCCCACCTCTGAGCTGATACCTCACCCTGATCTGAACTCAGTGGTGTTTTTTGCTGTTTTCTGAAGTCCAGTGGGGCCCTGAGTTTGGAAGGCCTGATGGGTCCTGATAGACCTACTCCTTCATGCACGTCCTCTGTGACATTCTGATCAGACACAGCTCTCCTCTCGAAGTTGACCACTCAAGGGACTGTAACAAACTGGTCAAAACAGGATGGCCAACATAAGGAACTAGGCCTCCTGTACTGACATGCACATGGGGTGCGTATCCAGTCTACGAGAATTAAGTCAACTTGAGGGTGTGAGCAGTGTATGGAGGTGGTCAGCTGTGGAGGTTATACCATATTTAAATGAGCAAATATCAGCAAGAGTTAACTGCTAAGAAGGAAAAAAGGGAGGAAAAGGATCTTCCTACTGTTAAGATCTCGCTTTTCTGTATCATCCTGCAACTTGCAAACTCCAGTCTTCATACGTTCGGACACATGGGCCTACTTAGAAGAGGTGAGCTGAGGGGCCCTGTGCTGCCTGCAGGAGGGGTGAGAGGCCCCTCTCAGATGTGCACAGATAAGCCCCAAGGGTCTGGGACACAGGAGGGAAAAGGACTCCAACACCTCCCACACGGTGCTGCCGGTTCACGGCTCACAGCAGGTGGTACTTAAGAAATTAATTGGAGACTCGGCTCCTATAGCTCAACTGGCTAAGGCGCCAGCCATGTACACCTAAGGTGGCGGGTTCAAATCCCCAGCCCGGACCCACCAAACAACAATGACGGCTGCAACCAAAAAATAGCCGGGCGTTGTGGCGGGCGCCTGTAGTCCCAGCTACTTGGGAGGCGGAGGCAGGAGACTCGCTTGAGCCCAGGAGTTGGAGGTTGCTGTGAGCTGTAATGCCACGGCACTCTACCCAGGGGGACAGCTTGAGGCTCTGTCTCAAAAAAAAAAAAAAAAGAAATTAATTGGAAATTGACAAGAGGTATAGCCAGAGTTTCTGTCACTAAAACAAATGTAAAAGCTCTGGCCCCTAAAACTGGAATTCCATATTTTTGAAGCATCCCAAAGCACTTTAGGAGTCACCCCAAAATAAACAGGACATAGCCCTCGCCTCTAAGAAACTTGCCATTAGGTTGGAATGACAGGGTCTACACAGTCAGGGAACAACCAAACACAGAATACCAGAATATTTAGGGTTCTGTGTCCTTGTTCTGGAGGAGGTGACAGCATCAGTTTGTTGCTTATGCCCCACAGATGGCAGCCTCAACACTGTGAAACCCACACAGGAAGTCATTTGGCTTCTTGGATAGGGTGACCAGATTTTAACATAGGTAAGGTGGGACAACATGGCTGCGGGGTGGGGCAGAGGGCGGGGCAGAGGGCGGGGCAGGGGACCGGGCAAGGCAGGGTCTGACAACAAGGCAAACTTTGATAAGCAGTTCTGGATAATCACTTCGCAGCAATTATTTGTTATTATTACAGTTTAACATAATAAAATTAACAAAAATAATATAAAACTCATATTCTGGAGAAATAGCCACATGGCAGCCGAAAACCATATATTCCCTTCTTGTTCTCCAGCCTGTTCGTGCATTCTTTCCAAAAATCGAGACTTTTTTAAAATGCCGTGGGACGCGGGACAAATTGTTGAAAAGTGGGACTGTCCTGCCAAAAGCGGGACGTCTGGTCACCCTAGTCTTGGATCAATGTTGTCACATGTGGAGATCAAGTCGAACACTCAACAGAGGCAGGGGAAGCCTGGCTCCTAAAGCCCAGAGTCACTCACCAGTGGGAATGTGTGATGTGCACTCTGCTCCAGGCGTGTTGAAGGGACCTCTGTGCCCCTGTACTCACAGGCTGCAGGGCTCAGGCCACTCCTCAGCGGTGCTGCGCCTCCTAACCAGGACAGCAAGCAACACGGCAGCTCCGGTCTGTCACACTCCCACTGTGTGCAAGGAGCTCTGGTCTGTCACACTCCCACTGTGTGCAAGGAGCTCTGGTCTGTCA
>NW_003852523.1:2335067-2337258 GCF_000181295.1 Otolemur garnettii
ACTCCCACTGTGTGCAAGGAGCTCTGGTCTGTCACACTCCCACAGTGTGGGCTGGGGGCCACTGTCCACCCAAGTGAGTGACTGAGGTGAAAACAGAGTCTCAATCAATGGAAGTTTATTAAGCCAAAGTTAAGGACACGCCAGGAAAAATCCACACTGCACACAAACAGTGGCCTTTTTTCTGAAGGGGAGGTTGGAACCTTCTGGATTTAACCGCAACAGAGAGAAGGAAAAAGGGACAGCTGATAGGGCAAGCTGTGGCATTGTGAGGCCCAGAAAATGTACATTTTACATAAAACAAGGGGAATGCTAGACAAGGGGGAGAAGGAAGCATCACTCGTGGCGATGGCCCGGGTAGGGGAAGAGTGTTTGATCCTGCCTTATCTCTCTGTTCTGCACCTGGGAGAATACACCTGTAATTCATTCTCAGTGTGGAGTGACAGGCTTTAGCTTCAGGTGCTAGACACGAACGATTTACGTGCCTTTGCTTATGGGGGGCCAGCCCGGCATTTCCTTAAGAAATGATCTGTGGGGCCAATTCTTCACAAGCAGCATAAGGAGTTGAGGGGGCCACAGATCTTAAAGAATAAAGTGACCAAGGGGAGGAGAGAGAAAGGGACATTCCTCTTAGAAGAAACAACCTGTAAAATCAAGGATATGACAGGAGAGTGTCCAGAGCCCAGGGCCAGAGGGTGAGGCCAGAGGCCAGAGAACCAGACCTCACAGGCCAGGAAAGCCACGAAGAGGTCTCAGGATGTTCCTGGAGAGGCCAGCATGGGAGGAGGACCCCAAGAAGAGCATGAGGAAGGGCTCGAGGTGTGCGCCGCAGGGGAGCAAGGGTGACAATGAGGGCCACTTCACAACATGTCTCAGCCCACGTGCACATGTTTGTCTAGACCCTGAAAGGCCACCGGGCCACACTGCATCCTCACGGCTCTGCCTCCCCTCTCCAGGCACTGCTGCGAGGGTGGAAGCAAGTCCGCTCTGTCCAAGCTAACTCTGTCACTTTGACACCTCCTTTCTTCCTGGTTTTATGGCAAAGTTAACTTTAAAGCGTTAGATAAAATTTTTAAAAATTCAGGAAGCACCTAGAATCCCACTACTCTCTAGATGAACTTCGTATCCCCCTCACCCTGCCACCCTAGTCCGTCCCACTCTCTGCTGGCTTTTACAAAGCTTGACACCATCAAGAAGCGCCAGAGAGCAAGGTGCTCTGTCCCCAGGTGGGCGGCCAGCACCTGGCCTGTGAGCAAGTGGATGGGGGGAGGGGGCAAGGAAGCAGAGGCCACACATTCCTGCTGTGCCACCGTCTTGGCCTCTACACGGCAACACGGTCACTGTCCTTGCTGGTCCCTTCTGCAAACAGACCAGTTTCCTGAGCTAGGCTCAATCTTGGGAAACCTAGATCACTTCCTTGTTATTTTTTTCTTCTTAAACTTTCTAATATAAGTAATACCTCCCTTCTGAGCTGATGAGAAACTCCTTAATACACATAGGAAAAGTGGAACTGTTGTGATAACTTAAAGGTGTGAAGCCACTTCAAGAAAACATGAATAAAAGATGATCCACCTTCGTGGAGGAAATATTTGTGAAGTACATACTAGCCAAAGGGTCACTATCCTTCACACGTAAGGAGCTGGTAAAAATCAATAATAAAAAGATTTAAAATAGAATAAAGGGTAAAGAATATGAATTTGCAGGAGAGACACGCAGCTAGACACCATCAGCAATGCTTCATCTCACTTATAAACAGAAATGAAAATCAAATGATTTTTCCCCGCACTGGATTGGAAAAAATAAACAGGATCGAACCCATCTTATTTTGCCAAAAGTGTGGAGAAAGGGGCCTCTCATTTTACAAAGGTGGGAGTAAATAAGTAAGGTAATAAATTAGTATAACTATTTTGGAGAGCAAATTGGCAAAATAAAAAATTTAAATGTGCTTTTACCCACCACACAAATGTTTAAAAATTACACTTTTATTTTCTAAATCTTATTTTCAAGAATCAATTGTAAAGGATAACAGCCAACCACAAAGGACAGGCCTGGAGGTATTGTTTACATTATTCAAGACAGCAACATAGTGGGAAAAATACAGAGCACAGGACACGGGCCCGGACACGGGCCCCGCTCCACGCTGGGACCAGGCTGAGCTAAGAGAGCAGGACCTCAGGGATCCCCACTCTGCACC
>NW_003852523.1:2337278-2351076 GCF_000181295.1 Otolemur garnettii
GGACCTGGCTGAGCTAAGAGGGCAGGACCTCAGGGATCCCCACTCTGCACCGGGACCTGGCTGAGCTAAGAGGGCAGGACCTCGGGGATCCCCACTCTGCACCGGGACCTGGCTGAGCTAAGAGTGCAGGACCTCAGAGATTCCCCATAGGGACAAGAAGGGCTGGCCCTCAGTTTTCCAGCCTGGATCGAACTTTGCCTTTTCTGCTACACTGTTTGAAATATTTATAACTGGTAATAATTTGTAATTACCAAAGCTATAAAAAGAGACAGGTAGAGACAGGTGTAAATCAAATACTGCTACACTGACTCAGTGCAGTGAGACCTCTGTGCAGTTCCCTCTGACTGGAGCTCAGGGCGGACAGGCCACACCGTGTACACCCCTGTCTCTGGCCCATCCTGCCCAGTGGTCTTCCCTGAGAGCTAGTGTTCAAGTTCATCACAGACGTACAAAACAATCGTATTTCAGTGCAACAGCAAACCTGTCAGAAGGGAAAATGTCCTGCTTCTGACACGCTCACTCATTTCAATCCTGTCCTGTAACATTTCCAGAGCCCAGGGGGCCTCAGTTCCCTTCAACAAGCCCCCACCCCAGTGCCTTATCTCCTGCAAGCAGGCGACCACATCTGGCTTATTTCATGCCCTGATTTTGTCCCTAGTGCAACAAGAAGGGTGAGGGGAGGCAGTAATCAGAACCTTTTCAGAACAGTAAGGAGAAACACTCCTTAGATCTGAGAACAGCCTGGGAGGTATCCCCTGGGCACAGCGCAGTAGCCGCCACCAGCCCCTGCTTCTGACCTGTCCTCAGGCCAGGCCAGTTGCTGGAGCAGATGCTGGGAGCTTTTTGCTGTGAGGGGCACACGCTGCCTGGCCTGGCCACACAGCGTAGGTGCACCCTCTAGACCAGGGGTGCTCACCTTGCTGCAGTCACAGGCCTCATGCTGATTCCGTAAGGACTTTTTATTTATTTATTTAATTATGTACTTATTGCTTATCTGTGGTGCAGAGTATCACAAAACATAGGCATGGAGCTTTTTTTTTGCTCATCAGCTTTTGTTAGTGTCTGTGTATTTCACGTGTGGTGCAAGACACCTCTTAGTCTTCCAAAGTGGGCAGAGAAAAAACAAGGTTGGACGCCCCTGCTCTAGACTTGTCCCTTGCTTCCCAGCCCTTATGTTGGGCAGCCAGGCTGGCTCCCCACTCTGGGTGGCGTCACCTCACCATCTTTTGTGAGGGACCCAGCAGCCAGCTCCTCACACCAGTCTCCATCCTTGGCTGAGGGCTCAGCTCCTCCCGATTTTCAATTTGGCTCTGATGCCTTAAGTTGAAATTTCTCTTTGGTATGATTTTTGGGAATTAAAGAGTGAGCTCTGCATACAGGAATGAGCCTGTGTATCCCCTGGAAGGTACTGGAAGAAACTGCAGTCCGTGTGGGGCTGGAGCCGGAATGCAGGGTTAGGACGCTAGGAGAGCCCTGGGCTGACCTGGTGGGCAGGAAGGGGTCACGGCTTTCAGAACCTGCACTGAGGCTGTCTAGGACCAAGCAATAAGGCTGTAGGCAGAGTGACATCATGGCAGAAGGGAGGAGGGGACCATAGGGACAACATCACCCTCAGACACAACCAGGAACAAAGACCCCAAGGACCCCAACCTGGGTGTAGGATCAACTCCTCCTCAGCATGGTGACATTAGGTCCACCTGTGTCCACCCGGCTGGGCCCAGGCTGCCCGAGAGCTGGTGAAATATGGTTTCTGGGTGAGGGTGTTTTGTAAGAGGTCAGTGTTTGACTGGTGGCCTCAGCCCACCCATGGAGGGCCTGACAGAACCACAGGTGAGGGCAGGAATTGTTCTGTCTCTTCCTGAGTTGGGTCGTCCATCTTCTCCTGCCCCTGGACTGGGATTTACACCATCAGCTCCCCTGGGCCTCAGGCATTCAGCCTTGGGCTGGAACTACACCACCGGCTTTCTGGAGTCTCCAGCCAGTGGATGGTGCATGGTAGGACTTCACCTCCATCACTGTGAGCCAACTTCTCACTTTTGGTCTGTTTCTCCAAAGATTCCCAACACCCCACCATGGTCCAAACCACAATGATGCTTTGCAAAGACAGCGGCAGCTGGTGGCCACTGGTCTCCCTGTCCTGGCCCCAGCTCTAACCCCTCAGTGTGCCTCTCTGCTATAGTCAGGAGGCTCCTGCTAACACAATCCTCACCTCTCCTCTGTACCACCTCCGTCATGGCCCACAGCAGACGCAGAGCAAGCCGAAGGGGTCCACCTGGCTGTCACCTCTCCATCCTCTGGCCCACTGCCCCCTCCTCCTGCCACTCCAACCAGATAGGCCTCCTGAATGAGGGGCAGTAACATGAGGCTGCTTCCTGTGCTAGAAGGGTCTTCCCCTGGATGTGCCCCGGCTCCTCCATCCTAACTTCCACCAGGCCTTCCCTTGGACATACCCCGGCTCCCCCATCCTAACTTCCACCGGGCCTTCCCCTGGACGTGCCCTGGCTCCTCCATCCTAACTTCCACCGGGCCTTCCCCTGGACGTGCCCCGGCTCCCCCATCCTAACTTCCACCAGGCCTTCCCCTAGATGTGCCCTGGCTCCTCCATCCTAACTTCCACTAGGTCTTCCCTTGGACGTGCCCTGGCTCCTCCATCCTAACTTCCACCAGGCCTTCCCCTGGACATGCCCTGGCTCCTCCATCCTAACTTCCACCAGGCCTTCCCTTTTGCCCAGCCACTCTCCAAAATTCCAAGACCCCTCCCCCATGCATTCCGTATCCCCTTCCCCCGAATGGTTTTATCCTTGCACTAGTTATCATCCAACACACTACCTATTCTATTCTCTCATCCCATCTTGTCTGCCTCCCCCACTGAAACACGAGATCCCCCAGGCTGGGGAGTTTTAGTTATTTTGTTTGCTACTATGTCAGTGCACAGGGCAGCTCCCAGCACACTCGGATGAAAGTCCTGTTGAATGGAAGGCCACTTCTCCCCCAGGGGATCGGGTGAAAGCAGGTGCTCCTCTCTAGGGCACAGTCTACCTCCTGAGAACAGAGACACCAAGGAGAATAATTACAGGAGTGGTTATTATTGTAAAAACACACTCAGCCAGCCAGCTCTGCTGGACACACACAGAGTCACAGAACCACATGCTTCAATCTGCTGGGAAACCACACTCTGGGTTTAGGCCCTCGGTCTCTCCGGGACTCCAGAAGGAAGTTGACACAGGGTTCCCCCATTCAGGGCTGGAAAAGACCTGTTTTCTAGGCCTAAGCAAATATACTTTTCCCTCCAAACTTCACTCTCTGAATAAAGCAAGAGAGGAGAGAGCAGTTTTTCTAGTATTTCATGTAAACTAGGCCTCTTCAGGAGTGGATTTCCTGCTCCTTTTGCCTGGAGCTGGAAGGACTACATTCTCTTATTAACACACTCATTCATTTGCTAATCAACATTGAAGTCTGTCAAGCGCTAGCCTAATGCAATTCTCAAGATCTGCCTATTGACAAAACAGTATATATAACCCCTAGACAAAAAGACCCACCCAGGGACTTCCCACTTGGGTCTCCCCTCCTCTGGCAGAGGCTCTGGTCCCTTTCATTCCTTTCTGTCTAATAAAGCCGATCTTCTCACTGATCTGTGTGTCCTCGGTTCATTCTTCAAATCTCTAAGACCAGGGACCTACTGCATAAAGGAATTCTGCCAACAAAGGGATTAGAGGAGACCAGGCCAGGCTACAGTAAGGTCTGGAGCATCTGCTGGTGAGACTTCCACGCAGGCAGTGTACAGAGCCCCCCCCCCTTCAGATTAGCCCAGGTAGTGCCAAAACATTGACAACAGATTGAACTATTAATTACAGTGCTCACTTCACTTATCTGGCGACATGTTATCACATGGTGAATCAGGTGGCCCACTGTGACCCACCTCAATAGCCTCCAGGCCCCCTTCCCAGTCCTAGTCAGTGGCAAAGCCAATCTCACCCTGACACGGGCCCTCACTATGCTGGAAGTGTGGGCAAAGTGTGAGAGCAGGCAGGGGGACACGAAGTGACATGTGGGCTGGACTAACCAAAGGCCACAGATTTCACCTAAGGAGTTACCTCTATGGATGCCCCAAGGACAAATGGGGAGTTCTTACTTTCCCCAGGGCCCCAGCCCTGGCCCATGCTCCAGATGGCCAGGAGGAGTCTGTAAAGCCAGTGACTGTCCACCAGGTGGAGACTGGGATGACCAGAGAAGGCAGAGGAAATGACCGCTGGCCATGGCTGGTTAGCCTGGCTCCCGCAGGCCTCGCAGGGAGGGAGGAGGCTGGGTGCACTGGGCTCTCTCTCAAGCAAAACCCAGACATTCAACAGATGGGAAGTGGTGGTGTGGAATTCAATTCCAACGAAACAATAAACTGGTTTTGCCACTTGCTTCCAAAAGCAACAGCTCTAAGAACACACACACACACACACACACACACTCTCTCTCATTCCCACCAGGATAGCCCCAGGAGAGCTGGAGAGACACAGCCCCTTCTGTAATCTGCAGGTCGAGAGGCTGCCCCATGTGCCCCCCCGCCCCCCCCTTTCCGCCCCACTGTGGCAATTAATAAAGGGGGATTCAGGAGATGGGGCTGAATCGGGCCTCAGGCTGGGTGATTCTCCCTCTGGCTACAGAAAGGACGGAAATAAAATTGCCATTTCAGCTCGGGTGCAGCTGGAAGAGGCTGACACCCCCTAGAACGCACAGAAGACTTAGGGAAAGGATGTGGATGAATGAGAAGGAAAATTTCCCATTTTCTATTCCAATGGGAGAGAGGAAGCCTGAACGTTTCTGGTGCTAAGTGGGCTTGGGTCTGGGTAACAACCATAGCAACCGCTCGGGGCATTGTCAGCCCAGTCTGCTGATGGCTGGCTGACCACGTGGGAGGCAAAGGTGGTCCTACGGATATCTGTCCAGAGGACATCTGGAGACAGGCTGCCGACCTGGCCCTGCCCCAAGGTGGCTGGAGTCAAAAGGAAGAAGAAGGGGGTGTGCCTTAAAGTGGGAAGAGGAGGGTGAGGGAGAGAAGAGAGAGACGGAAAGGGAGCGGAGAGATTGAGAGGGAGGGAGGGAGGCAGAGGAGAGGCGGGCAGCTGGGAGGAGCAGCGCTCGAGCCCGGAGCGGCCGAGCGCTAGCGGAGCCGGAGCTCGAGAAAGGAGGAGGAGGGTGCGGAGGCGGCGGAGGCGGCGCGGAGACCCTACGGCACAGCGGCTCTGGTTGGCTGCGCGCCCCCGCCGCCCCCTCCCGCTCCCCGCCCTCCCGGTGGCTGGCCTCGGAAAGTACAGTAAAAAGTCCAAGTGCAGCCGCTGGGCACAAGATGGGATCCGGCTCTTCCAGCTACCGGCCCAAGGCCATCTACCTGGACATCGATGGGCGCATTCAGAAGGTACCCCTCCCTGCCTTGCCGCGGCCGCGCCCCCGCTACGCCGAGCCCCGCCGGGGGACAGCACTGGGAGCCCGAGGGACAGAGCCCGAGGACACAGGGACAGCGAGGGGTGGGGGCTGTCTTTGAGTCCGCGCGGCCCAGGTCTGGCTGCGGCCTCCGTGCGCTCCGCCAGCTTGGGCCTCCAGCCGGGGCGCGGGATGGGCTCCCCAAGCGCCGGCTTCCTGCGAGAAGGGGCAACTCACGGGGTGGGGGGCATTTTTCTTTTTCATAGGCAGAGCTTTTAAAAAAAATTGAGGAGGTTAGGCTGAGTTTTTACATTCAAAGGTTGGTACGTTAAGCGTTTAATTTCTGGTGGAAAGACCTCCAGGTCAGACATTCCCAGACCTGCGGGACAGCCCCTGGTCACTGTCAGTGGAGGGCGCTGGCGGGAGGGGGCAGGTGTGAGGGGCAGGCCAGCGTGTCAGGGGCTGATCCCCACCTCGTCCCCGCGGACAGTCAGCCCAGACAGCAGAGGGGCACTGAGAGTGCTACAGTTTCCCAAATGCAGAGAGACTGGGTGCCTGTGGGTCCTGTTCTACAGATCACCTGCCCTCCGGTTTGGAGATGGGAAGTCCTCCCAATGTTGGGTTTCCCTAACCAACTTAAGTTACACAGGAGAGGGCTTCAGAACAGACCCCCCTTTGTTCAGGTCCCCTCCCCTGCTAACCCCCTCCCCCGTCCCTGGACCCCTCCTTCTGATTGGCAGAGAGGGACAATGAGCGAGCTCGGTTGCTGAGGGATTCTCCTTAGCTCCCCCTAAAGTCCCTGGGGAAAAGCCATTGTGAGGAAATTGTTCCCAGACTCCACGGACGTTTGAGAAGGTTGAGTGAGCCCCCTGAGTGAGCCCCTGCTTCTCACCTGGCAGTGGAGGGAGCACTGGGAGCAGAGGGAACCCGGGCAGATGCCCCAGCCAGGCGCGGAGCAGGCACCTGCCAGGTCTGGGGCTCTCCGTTTCTCAGATGTGCACTCAGCCACCTTAATCAGCAGATTTAAGCCAAAAAGCCACCTCGCCCTGGATCCAGCTTGGTTGGTCCCCATGAAATGGGAAGTGCAGCCCTGCTTCCCTCGCTGCAGCCACTTCACAGACTCAGACACCTGAGAGTAGGGAACGTCTTCCAGGCAGGTGTCAACCCCCCATTTCATCAGTGGTGAGCAGTTAGTCAATGGCAGGTGCACAACTAGACCCAGTTGCCCTGACTTCCAGGACCAGGTGCCTGCAGCTATATAGAAATGTAATAGCTTCCCTGCTTCCCTCCCTTAAATATTTCCCTGCTCCAGTGTGCACTTCTGTGCACACACAGACAAACATGAACACACATGCTCCAGTGCACACACATCCATTCACAAACATGCATACACATGCACACCAACAAAGGCATGCACACACATGTATGCACATATACACACGTGGACATAGAAAGACATGCGTGTGCACACATCTCCATGTATACACACACACGTGTGTGCACACGCAAACACGCACTCAGGGACATGAGCACACTTTTTCTTCCCCAACAGATGAGAATTTAGACAAAACTTGACTTTTTAAAAATCTTTTTAAAGAGGCAAATTGTTACCAGGTCAACAATGTCAGGTCCCTCCTTAAAACTTCCCAAATGTGTCCCAGCAGCAGGTATCTTAGAAGTGGGTAAAAATGGAGGACAAGAGGGGAAGCCGAGCCCGATGTGGCAGATGGGACTGTTTCTCCCAGTTGACACATCAGTGCTGTCATGACCTCCAGGAAGGAAACCCCCAGATGGGGGCACCTGCCCTCCGAGAGGCGGGTCTCATGCTGAATGCTGGCTCCACCACTTTCTGTGACCGTGACCATGAGCGTAAGCAAGTCACTGGGCTGCTGGGGGCTGCTTGCCTGTGCAGAAGGGTTGACAACATCTGCTCTGTAGCCTGCTACAGGAAGTGAAGGGGAGGATGCCAGCAGCGCCTGACATCGCCACACCACTGGCGTTAAGTGCGTTCTCTGTTCTGTAAATGTCCTGTCTCCAGTACAAACAGGGAGGAGGCACTGTGGTCTCGCGCCTCTGCTGCCTGCAGATCCACTGCTTGTCCCTGGCCCTGCTTCTTGCCCTCCACCTCATGTTTTAAACCCCACAGGGCGTGCTCCTCGTTGCACTTTCAGCTGTGCTGGAGAGCGGATGCATTGGGGGTTTGGAGCATGACAAACTCTCCCTCACTTCCCAGACTGGCTGTAGCAGCTCAGCCCTGCTGAGAGCACCCTCTGTAGTGCTGACATCAGCTGCCATTCTGAATAAATGCTGCAGGTCCCCATGTGAGGTGCCTGCTGCGTTCTGCCCCTGTGCTGTTCTGCACCCCAGGCATCAGTCCTGCTGACGGGGCGAGCCAGAGGCTCTTATGTTGTCTGTGCTCTTGATCCCTTTAGTTCCTAACCCCCGGCCACTCCAGCTTTCCCCTGAGAAGACAGGGGAGAGGAAAAGGAGGTGACATCTACTCCAGCAAAGCTTAGGGTGGAAGATCTGAAGTTTTCTCAGGGAAGGCCCTAGGCTGGACGTGCCTCATGCCCTGTCTTTGCCCAGCCTATAAAGCTTGTCCACAGGAATCGGGGGCTGCCGTCTCTGTCCCTCAAGGTTGTACAGCATCAGCTCTTGGGGCTGGGGCAGCTTGTCTCCTGGATCAGGCCTCCAAGGTGGCTGAACACTGGTGCCCTAGAGTCAAACAGTGTCTCAGTCTCACCACCTCCCCCTCCAGTGTTGATGATGTCACCTCCCTGTGTCACTGCTGTCTCAGTTATAGACAGGGGGATCACAATGGTGTTGCCGTCGTAAGAATTCCATGGCGTCGGGCAAATCACCTAGTCAGAGGCCACATGCGTGTGTACAGCGCCTGCCAGGTGCTGAGGGTTGGGGTCCAGAGTGAACGTGACATTCAGGGTCTGTGACAAGCCCCGTTAAGCGATAGCTCCCCAGGGTGTCCCCTCTGGCCTGAGTGGGTGCCAGGCCTCACCCCCCTGAAAAGCAGGGTGGCACACAGCAGCAGGTGCTACAACCCAGGTAGCCAGCGAGGGGGCCCAGGTTGCCACCACGGGCAGGGCTTGAGGGACAGTGGAGCTCAACCTTAGGAGGGAGGAGCCCTTTGTGCAGACCAGGTGGCCGCCAGGACGACCTGGGTCAGGAGCTGTTGATTGGCCCAAGGACGGTTTCACCAGGCCAGTGGTTCTCTGTGTGCCCCTCAACTGAGCCCTCCCTCAGAGAAGCTGTTGAAGGGGGTAGGTGGGGCTCCTGCGCCTGGGGGGTGCTTTTGCTTTCCTCAGCCTCCCCTGGCCTTAGAACCTGCCTCTCTCCTGCTGTGGGGAAGGGTGTGCCCCCACCCAGGGATGTCAGGGCCAGTGACCTTGGCTCTGGGGGATGAGAATGCCTTCCAGATCTGGGCTTGAGTTTGCCAACCTTCTGAATGAGCAAAAGCAGGGCCTTGAGGGCCTCGGGCTTGGGTCTGGTGAAAAGCCACATCTGGGCGAGACTGAGCACCCTGGGCTGGTAGGCAGGTCCCTCGGGGCCGTCCATGTCTTCCTACCCACCTCCTGCCCCCTCAGCAGCTCAGGGCTGCTGTGCAGCTGGAGCTGGCCTTAATGTGTAGATAGCCACTGAGTCAGCCAAGCTCCTTCTACTCTGAAACATGGGGATCCCCCTGTGCTCCCACAGACAAGAAAGGCAGCATTAGGACACAGCTGGAGTGAAGACCCTTCCCAGTTCCCAGTTTGCCATGGTGGCTGTGCCCCACCTGCCACTGCCCCTTTGGTCGGCCAGAGCCCAGGGCTGTCCTCTCAGCACTGGCATGAGGGGCTGCTCATGACTGTTCTGTCTTCTACCCAGTCTGGTCCTGTTGGGGCCCAAGGTCAGACTTGGTGGGTCCCCTAGATGTTCCCCTTTGGCTCGGCCCTCCCCCTTGCACTTGGAGATCCTGTAGGCCACCTCCAGCTTGTAGGCCTGGGGAAGCTTTCTCCTAGCTTCCTGCTTCTCCCTGTCCCTGCTCTGCCCAGGCCTTGTCTCCTAGTGGCCTCCAGGCCCCTCTGCCTTCATTTCCTGCCTTTGGCACAAACGTGAAGTGGAGTTTCAAGCTGACTGTTTAGGTCAGGGGTCCTCAAACTTTTTAAACAGGGGGCCAGTTCACTGTCCCTCAGAACGTTGGAGGGCTGGACTGCAGACCTAGGACGAGTTGGCTGGTAAGCTAGGGTGACCAGACGTCCCGCTTTTGGCAGGACAGTCCCAATTTTTAACAATTTGTCCCATGTCCCGCAACGTTTTAAAAAGGTCTCGATTTTTGGAAAGAATGCACAAACAGGTGGGAGAACAGGAAGGGAATATACAGTTCTTGGCTGCCATTTGGCTATTTCACCAGGATATGAGTATTATATTATTTTTGTTAATTTTATAATGTTAAACTGCAATAATAACAAATAATTGTTGAGAAGTGATTATCGAGAAGTGCTTATCAAAGTTTGCATTGTTGTCAGGCCCTGCCCTGCCCCGCCCCTACCCCGCCCCCGTCAATGGTGTCCTGCTTTACCAATGTTAAAATCTGGTCACTTTAAGCTAAGCAGGATAGGCAGCGGCAGCAAAAACACCCAGTGGGCCAGATAAATGTCCTTGGCAGGCCACATGTGGCCAGCAGGCTGTAGTTTAAGGATGCCTGGATCTCAAATGCCCTGTTTGAAGAGTTCACCTGCTCCGGCCCAGGTCAAGTTGGAGGCATGTGCCTGCTGTGCCCCCACACACCGTGCCCATTACTCAATTGTGTGGGTCTCTGCTTCCTCTGCAGGGACACCCCATGGCCAGGCTCACCATCCCCAGTCTTTTGGCCCAGCACGGCCAGCTACTCCCCAACCCAGGCACCTGGCAGCTCTCCTTGGCTGTCATCCCCAGTGCCAGCATATTGTCATCTTCCTGTTCCTTGTTTATAATTTCAGATATTTAAACATTTGAAAATGGTAATATAAGTTCATTGGACCAAGAGAAGCTGGAGAAAGAGGGGTTGTCAGTATAAGAATTGGGGGGTACCCATGGGGGACAGGGAGCATTTTCACTGCAGGCCCCTTTGTATCCTGAGCCCCAACTGGGGGTGACTCCTGCGCCTCCACCGGGGAAAGCCGGGCTGTGAAGGTCAGTGAGCATCTCGGTTGTTGGTTTCTTTTCTCTCAAGCAGTCTCAGCCATTAGTGCCGACTGCCAGAGATGCTCCAGCAGGCACTGTCCCCAAGGAAGGACTAGAAACGCGGTCCCTCCGAGCACTGGCCGAGGACATACTGCTGGCTTCCCCTTCACTTTGGTGTGGCCTCTTTGGCCAGACATTTCCCGGGTCCAGAGTTCTGGGAGGGGATGACTTGGGGGCTGACTGTTCATGACCTAGAAACCCCTCAGACTAAACGCAGGGCTGCCCTATCTTGGAGGGCTCCTGTGCTCCAGGCAGTCACACGGGGTGTGGGGGCTGGTCCTGAGACAGGCAGCTTCACTGTGTCTGGCTCTGCTGCTTGCTAGCTAGGAGGCCTGGCCATCTTTTATCCTTAGTGAAGTGTATGAACAATGGTGTCTCCCCTAGGGTGACCATGCAGATGACATTGAGCAATGTGGGCGCAGAGCAGAGCAGGGCACGTGAGGAGGCCCACTAATGCCCTCTCTGGTCCTGCAGGTGTGGGCGCTGAACAGCCCCAAGGCACTTCTCATGCCCAAACCTGCTGACTTGCAGATGTGGATGAAGCCATGGCAGGAGCCTTCCTGACACTGATTTTGTGACTCTCCTGAGTCCACTGTGACTCTAAACCCCTAGGAAGCCATGAAGAGGGAGGCAGTCCTTAGGGCCTCAGTCCCTGGGTGCCACTGCCAGGCACCACCAGTCTGGGCTGTCCAGTTTGTGTTGTGGCCTCAGAGGTGCAGGAGACAGCTCTGGTGCTCTGCAAGAGAAAGCAGGCTCAGAGGAAGGGCATGGTGTCCCCACTGGTGCCTCAGATGAACTGGCATACAAATGAGAGACACAGGGACACAGCAGGCACTGACCTCAGTGCCAGCAGTGGGGGTGCCTTGGGGCACAAGCTGGGCAGGGAGGCAGCAAAGAGCAGACATCTTCTAACCTGAGGTCACTGAGAGCCTGGACCCTATGGCCCCATCCTGCCCGGGAATGGAAGACACACCACAGGGAACCCTCACCACACAGAACCCTGCCCCAACCAAATGCTCACTCACCTGGCTGCAGGTAACCCAGCAGGCCTCGCCCCTGGGGAATCAGGAAGGTCTTTGGCATAGAGGGTCAAGAGAGTCCCCAGAATGCACAGAGGGACCCAGGGACCCCCCCCCAGATAAGACAGCGGCAGCTGGCCAGCCAGTTCTACCCCAGATGAGGGGTCTCTGTGCTCTGGGGCTTCCTCCCAACTCAGCCAGACAAACAGCCGGGCAGGGCATGGCTTCAGCTGCACAGAGGCAGGCGCTGGAGCCTGTGAGGACAGCTGCTCCCAGGACGCAGTCCGTGAGTTAGTGCTAAGCTTGTGAAGCATTGAGACGCAGCGCACACCCCTTGCTCAGCTCAGGACTGTCCGCCTCCTGCTTTTGTGTTTGAGCTTCTACACCTCCAGGGCACCCCATCCTTTTTCAGGACAAAGCATTCTAAGACAGCTCACAGGTGAAGGTCTGCAGGAGTTTGCCCAGCACGTGCACCTCTTCCTGGGCGCCCCAGTACACAGCTGCACTGTGGGTCACTGTCCCAGTGCACCAGCTGCCCTGGAGGTGGCTCCCAACACCTTCAAGCTCAGAAAGAAGCATTTCCAGTTGCAGTACAGCTTACTGGCCTAGACCCCAATCCCAGATTCCTGTCCCCCTCCCCTGCCGTGACTCCTCTTCCCAGATCCCAAAGCTGGACAAAGATGGGCAGCACAGGGCATTTGGCCTAAACAGAAACTCCCAATATCCACCCCCCCAAACCCAGTCTAGAAACAATTAAAAGAAGAGCCCAGACGCTTTATTCAGTTTGCTTTAGATTTTCTGCCTAGTTCTTTTTTCAGTTTTAAAAATTGTCGTAAAATATACTCAACATTCAGTGCACCGTTTTAACCACGTTTGGTGCACAGTTCCATGGTGCTCAGTATGTCCACACTATGGTGCAGCTGTCACCACTCAGCTCCAGAACTTTCTGCTCATCCCTGAAACTCAGTCCCTGTAAGTCAAAGATCCTCCTCCCCTCCCAGCCCCACCCCCCTTTCTGTCTGTGTGGCTCTGCCTGCTGCAGGGACCTCACACAAGTGGGCCGGCACCATGTCTGCCCTCTTGGGACTGGCTTATTCACTCAGCATAAAGCCCCTGGGATCCCGCACGCACGTGGAGGCCTGTGTCAGAATCCCCTTCCTTTCTGAGCACTCCCCACCACACGCCTTCTGATCCATGTACAGCAGACGACTCCATGGATCTGCCTAACGGTTTTCAAGCCTTGGTCATTTCTATTCCTATTCCCTCAGTCAGCCAAGGGTTGGCCCGTCACAGTGGAGTTTTTTGTTATGTTGCTGGAGCCCCTCCTGGGTCCTCAGTCACACTGTGCTACACTGCTCTGTGATGTGGAGAGGACCTGTCCAGGGAGGACAGATGCGCCTGCAGGCATGGTGACACGCTGGGTGCATAGGCAGGGCCGGTTTGTCTGTGTGGGGACCCAGGAGCCGTGTGGCTCCTGCTGGGCAAGTCACTCGCCCTGTGTGCCTCAGTCTGTGAGGCGAGGGAAGGGGCATCCACGTCACAGCTTTGGGGAAGATGACCATGTTAGTGCACGTCCAGTGCCAGCACCCAGCAAGTGCTGCATAGCTGCTGACACCTTACTTGTTTACTTATGTGTCCAGACCCTGGGTTTAAGGCAGCCCAACACCCCTGCCTGGCTAGGAGAGCCCGCAGCTGCCCATTGCCATTGCCACATGGCCTCTGTGCACCACACCACTGTCCCGACACAGGCTGTGTGCAGGCATAATCTGCACAGTGAAGGGGCTAGGATTTGGGTCCTTTCCGTTTAGTGACATTGTGTGACTCCTTCCCAAATTAGCCCCCAATGCACCCTCCTGTCACTCATTCCCTCATCAAAGAAAAGAACACAAATGCCCTCAGTTTCTCCCCCAACTATCGGGGGACTATCGGAGCTGAGCTGTGAGGCAGGGGTGAGAACAGCAGAGCCACCGAGTGCACCCTCACGGGAGCAACTGAACAACAGCTTGCTCCAGGCATACCAGGGCTTGTGGGTTTCGGGTCCATCCTGGTCTATACAGGTGGAGTGACACCGGCCTGCACAGTGTGGGGTCCATCCTGGTCTGTAGAGGTGGAGTGACCCCGGTCTGCACTGTGAAGGGTCCATCCTGGTC
>NW_003852523.1:2352213-2357629 GCF_000181295.1 Otolemur garnettii
GAAGGGTCCATCCTGGTCTGTAGAGGTGGAGTGACCCCGGTCTGCACTGTGAAGGGTCCATCCAGGTCTGTAGAGGTGCAGTGACACCAGTGTGCACATTGTAGTTCATTTGTAGGTGACAGGGGCCTTGCTGTGGAGAGAAGAGACACAATCACACTCCTTGTACCACCCTGTGGCTGCCAGCAACAGCCTTCCTAGGAGTCACAGTGGTGCCTGTCTCTCTGTGTCACTTTACTGGGGTCTGCACAACTGAGTTCAGAGGGTGGGCTGAGCGTGCAGGATACACAGGCTGGTGTCGGGACTACTCCAGCCCCTCCTCCCTATTTCTCTAGTTAGCTTTCTGTGTAGCACCAGCCCCTCCAGGTCTTTCCCTGAAACCCAGGCCTCTCCAGAGTCCAGAACTCTGGGGTCTCCCGGGTGCTGGTGTTGCTCTGGGTCCTTGCTTCGGTCTGGAGTTTTCAGGTCAGCCTCTGTGACAGTGGAGAACCCACCCAGCATCTGGGGTGCCCTCAAAGGATGGCCAGACAACCAAGGAGCTTATTGAGGCATCTCCAGCTCCCATGTGCCCCTCAGAAGCGCCAGACTTGGCTTCTGGAAGAGAAAGCTGGGGGCTTAACCGCTTCAGCCAACTGCTGTGAGCCCAAGGCATCGAACTAAAAATAGTGAGTCCGAGAGGAATTCTTGGTGTTCAGCACGGTGGGCAGCATTGCCTCAGTGTGTAGCATGACACAGGGCACATAACCGACACGGTGCCACTCTCAGCCTGGCATGGGACATACTGCCCGCAGGTGGTGGCACATCGTAGTGACACACCTCCTCTGAAAGTCCGGCAGCACAGAGTAGAAGCCTTGGTCTGTGGAGGGACTGCCCACAGATAAGGCAGGAGGCCAGCAAGGCACTGCCCCAGCCAGGCGCTCCCCAGGCTGCAGTGACCAGCCTCCCACAGGGAAGAAGCAGGAAGGACAGATGGCCACTCCTGCCACTGCAGCAGGCAGGCCTGGCAGGAAACCCAGGCTTAATTTCTCTAATGGAATTTCAAGGCCATACAAAGGAAAAGAAAGGAAGAAAAGGAGGGAGGAAGACCTGTCCCCTGGGCTCCTCAAGCTCCACACGGCCAGCTCAGCTTACTGCTTTGCTCCAATGCCCCCTATTTTGGTAGACATGGCCACCAGCAGCCAAGTGGCCCACAGGACAGCCATGGGTTTCTCTTCACTTCCACCTGCCCACATAGGCACCACGCCCTGCCGCTGACCTCTGTCCATCCCCTCCTTGTCAGTGTTGAAGGTTAGGTACCCATCCTAACCTCTGGTACCTGTGAAAATGACCCTATCTGGAGGTGGGATGTTTGCAGACACAGTGACACCAAGACAGGGTCACACTGCATCAGGGTGTGTCCTCACCCGTATGCCTATGTGCTTCTGAGGACAGGGAAACTCAGACACAGGAAACTAGGCCAGGTGAAGACACAGGCAGGGCGGGAAGGGATGTGTCTGTGGTCAGGGGGTGCGGCAGCCCTGGAGAGGGCAGGACTGGCCCCCAGACCCCCCACAAGGAACCTGCCCTGCTAGCACAGATCTCAGACTTCCGTTCCAGACCCAGTCTGTGATACCTTGTGGCAGCCCCAGGACACAGACATCTGCAGTGTTCCACCACCACTCTGGCCCTCTGAAGGCTTAGCTTTTAGGAGACCCTCCAAACTGCCCCTGTACCTCCTCCAGCCCCACCCAGTGACCGCTGGCCATGCCCTACCCCAGGGAGCTCCCACAGCCAAGACACTTGTTCTTGTCACCCTGCTGCTGGTCTCCTGGGTTTCTGCAGGGCCAGCTGAGCATGGGGACATGTGGCTCCAGCCCTGCCAGCCACCCCAGCACACTTCCACTCTACCAGCTCCTGCGTGCCCACCACCTTCTCCTCTGGTGCCTGCAGTGGCCCTTGAGTGCCCCTCCTAAGAAGCCCTGCAGGTACCTCTCTGCACCATGCTGGTCATTAGCACCTATATCTGTGGCACCTGCCTTCTAGCCCTGTGCCCTGACCAGCAGTGTCTGCTGAGTGAGTTGTTAACTCAGCCTTCCTGGGAGGAAGCGTTCCCAGCTGAGCCAGGGGTTTCACTTCTCCAGCCTGGGCTCACTGGGCACCTCTTCCCTGGGTCCCAAGTGGCTGGTGGGGCAGCATGTGGGGGAGGAGAGGCCTGCTCCGGAAGGAGGTCCTTAGCCAGAGACACTCCTCTCCCCTGGCCAGTGAGAAAAGGCAGCTTCCTACCCCAAGGCCCTGGAACTCTGCAGTCCACAGGGGCATTGAAAGCACAGAGGGTGAGTTTGAAGAGGAGAGGGAGTGGCTGCCAGAGCCAGGGAGACAGGCACTTTTGCTGCCCTGGGATTAGGGCCTTTGTTCTGGTCCATGAGGATCTCAGCAGAGCTAAGAGCTGCAGGGCTGAAGCCAAAGTGTGAGGGCCGGAGGGCTTGTCTGCAGGTGCCATGGGACCTTGGGTTGGGGACCGGCAGGAGCACAGAGCTGGAAGAGGTGGGGAGGATCCGCCCCCCCTCGGTGATCTTTCTGAGGCTGTGTTCCCCTTGTCACTCCAGCTGCCCTAAGTGAACCACCTGGCGGGTTGCCCAACAGAGGCTGACCCTGTCACAGTTTTGGAGGCCTGAGTTCCCAGACGATGTCTGTGTCCTCACCTGCCATCCCTCTGTGTGTGTCTGTGTCCTGATTTTCTTTTCTTATGAGGACATCCATCAGATTGGGTCAGGGACCACCCTAATAACCTCATTGTAATTTAATTTCCTCTTTAAATGCCCTGTCTCCACATACGGTCACTTTCTGAGGTACTGGGGGTTAAGATGTCAACATATGGATTCTAGGAAAACGCAATTCAGTCCATGACACCCCTTTAAGCCGGAAGTGACCAACACCTTTTCACCTTCCAATCTCTGGAATCCTAAAACCACACAATAGGAGGGGCCTGAAGGTGTCCCCAAGGCCCTACCTGGGTGTTTGCCGCCGCCTTCCTGTGCCCCTGCCCCCTCAGCACATCAAGGCCGTCTTGCCTGGCCACTCACTCCCTCTATGAAAGCTTCAACTCTTCATCCTCCAGTCAGGTAAAGGGCAAGGCTTGGGATGGCCAAATCAGTGGAACCTGGAGAGATGACCTCCTGATTTTCAAGGGGGAATAAGGTGGTTCCCAGCAGGCACTGGCCAGTGCAGAGGGTGCCCCCTTGGACACAGTTCTGAAACTGCTCAGCTTTATGGATGACGCACAGTTTTTTAAAGGGGGATTCAAAATTACATTATATTTGAAAGGTGCCATGAAAAAGAATTCTGAATCTTTTCAGATTTCACAGTGCCTGCCCTATGTGCTTACTAAGAAAACAGACATGCCTCCTGTGCTCAGAAGGGCCCTGTGAGCCAGCTTTCCTGCAGAGGTGAGATTCACTCTCACATTGGCAAAGGAAGGAAGCAACGAGGCCTCACAGAAGTTGCAGGTTTTAGGTTTTATGCAAGTTCAGACCCCAACAGGTGTCTGAAAAGAGCCAGGCCAGGCCTTGCTGGGTTTTCTTGAAAGGGCTGAAGGCAGCACTTTCTGGAATTCTGTTAGCTACCTCGCCCCCCCACCCCATCCAGGCTTCCTGCAGCCCTGACTCCCCACCTGTTTCTGCTAAATGCACACACATCGCCCCCCACTACAGCTGGGGGGAAACTCCCCTGCCCCCATGTCATTCCCATTTGGAAATGGTGGTGATGGAAGTGATGTTGCCTGCTCACCAAGGTGTCAGCATGCTCTCCTCTGAGCTGGGACGAGGAGTGCACAGAAAAGGCCCCCACGCCTGCATCTGTGGCCTCCTTTCCTGAGCTTCCCTCTGCATCTTTCACCCTCACCAGCTACTCATACAGCCCTAAACCCAGCCTGAAGGGGAAAGCTGCTCCCAGATACCCCCCAGAGGGGCTGCAGCCCACATCGGCCTGCCCCTCTCCTCCAACCACCCCTTTTCACACCTCTGGGGAGACAAGGAGCCAGACCCCAGGGAAGGGTCGCTGGAGTCTTGACAATACAGACACCTGGGCCCAGAGAGGAATGGCAAGAATTTTGCAAAGGAGAAGATGAGGGTGGCACAGGGAGGAGGGGAGCCAGGCTGTGGGTGGGGCCAAGCACGAAGAGTTGCCTCTTCCTTGAATGGGACGGAGGAGAGGATTGGGACCAGGGAGACGCTTCACAGGTGCCCGGTGAGAGTCCTCCGAGCAGAACTCTGCTGGGTCACTTCTTCTAGTTCCTGGCTTTGTGCATTTCAGTCCCCTCTGATCCCTTATTTAAAACAGTGGAGGTTGGGCTCAGACACCAGAAGTGAGAAAAACAAAAACAAAACAGCCCAGAAAGATGACAAGAGTGATGAGTGGATCGGCCGTGACAAATGTGTCCTGTGTGGTGGAGGCCTGGGATCCACACAGAAGGACAGCCCTGAAACCCCACTGTGCAGCGAGGCAGCCCTGGGCACGACCCCAAGGGGTGTTGAGACAGTCTGGGGGCACGTCCTGCTGAACAGTGGGCATACTCGAGGCTCACAGGGCGTCACGACTGCCAGAACCTGCAAAGAAGGTTCCCGGCAGCTCAAAACCAAGGGCAAGGCTGGCAGTGGTTCCTGTGGCTGCTGTGACACAAGGTCTCAGATGGCTCGGCTCAGAGCAACAGGGCTAGATTCTCACAGTTCTGGAGGCCAGAAGTCCAGAATCAGTGTCCCTAGGTTAAAACCAGGCTGTGTGGGAGAGCCCCTTCCCGCCTCTTCCAGCCACCAGCAGTGTGTGACCTGCGGCCACGTCACTGCAGTCCTCAAGGCCAAGGACTTCAAGTCTCTCTTAACATCACTGGCTCCCCTGTGTCAACCCCCCTCTGCCTCCCTCTTACAAGGACAATTGTGACTGCCTTTAGGGCCCACCCAGATGACAGGATGATCTCATTTCAAAGTCCATAGATTAGTCACATCTACAGAGATTTTGCCTCCTCCCGTAATAGCCACAGGTTCCAGGGGTTAGGACTTAATTGGGGGTGGGAACAGTGCTCACCCTGCAGCAAGGCTCGTAGCCACTGCGCCGTAAATGCCAGCACTGCCCCTTTTCCTGGTGCGGTATGTGCTGCCTTCCAGCCTCTCACCATCGCCTCACCACCTCACCATGTAGGACCCAGTGGGACTGTTGCTCTGGTGGCAAGAGCCCACCCCCCCCTGCACCTCCCATCCCCAGGTGTCTACTTCACGGAGCCTTCATTTTCTTGCTTGTTGACATCACTGCCTCCCCTGCCTGTGGGGTCTTAGATTATCTCTGCCTCCCATGGAGTTTTGCCTACACATTTTAATTGAATTGACACATGCCCTCTTGGGCAAATGTGCCCCTCACATTCTTTCACTTAACACATTTATTGAAGGCC
>NW_003852523.1:2357967-2372352 GCF_000181295.1 Otolemur garnettii
CTGGGGGTAGAGCCAGGAGGCCTGGCTTCCCCGGGCAAGGTCAACCCTAGGGACCAGATGGTCCCTCCAGCATTGCAGCTGGTGCCCAGGCTGCCCCACGGAGACAGGTGGAGCTGGCCTTGTCCCCGTGTGGTGGGCGAGCATAGGGAGCCCCAGCAACATGAAGAGACTTGCCTGGCTCCACACAGGTTAGAGAAAGAGTCAGGTCAGAGCCTGCCGCTGGCCCATACAACAGGCTCACTGGTTAGCTTTCCATCTCATCATGACCTTACAGGCTTTGTGAGGGCAGCGGGGACAGTTTGGGGAGCCTCTTTTTGTATTTGCCTAAGACCAAGCGTCCCGAAAAGCACTCGCGTTTCAAGTGCATTCTGAGGATCAGAGGTCCTGCATGTGCTTCAGCAAGGGCAAGGCCCATCTGCCACTCAGGCACACGCACACACACACCCGCACACAGATCTGCCACTCAGGCACACGCACACACACCCCGCACACAGATCTGCCACTCAGGCACACGCACACACACCCCGCACACAGATCTGCCACTCAGGCACACGCACACACAGCCCGCACACAGATCTGCCACTCAGGCACACGCACACACACCCCACACACAGATCTCACACACATAGATACGCTTGTGTTCAAGTCTGGATCCTGATGGGCCCACACTGGGTTGTGTGAGGTCTCCTGAAGTCTCTTTCTAGCCATGGGCTCCATCCCCTTTGCTTCTCTGGCCATTTGTTTGAAGAACATGCTCCTATTGTCTCTGATCCTTAAAACGTGACCTGAAGATACATGACAACCCGACAGAGGATGGGGCCCTTCTTAACTTCCTCCCATGTGCTGAGCCTGGTGTTTAGAGACCCACTCTAAACTGCATGCAGATGGGTGGTGGGGTGTCCCAACACAAGCTCTAACCTGCCTCCAGCCAGGGCAGACGGGCAGGTGCAGCCCCTGCAGGAGGGCAGTGTGTCGGGTGGCTGGGAGGTGGTAGCTGAGTCTTCATTTCACTGTTCTCTGCTTTTGTACAAATCTGAACATTTTTCTAGTATAAAGGTTCTTTTTTTTTTTTTTTAAGATACTGTGTGTAATATGTCTGGCACATAGTAATGAGTGGTAATTTCTGTTATTATTTTACACATAGTATTCGTTTTCAAATGAAATGACCTAAAAAATATCTCCTAAATTGGAAAGGGAAATGAGGCTGAATCCAGATTTTATTTTAGCAAACAAAAAAGCAGTGATTGCCTCGTGGTTATCTGTTTGTTTTGTTGTTGTTGCAGTTTTTGTCCCAGGGCCGGGTTTGAACCCACCACCTCCGCCGCCCCTCATGGTTATGTTATCCATTCTGAATTGTTATCCATTGTGACATTGTTAGGTATTTCAAAAATAAGAGATGAAACAGAATGAATAATATGTTAAAATTGATATTTACAATTAGAGTTGAATTTCTGATATACATAGATCGTTACAAAAGTTCTGAGATATAAAAAAAAAAGCAAAAAAACATAAAATTCATGCAGATGGAAACAAATGAAACCCTCCCCGCAACACCGATCAGCTGAGCAAATTGTAACTTGCCTGAGTGACTGGGAAAGGACGCTGTAGACTGTGTTTCTCAGAACTGAAATGATGGCCCATAGCACAGCTGTCTCTACGCTTTCATAGCGACCTGTGACATAGATGGACGGATAAACAGACAGCCTGCAGTGTTTTCTTCAGTGAACATATGTTTATATCTTGGGTAACAAAAAATAATAGAAAGTGGAGTTTGGGGTTTGGTCTAAGCTTGTGTGTTGTTTACATTAAATGCGTTCTCAGGCAATGGCTTTTTAACTCCTTCAAAGCCCCACCCTTGGACTAGGGTCAGCTGTTCCTGAGGGCAGGTCCAGCTTAGAATCCTGAGATCCCAGGGTCAGGCTGACATGCACTGGTTTGCTTAGAGGGTGGACAGAGGCTAGAAAAAGCTTATGGAAGCTCATGTAAAAGCTTGGTAGCTTATGAAAGCTATAATGAATCACAGTCTAGGACAGAGACAATAAAAGGAATTTGAATTGGTTTGTTTTCCTTGTGGTGGCCTGAGTCTTTCTTCTGAATATGCAGCCAGAATTGTACATGATTTGAGAACAAGCATTCAGGAGCGCACGTCCCATTGTGGGTGGTGAGGGCAGCAGAGAGGCCAGAGAGCACCTTGACTCCATTCAGACCTCAGCCGAGGGTCTGGGGCCACAGAGCTGGAGCCCTGTGGGTCTGAGTTTGCGTCCAGGACAGACTCTTCCTTCTCTCCTGTGTCCTCATCTGTGGGGATGACAGTGACACCGAGCTCGAGAGGTCCTTACGAGGACCCGGGTCACTCACTGGGCTTGTAAGGTGCTTGGCTCTAGTTCTGGCCTGAGCATGGGCTCAGTCCCATTGGTGGTGGTGGTGGCAGTGGCAGCAGCGTCACTGGTCACCAGTCACTTTTCATAACCGTGGAACATGTCAAGCATGCTTGGGCACCAGCGTCCCCTGACCACATGCTGATGGGCAGCCCAGCTCAGCAGTGGGGTATGGAGGAACTGACCCAGGTCTTCCCACAAGGACTGCCTTTCCAAAGTGTCTCTGCCATGTTTGGAGAAAGGGAGAGGTGACCCTAAGCAGAGTGGGTCACATGGATCATTTAACCCATCAGAGCTCAGTTTTCCGTCAGTCCTGCACGGTTGATCTTACTGATACATATTTGTATGGATGTGACCTTGGCTCCCCATGCACTTTGGATACAGTTGGATGTGGTTCATAGCACAGGAGGCCAGTGGGTCACGGAGAGCAATCAGAGCCCACTTGGCAACGGGACTCCCAAGTTAAGACGCCTCACACCCCAGTGAATCACCCGAAATGCTGACATGCTGGAGTCAGGGCTGTATGTCCTGGTGTCCTGGCTTGTGAAACAGCCTTTGAAGAGACGAGGAGGAGAAGGACGACCTGTGAGTACTCGGGGCCTGTTCTGCAGTCACAGCTGCTGCTCCGCTGAGCGCTTACTGTGTACGATGCCCCGTATCTCAGTGACACTCCCAAGAGTGAGGTTGGATTAGTCTTGCTTTGTAGCTGAAGAATCAGAGCCCCAGCAAGTTTGAGAAATCTGTCCTGAGTCAAGCTGGTAGGAGAAAGTACCAGTCTGAACTCACATCTCTGACCTTTGCTCTGCTTACCTCTGGAGCAGTGCATGGCACCGCACTCGCCCAGGGCGATCCTGGAGGTGTGAGACAGGAGGAGGAGCCCTGGCTTTGCAGCTCAAGGCCCACCCAGTCAGGATGCAGCCAGCTGAGAGCACTCAGTCACAGAGGTCATTCTGCTAGCCTGGTGCCCGATGGCCTCACAGTTTAGGGCAGCAATCTGCACATCTTTAGTAACTGAACCCTTTTAATTGCACATGCCTGGTATATAATGTGTATGTAAACAGCTAAGCAATTAAGCAACATGTTTATTAATATCCATTTATTGTATAAATTCATGTTTCTGGCACCCAACAGAGAGTCAATGGGAACAAAGAAGCCTCTCGTGTGAGTGCCATACTTGGGATCGGGGGTTCAGGGTGGCAGCTGCCGCTCATATCAGCCTCAGCACCCCTTCACTTCAGTTTGTCATGGAGGTCCCCAAAGGGAGATGGCCTCACCTCGCTGCAAGGGAAGGAGCTGCCTGCATCACTCTGCAGGTGTGGATAGGCCTGGCCACCAGGGCAGAGATGTCTGGACAGCAACCATGGACAGCTCAGCAGATGCTGAGTGGACCTGACCCCAACGATAATGGGCCTGCCCTTGAATGTGTCGATGTCTAGATTATCACACACTGAGTATATTGCTTTGTAATCAGCATCTAGATTCAGAATAGAAGTGAAGAAACAAAATCTGAATCTGTGCTGCCAATACCCTCAAACCTACCCTAGTGCAGCACAGGACCAGGAACGGGTGTCAGCCCCCTGCTGGTCTGGACCCAGTGCCCGGGCTTCCATAGCCCTTGGGAACCCCCAGACTTCACACCCTTGCTATTCACCAAAAACCTCCCTTCCAGAGTCGGGGAGGTGCCTGGGTTTACGGGCGGCAAGAGGACACCACACTCTTGAAATTCTGCGGCGCTCGCACAAGTCCTGGCCCTGGGGGAGTAGGCCTGGCTATGGGGCTTCCTCCCAGGATTCAGCAGCACTGTCAGGAAAGAAAATGAGTGGGGCTGTGTCTGTCTCCCCTCCTCCCCCGCACGCCCTGGTGTCACCAGGCACACGAGCCCTCAAGCTCTATCTGTGCACTTGTGGCTGGCACAGGGCTGCAGAGCCTGCCCCATCCCCTTCCCAGGAAGATCTGGCCTCCTTCTTGGTTGGTTTTTTTTCCCCTAGGCCCCTGTGACTTCCCACATCTCTGATTTTCTCTTGGTTCCCCTCAATCCCCCCATGGCTCCCAGCTCTGTGCTATTTAAATTGTGATTTCTGTCCTCTGGTTAACTGCCATTTAATTTTCTCATCCATTTGGCTTCATGCCAGAGTACTCTTTCCAAATAAAAATGGTAACGACCCTTTTTCTCCCGTGAAAATTTTATATAAGCATGATACAGCATGTTCATAAGCTGGCTCTGTTATCAATTTCTAACCTCAGCTTGGAGAGCTGGAGAACTTTTTTCTTGGTTATGAAAACCCTACGTAGTTATTGTAAGAAATCTGAATAATACAGAATAGTATCAGGAAGAAAATAAAATAATTTGTTCTCCCCCTACCCAGAGAAAATGGCTTTTAACATTTTAGGGTCTCTTGCAGGTGTTTTCTCGTGCGCCTGTACAAACGTGTGTGTTGTGTGTATGTGTGTGACTTTCCTCTATACTTGTTCCCATCCCAGTCATTTTCACTTAGCATCACGTGAGCGGCAGTTTGCAATGTAGCATTAAATGGTCCTCAAAACGTGATTTTAATGCCTGTAGTGTTCCATCATGGGGACTTACTGAAATGTAGTCACTTCATTGTTTATGAGAGATTGAGCTCATTGCCGTGTCTCTGCAATAAAGAGTCCAAGAGCAGCAGCCCAGTGCGTGTCTGCTCACAGGGCGGCGGCACAACGCACTGATCTGGTTACAGACCTGGGCGGGGACCCACTTGCTGTAAAGACGTGATGACGTGATGCACAGAGAGTGCCGGAAGGGCGCTGGCACTCAGCACATGCTCTTGTTAGCAGTTTGTCATTATTACTCCCTGAGACCTATTCCTAGAGACAAGACTCTGAGCCAGGGGCCACACATGCTGTCACCCTGCTCCCCTCTGGGTGGTCCCCTCCCCCACCTGCACACTGGTGCTACTGCTTTAAAATTTCAGATAATCTTGGAGATAATAAGTTTCATAGGAAGAATATGAGAGGTCTGGGAGCACCCACCCAGGGTCCCCACTGTCATGTCCTGAGAATTAGGGCTCAGTATCTCAACCCGGGTACTGACAGTAAGACAACCCCCCAAATCTCTCCATTCCGCTGGTACCCACCTGAGTATGTGTATGTAGTTTTGTCACCTAGGAGGCTCTTACCCCCACCACGGTCGAGGTGTAGAACATTCCATCAGCAGAGGATCCCTTTTCCTCACCTCACCCCACCTTCTACACCCCCAATCCACACCCATTCCCACCACCCTGTCCCTAATTCCTGGTGAATTCTGATCTGTTCTCTATCTCTGTAATTCTGTCATTTCTAGAATATTAGGCACAGAATCGTCCCACATGTACCCATGGGAAACTGGCCTTCTCCTACTGGCAAGCTCCCCCGAGGCCCATCCACGCTGCTGCGTGTGGCAGCGGTCAGCTCCCCCGAGGCCCGTCCGCACTGCTGCATGTAGCAGGGTCAGCTCCCCCGAGGCCCGTCCACGCTGCTGCGTGTGGCAGCAGTCAGCTCCCCCGAGGCCCATCCACGCTGCTGCGTGTGGCAGGGTCAGCTCCCCCGAGGCCCGTCCACGCTGCTGCGTGTGGCAGCGTGGTGCCTCTTGCTGAGCAGTCCCTGCTGTGACTACGGCTGGTTTAACATCTGCCCTTGAAGAGCGTCTGGGGATACCTCTCCGTGTCCCTGCACTGCCAAGTGGCTTAACCCCAGTACTTTGCCCTCAATGTCTTGCCAGTGGGGCTGTTTGTAGAAATCAGTGCTCCTGGGGCCCAACACAGTGGTTCACACTTATAATCCCCGCACTCTAGGAGGCCGAGGCGGGTGGATTGCTTGAGCTCAGGAGTTGAGAGCAGCCTGCACTAGAATGACAGAATTTCAGAGATGGATGTTGGAGACCAACAGACTCCTGAGCTCAGGAGTTTGAGACCAGTCTGAGCTACTGCCAGACAGACTCCCTCTCTAAATATAGCCAGGTGTTATGGTGAGTGCCTGTAGTCCTAGCTACTCCGGAGGCTGAGAAAGAGGATTGCTTAAGACCAAGAGTTAGCAGGGGTCTCAAACTTTTTAAACAGGGGGCCAGTTCACTGTCCCTCAGACCGTTGGAGGGCCAGACTGTGGGCCCCCAGATGAGTTGGCTGCTAAGCAGGACAGGCAGCGGCGGCAAAAACACCTGGTGGGCTAGATAAATGTCCTAGGTTGGTCGCATGTGGCCCAAGGGCCACAGTTTGAAGACACCTGAGTTAGAGGTTGGTGTGAGCTATGATGCTATGGCACCCTACTGAGAGTGACAAAATGAGACTCTGTCTCAAAAAAAAAGAGAAAGAGAGAGGGGCGGCACCTGTGGCTCAAAGGAGTAGGGCACTGGTCCCATATGCTGGAGGTGGTGGGTTCAAACCCAGCCCCAGCTAAAAATTGCAAAAAAAAAAAAGAGAGAGAGAGAAAGAAAGAGAGGGAAGGAGGGAGAGAAAGAAAAGAAAGAAACCAATGCCCCTTTGGTTGGTAGAAGTCAGATGTCAGTTGGACACTTACAAATTATAAACACAATCATTGAGTTACAAGAGTAAATAAAATTAAGACATAGCATTAATGCTGAAATGCAAGATCCACAGAGGCTGAGATCCACAGCCCACGTGACTGTCCCAGGGAGGGCCAGTAGCTCCACAGGCCCAGGCATGCAGCTCTTGTCTGGCTCCACAGGTACAGGAGTGGAGCCCACTGGCTCTCCTCCAGAAGGGCAGTTTTGTGAGAAAGAGGGGCTGCCCCATCCTGACCTCCTGCCATCCTGCCCCCCTGCCCCCTGCCATCCTGCCCTCCGCCCTCATGCCATCCTGCCCCCCCCTGTCCTCCTGCCCTCCTGCCCCATCCCACCACCCTGCCCCCCCCCCTCCTGCAAGGGGGCACATCTCCAGACGTTGGCTCTCACCTTCAGTGGCCCCACTTAAAAGCATTGGGGGGAAGACTTTAGAAGAATTATAACAAGGAAAATTTTTCTCTAGATTGGTTACTCCAAGTTCAAAGAAGCTCTGTGAAATTGTTGCTAAGGCAATTGCATAAAAAAAGTCACAGTCAGGGTAAGCAGTCACAGCAAAACAATGAACGTAATTGCCTGTTTTACAGCAAACAACCCCAAAGCACAACTTAACCCACATGCATTTTTTTCTTTAATGATTTTGAAAGATGGCACAGATGTTTTCAGTGATTTAGAAAGGAAACTCACACCATTCAGTTTATCACTTTTGTGAGATTGTCTCCCTGACAAAGAAGATGGCAGCTGGAGAGGTGCTGTCTTTGGGGCACCTCCTCCGACACCCCCACCCAGCCCTGCGCCACAGGTCCCCTGGTAACACTGTTCTTTTGTGATGGTGCTGGGATTTTCCTCCAGCCTCTCAAACTCAGCCCAAACCTTGCCTGCCATCCAGTTACCTTATTTGCCAAGGACTGGGAGCATTTCATAGTGTAGCAACGTACGTTTGTGCAAGGATACACCGTCTCCAGCGGCCGCTGACTTCATGCCCATGCAAACTAGAATTGACAAACGCAGCAAGAAACTGACACAGCTGCAAGGAAGTGGCTCAAATAGAAACAGAAAAACGAACTGGGCTCTGCAGTCCTTCCGGTGTGTGGTGTGTGGTGGACGGGGGGAGATCTGGACATGGACCCTGAGGGTGAGAGGGCCTGGCTGTGTCTCTGCCAGCTGCAGACCTCAGCTCTGCTATCGCCAGCCCTTCTGCCCGGGCTCTGGTTGCTCAGAAGAGGGCTATTTCCTAGCAGCCACTGCTAGCCACATTTGGGCCGAGTGGCTGCTACAGTGATGAGGGTAAATGGGGCAGAGACAATGAGAAGCCATTTTTATATCTGGAGCCCAACGGAGAGAGCGCCCAGTGGGCAGCTGCATGCACCTGCCTGGCCTCAGCCCCTGCACGGCTCAGTGCCCTCCCAAGAGCTGCTTCTCCCAAGGCCCAGCCCTGGGTCGCTCCCTCCCCCCTGCTCTTGACTCAGCCACCATAAAAAATGAAAAGGCAAGAAAGGAAGGAAAGGAGAGGATGGATGTTTAAAGCCAGGTTTTCTCCAAACTTAAAAGTTTTCACATAGGGCAGCACTCCTGTGGCTCAAAGGAATAGGGTGCTGGCCCCATATGCTGGAGGTAGGGGGTTCAAACACAGCCCTGGCCAAAACTGAAAGAAAAAAAAATAGTTTTCACATAGCTAAGCACATGCCACTCTGAAGTAGTGAATGGAAGGGAACGTGTCTGCAAAAGCTCAAGAAGTTCGGGCTGCTATGTGACAAAAATGAAATGGGACATCTAATGTGTCACCAGCATTTCCCTGCAGCCCCCAAAGGGAAAGACGGTGTGCCAGCCAGGACCATCTGTGGGATGGGGCCTGCGAGCATGACAGCAGGTGCACCGACCAGGGCTCACAGGTGAGGGGTGGGGCTCACCAGCCCCTTCCCCTCGGGTGGCAGAGCTGTAAAGTGAGCTGCCAGCCACAGCCCCATGGACTCTGCTGCTGAACTGAAGGATTGGCCACCAGAGCATCTCGTGGGCCGGTCCCCTCCACACTGGAGCGTGGAGGTGCCTTGGTCTTACCTCTGCACCTTTCACATCCATGAAAGCAGAGAGAGGGGAGCAGGAAGGCTCAAGTCACTCCTGACCACAGAGGCCTGGGTGAGGGGGACAAGGGTCCAGTCCTGACTCAGGACATGGATGCTGAGGTGAGCCCTGACTCACCTCATGTGCCTAGTGTGAGAACAGGTGTCTGGGTCCTTCCCACCCGCTGGGGCCACCCAGACTGTGATGACAGTGTTGCATCCCACTTCCCATTCACACAGTGTCACCCAACCACAACACTGCGGTGAACCTCTCGGCCTCATCGTCCCTCCGTCTCCCGTCCCTTCACGGCACCCTCTGAGCTTTGCTCAGATCTCACCATGTTCACCAGGAGGAGGGACCTGGTGGCAAGCTCTTCTGAAGGACAGGGACCCTTCCGTTCTTGCTGCCAGGAGCTGGGGCTCAGCACTGACCCAGGCCCCTTGTCCTTGCCCGGTGGTCCGAGCAGCTGCTCTTCTCCCCCAGTCTGTGGCAGGCAGGCTGCACAGCGCGGGCTCAGAAACAGGAACAGGAGGGGCCCCGCCACGTCTCCCCATGAGTCTCTGATCGGGCATCCAGGAGCAGAGAGGAGAACACGAATCCCCTCAGCACAGATCCGTAGGACCAGATCCAGGACATGGCCTCTGGTCTCAGAGCCAGAACGACTCTCCCCAGCTTCTGACTCTTCCGTCCTGTCTTCAGGCTATGGGCCTATGTTTGGCCACCCTTGCTGCCAACCCCTCACACTCTAGCTCCATTTCTTCTAAGTGTACGTGGTGATTTTAACTCTAAGAAACAAAGTTTCTTATGCAATTCAGAAAGTTCTGTGTGCGCGTGTGGGGACCAGTGGGTATGAGCCCCAGACACAGCCCCAATCTGGGGTGTCCTCCTTGCTCCCCACCTTCTGCTTCCCCCGGGGGACTAGCCCTCCTTTGTCATCTCTCAGGTGACCCAGTGTGGTCAGCCCAGCACAATGCCTGTGGCCACCAGCTGCAGGTCTCCTAGTAAGAGTCCCAGGAACAAGTGTGATTGGGCACTGGCCAGGCAGCCTTAGGTCAGCCTCTGCATTTTCCTACAAAACGAAGTAGAGGCCCAAAGAAATTTGGCAGAAAGTTTTCCTGGTGCATTTGTGAGCATGGCCGGGACGGGGGTGGGGGGGAACCTAGGGAGCAATGGCACAGAAGAGCGGAGTTAGATGTCCATCCTGCCCAGCTTCGGAGGTCCTGCCAATCACACAGTCTAGTTCCTACCAAAATGAAGTTAGGGCCCAAACAAAATTAGCAAAACGTTTTCCTGGGTCTATTTGGCAACTGAGAGATTCCTGCAGACTTGCAACAGAATCGTAAGATGTGAAGCCAGCAGGGCCCTGACATTCATGGACAGTGGAAATGGCATAAAATCGAATTTTGTGTTAAACCAGCAGTGCTTTGAAGAGTTCTTTATAATTCTATTCAAAGGTGTCCCCCTCCCTATTGTCTGGGAGGCAGACAGCAGATGCTGTCAACCCATTTACAGAACCAGAGACTGAGGCTCCAGTGGCTACAGTCTTGGCTTGCAGGGTTGACCGAGAGGCCCCAGACAAAGGGAATAACTGGTTAAGCACAGGACTTCTGACTCCCGAGTCCACTGCTCCTTCCGTAATTTGGTGTTTAGAAAGAGGCCAGATTGCATAGAGAGGTTAAATGGCAGGTGGACACCCGGGGTCAGTGCATGTTGTGGTCAAGCATGTGTGATCTACGGTGGGGTGCAGTGCTGGCGCGTCTCTTGCGGGCTGAGCACGGGAGCTACATGCATCTCTGTGCCTCAGTTTCCTGTGTAAACACCTTAGAGAAGCGCGTGGCTTGTGGCTGGTGCCTGGTGGGCACCGCTGTTCTCTCAGGCAGGTGGAACAAGACTTCCCGACAAAGACGCTCCCACTGTCACCACAGTCCCGGCTGAGTACAAGGAAGGATCCATATCCGCAGAGGAGCGGCCCTCTGTCTCCTCATCTGCTTCTCTCTTTCGTTTTAATCTCACGGCCCTGCCAATCAAACCACATGAAAGAGTTGGGGTGACCTGCGGGCTTGCTGATGAAGGCCAGTCCTGATTAGCCTCCTAGCTGGATGGCAGTAGAGGGTCTTTATCTTTCCGTTAATCTGGCTGCCTCCACATCTCATTTTTAAATTTCATTTTATCAACCTTTTTTTGTGCTCTTGTTTCTGGCTATAGGATAAAAGATTATTCCGACCATGAACAGATTCTCCCAGGGTCTTCCTTTGGTCACAAGCCACTGCCAGGCTGGTTTCCACACACCAGCAGGGAAGGCAGCTGTCCAAGCTCCCCTCCCATCACAGGGGCTCCTGTGCTACCCACACCTGGCCTGTCTCCGGCATCAGTCCTGCTAGCATTAACAACAGTGCTGAAAGCTAAAATCAAGACCCTCATTCAGACATAAAATGAGCCTGTGTTGAAGGCTCATTAGTTGAATGAGGGAACCGGTAAGATGTTACAACAGTTCAAAAGTGAAACCAAAGAACCACAAATGGACGCGGAGTGAGGGATAGTGAGGTGGATTTAGGAATGGCTGCAGCATTATTCTCCACGGGGCACACACCGTGTAAACTTTTTTTCTTATTCAAAATATCCTTACAGCCTCCCTACCTTTTGTTGAAAATAATCTCAAAGAAAGATTCTTCTCCATCACAGAATAAGGCTGGTCTCACTGGGTTACTTGCAAGAGTGGGTTAGGGTTAGGGTTATTATAGGCAAGAGTGTCAATGTGCCAGATGGGACTTTGTGAGTTTGTTCTGCTGGAAGAGATATCACAGATTTTTTAAAAGCCTCTATTATCGGCTATCCTGAGCAAGAAACCAAGCATAAAATCCTGTCCAGATTTCACCTGCAGGACTTGTAACAGTGGGGAGACTCCTCTCTTCCCAAGGTCCCCACGATATCCAGGGCCTGGCCTACCTGTAAGTAAAGCTCTTCTTCCCATCTGCCAGGCTGGGACCCTGACAGCCTCCTGGCTCATGCAGGGGATTTTGTGACAGGGACTCCGTGGAGTTGCCCTCACTCAGCTCCTCAGGAGTTTGTGGTCACACCGCAGCAGCTGAGAAAATACGGCTCCCACAAGCCTTAGTTGCATAAGCCTTCCCCTCTTACATGACAGCAGAAGGAGGAGGGGTCCTTGTGGGCGCTTTGCAAATAAATGGGTTGCTGTGAGAAGTCAAGGCTTCATAAAAGTTTCTGAATTTGAGGAGAGAGAGCAGTCAAAAGCATTTATTATCCAAAATTGATTCATTTTCATTACAAAAAAAAAATCTGCTAGGTTGTTAAGAGTTACAGCAGCCTAAGAAGAAAGAGAAAGGGCTGTCTAGGCAGAGAGCAAACACTGAAACAACGTCACCAAGGCCCAGAGGAGCCCAGTAGCGATCCTGTCACTTCGTTCTTCAGTGGGGCTTGGGTGAGCGGCCTCGGAAGTGTCTCTCACTAGGAAGTACTCTCCAGCACACGGGAAGGGCTGAGCGCGGCTGAGGCCTTGAAGCAGGCAGCACTTGCCTCGGCCACACATGGAAGAGCCTGGGGACCACGAGGCCCCCACCTGTTGCAGGGCCACCCTACAACTGGGAGACACCCCCTAGAAACACAACTTTGAGTGGTGGCTTCTAAACCAAGGAGCCCAGTAAAACCAAATGCAGGTTCCTTAGGCCCACACCAGACCTGCTGCACGAGGATCCCTGAGCTGGGAGCCAAGAAATCAATATTTTTCTGACCAGACACGCACTGTGAGGTGCACCTGCCTCCTCAGCAGGGCCCTTTGCAGCCACCTCCCTCTTTTCCGAAGTCTCAGGCAAATCAGAGTGTTCACAGAAGCAGTTTTTCTTGCCTTTCTCTCCCGTAAGCCCCACCTGCTGCAAACGGGCCCCACAGAGTAAACCTGCTGCAGGCAAGGTGAGTGGTGGATGTCGTGGCCCTGCAGCAGGGGAGGCGAGCCTCCCGGGTCCCGTCTCAGGGGTGGATGGTCATGACCCTTGTAGCATGCACAGTGAGCCTCCCGGGTCCCGTCTCAGGGGTGGATGTCGTGACCCTGCAGCAGGGGAGGTGAGCCTCCCGGGTCCCATCTCAGGGGTGGATGTCGTGGCCCTGCAGCAGGGGAGGTGAGCCTCCCAGGTCCCGTCTCGGGGTGGATGTCATGGCCCTGCAGCAGGGAAGGTGAGCCTCCCGGGTCCTGTCTCAGGGGTGGATGGTCATGACCCTTGTAGCACGCACAGTGAGCCTCCCGGGTCCCGTCCCAGTGGTGAACAGTTGTGACCCCAGCGCCTCCCCACCACAGACACACCCAGGGAGGCTGTGGGGTGGACTGAGGCTTCTGCTGAGGATGGCACCACGGTCGGGAGGACCAGCCATTGCTCTCCAGGAATGAGAGGCAAGAGGGGGAGGGTACCTAAGAGGAGGGAGATCAGAGCAGCAGGCGATGGTCAGGAGGAGTGTCTGTGAGACTGGAGTAGAGAAGCTGGAGCTGGGCGCGTGGTGAGGACTCCGGCTAGAGCCCCGAAACCACAGGTGCCTAGCCAAGGAGATGGACATGCCCATGGGCATGAGGAGCCAGCAGAGTTTGGGGAAGAAGAGTGGCACCATTGGGATGATGAGCCAGGGGATGGGAGAGGTGAAAGGGGGGCTGCTGAGGGACTACTGCACCAGGCAAGCGTGACCAGGGCTGAGCCCCGTCAGCCGCCTTGCGGTGGAGCCGATGTCATAGGCTGCAGGGACCATACAGATGACACAGACCACACATAACCACCCCTCAGCCCTGGTGCAGATTCCAAGGGGAGTGACCGGCAAGGCGAGAGTAAGGACGCAAGTGCGAAGGGTGGCATTAGTCACAGCAAGGCTCAGTCTGGGGGGAGAAATGTTTCTGTATTTCACTTTTTCCAAGTAAAGAAAAAAGCAAACTAATCTTAACTAAAAATAAATAAACATAAAAATAAAAAAGATGCACTGGGCATCAAAAAATAGCTGTCTCCTCAGGCCTGCGACTCCCCCACGCTGGGAGCTCATGGACACAGGGAGAAGGCATTCGCAGCAGTGGGCCAGGGCCACTGTCCAGGGAAGCGTCTGTCAAGACGGAGACAGGCTTTGATGTGGCCCGTTCAGACACTGTGCGGCCGCGGGGAGCCCCTTCCTGGCTGTTCCTGACATCCCTCTCCATGCAGGGGTTGGAGCTGAGACTCAGAGTCAGGACCCTTGAATGACAGGTGTGGATGCAAACGGGGCATTTCCCTCGCTGTGGCTGGACACTCAGGCCATGCACACTGTCGTCATGGAGCTGACCACCCAAGATCATTTGTGATCATTTTAACTTCCCCCCTTTGATTTGGTCGTTCACCCTCAAGCCCTGGGGACCCAACTATGAAAAAGCAGCCTTTTTTTTTTTTTTTT
>NW_003852523.1:2372382-2375400 GCF_000181295.1 Otolemur garnettii
TTTTTTTTTTTCACATAATGGCCCCTGTGAGACAGTTGGAGACCCGCTGCCGTGCAGCATTGCTGAGGGCAGGTTGTGGGTCCCACTTGGCCGTTACCAGTGGTGCCCACACAGTGGGGGGTCGCCTACAGGCACGCAGACATGGGGGTTGCTTCACTTTTCACAACTCTCCCCAATAAACAGAAGAATACAGTGCTCCACAGCCCATAGGAATCAGCCATGTGGAAAGATGTACATGGAACATTCCAGTGTCTGGGTTATAGTCTTTCTTGGTAAAATAAACCTTCAGGTTAAAGCTAGAGAGGACGCCGTGGACTCTGACGGCTCCTGGGAGCCTGACAGCCTGCCGCCCTGTTTTGCAGGTGATCTTCAGCAAGTATTGCAACTCCAGCGACATCATGGACCTGTTCTGCATTGCCACAGGCCTGCCTCGGTGAGTGCCACACTCCACAGGGGCTGGCGGGGCCTCCACACCCTTCATTTCACCTGCAGGGGGCAGTGTCTGGGAAGGGCAGGGACGGGGGAGGGGGACCTCTGGGCTCACCTCCATAAGGTGCTTTCAAATCGATGGACAAAATCCCCGGGGCAAGCCTCCACCCACTGCCTGCAACAGGTGTCAACCATGTCCACACACGAAACCAGGGGGCTGAACTGAGCAGAACCGTCCTCCCCGGAGTCTGGGTGTCTTCCTTCCATTTTTCATTCACTTGTGGAGAAAGGAGGATGTTTCCATGTGAGGGTTGTCCCAGGCTTACTTCAGGAGTGAGCTGAAACTAGCAATCCACCTTACGGAATCAGCAGAATTTCCTAAGGGTTAGTTTTCAAAAGCAACAGTTAGTTCAGACAAGTGAATTTTCTAATTGCTAGCATTCTAACTTTCTGAGCAGAGAGGGGGCCGGGGAGTAGCTTAGGCCTGGCAGTTAACTTTAAAGTTAGAACAGAGCCAAAGAGAGCAATAGAATTATTCATGGGAGGGAACCGGGAGAGGAAACGATGTGCCTGAAATGGCAGAGTTTGTAGCAGCAAAACAGCCCCCGGCTTGGGACATCTTCGGTGCGCATATTATTCAAGCACCATGCTAAGAAATGCACAGAAGGTGCCAAAAAATGTAAAGTGTAAAAAAATGTTTTAAAAAAGGAAAAAATTGTGTTAGAATTGTAATACTCACTATATACTGATAACGCATCTTATCTTGTATATGTTTCTGTATCTCTCGTAATTGCAGAAGTCAAATGTGACTCGAGTATTACAATTTTAATAGTATTTTCCTCTCTTAAAATGCATATATATTTTTTGACACCCTCAGTATATGTTATTTTTTATAACAACCCCAGGATTCGGGTATCACCTCCAGTGCGCAGATCTGAAGACCAGAGAGGTTGAGTAACTGGGTTGAGGACACACAGCTCAGAAGAGGCCCCAAAAGACGAGCGGTGGGAGGAAGACTCATCGTAACCACTTAAAATCATTCCTAGGAGAGATGTGCGCAGTTCAGATGGACTCCCAAAGGAATTGGAAGTAAAAAGGCAAACTACAGATTCTTCATCTCCTGATATAAACGTTAGTTTCTATTTTACCACAGTTTTTTTTTTAATCTCCCGACTCAGTAAATTAGACTTGCTCCAATTCCTGTTTTAAATTATTTAAAACCCTGCAAGCACTTAAAGTTACATGTGACTGCTACTTTTATGTATAAATGGAATGCCAGTGGCTGGATGCCGACCTCCACCTTCCGTCCTCTCTGCCTGTGGGCAGCAGGGCCCGGGACTGTGATCATCAGGTGTACCTCCCAGAGCAGGTTTGGGCTAAAACACACCCTGGCTATGTTTTTCAGGAATACAACCATCTCGCTGCTAACCACGGACGACGCCATGGTCTCCATCGACCCCACCATGCCTGCAAATTCTGAGCGGTAAGCAGCTGCAGCCGGTGCCGTCAGCTTCTTCTTGGGGTGTGCCTGACGCTTCCCTACGTGACGTGACAGGGTTTCTAGGATTTTCTTCTTTAATTTGCTCCTGCAAGAGAGTCTGTATTCATAGCAGAGAGGGAGGGGTGCGGGGGGAGGGAACATAAAGGAGGCTTGATCAGGCTTATTTCTTTGCAGAAGAGCCAGTCTCTTTCCAAGATAAGGGTAATTGTAGGCACAGCTCTTCCTTCATACCAGGGGCCCTCTGGGAAGCCCCGTACAGAGGGGGAAACTGGAGCACTGAGGGGCAAGAAAAGCAGCACGGCCGGGCCCCAAGCCCTGCCTCAATCTCAGGGAGGGTCGCGGAGACGCCCCGACAGAGCCCCTGTGGACAGTTAGCCCTTACCACTTAGAGCCAGTCCTGTGTTCCTGAGGTGATGTGTGTGTGAGGATTCTGTGCACAGAGGTGGAAGGGGCTCCAGGCCCGGGGGGAGAAGGGGCAGGCCTAGAATGCCAGGTGCTGGCAGTAAACACACTTGGGAGCGTATGGGATGTAGGTAACGCCCGGCACGTGTGGCCTGAGGAAGGACGCTGCCCTGTGGCAAGTGGTCTTGAGAGTCCCCAGCTGTCTCCACTTCTGTTTGCAGCTGGGTGAGGCAGTGAGCAGGTGGACCACCAGGTGTGGGGTGCCCCTGGGGATCCTCTCTGTGGCCCTCTGCTGATTAGCCCCCCCTCGGCACATTGGAGCCAGGTGGCCTTTGTTAATGTGGTCATCAGGGTGATGACCTGCCCAACTGACCAAAAGAAGGGGCATGTGCTGGGCAAACCCTCACGTGTCCCAGGCCTGCTTAATGATGGCATTGGAATGTTTGAGCTTCACTGAAGGTGTGGCCTGGGACCTCCACTCATACCCCAAGGGGTTCTGCCACCCACCGTGTATGCACATCTGAGCTCCCAGGTGGGGCACCTTCCCTCCCCTCCTTCCTCCTGCCCCCAGAAGTCTACTGTCCTGACCCATGAGGTCAGTGGATTGTGGCTGGCACCGTCCTGGTCAGTTGTCTTTCCCATCACCCGAAGGGGCAAGCCTCCACCCACTGCCTGCAACAGGTGTC
>NW_003852523.1:2377540-2379293 GCF_000181295.1 Otolemur garnettii
TTGAGACAGAATCTCACTTTCTCACGCTTGGTAGAGTATCACGACATCATAGCTCACAGCAACTTCAAACTCTTGGGCTCAAGTGATTCTCTTGCCCCAGCCTCCTGAGTAGCTGGGACTACAGGCACCTGCTACAACGTCCGGCTATTTTTAGAGAAAGGGTCTCATTTTTGCTCATGCTGGTCTCGAACTTGTGAGCTCAAGCAATCCACTTGCCTCAAACTCCCAGAGTGCTGGGATTACAGGCATGAGCCACCGTGCCCAGCTTCTTAAGTGGGTTTTAAAAGGCATCTTAGAGGCTGAGCATGGTGGCTCATGTCTGTAGTCCCAGCACTTTGGGAGGCCAAGGTGGGAGAATCCCTTGAGGCCAGGAGTTTGAGGCCAAGCTAGGCAACATAACAAGACCCCATCACTACAATAAAATAGAAAATTCATCTGGGCATGGTGGTGTGTGCCTGTACAGAGTCCTCACAAGTGGGAGGCAGGAGGATCGTCTGAGCCCGGAAGTCCAAGGCTGCTGTGAGCTTGATGACCCCACTGCTCTCCAGCCTGGGCAACAAAGCAAGGCCCTGTCTCAAAATTAAAAAAAAAAAAAAAAATTTTTAGAAAAAGACGTAAAATACGGGTGGGGCCTGTGGCTCAAAGGAGTAGGACGCCGGCCCCATATACAGGAGGTGGCAGGTTCAAACCCAGCCCCAGCCAAAAACTGCAAAAAGATGTAAAATATGATAAAAGTTTAAGGCAAGTTTATCCCTTCCAAAGAGGGAGTGGTTCATACTAATTTTATGGTTGAAGAGAACAAGGAAGTTGCAATTCAATTTCGACTCCCTCACGGGAGCCACACAGCCGGTTCTAAGAATATCACCACCGTCAGAGTCAAGAGGATGAGGAGACGGGGAGCCAGGATGAAGGGCCCTGAAGGCTCTGCTGTGACCTGGACCATGCACACGGGCACAGTGTCCAGCCCCACAGCCACTTTGGCCTCCGTTGTTCATTGGCAGGGCTGGAGGCTCTGCCCGGGTGGCTGGGCAGGACTAGGAGCCCTGTGGCCCTGTGTAGGGCCTCCTGGTGCACCTGTCCTGTGTGGGTCCCCAGGGCATCTTCCCAATCCTCTAATGTGGGAGGAGTTGCTGGACACCTCCTGCTGCTCTGTCCCCACCTGCGGCAAGGTGGGGTCCACATTGGTTTAGTTTTTATTTTATGTATATTTATTTATTTATTTATTTTTTAGACAGTTTCAAGCTATTGCCCTGAATAGAGTGCTGTGGCATCACAGCTCACAGCAACCTGAAACTCTTGGGCTTAAGCGATTCTCTTTCCTGAGCCTCCTTAAGTAGCTGGGACTACAGGCGCCCACCACAACGCCTGGCTATTTTGTTGTTATTGTTGCAGTTGTCATTGTTGTTTTAGCTGGCCTGTGCCAGATTCAAACCCGCCAGCCTTAGAGTATGTGGCTGGCGCCCTGCCCACTGAGCCATGGGCGTCTCCAGGTATTGTCATCTTTTTAACAACTAAGTGACATCCCACATATGTGCCTCGGTCCATTCTGGCTGCTGTAAGGAGCTACCACAGACTGGGTGGCTTGAACACCAGACATTGGCTTCTCACAGTTCAGGGGCTGAGGGCCAAGAGCAGGGTGCTGGCAGATTCTCTCCTCACTCCTTTCCTGGTTGGCAGACAGCTGCCTTCTCAGGTCTGGTGCCTTCAACCCATGCAAGGACCCTAACCCTTTGCATGGGGGCCCCACCTGCAC
>NW_003852523.1:2380216-2383401 GCF_000181295.1 Otolemur garnettii
CTCAGTGAAAAACCAGCAGGATGGATGAGTGACCAACAGGAATGACGGGGGACAAAGGGCACCTGAATGACTGTCTCCCTATGCACCTGTATTTTATTTTGATGTATTCATTTTGAAGCTCATTTGCTGAGACAAAGGATCACCTATTTAGAATTTCAGTAGAGTTGCTGGACTGCCCCCCCCGGTCCATCCCCATCCAGCAACACCAGCTCCTGTTACCTGGTCTCAAACTTCTGCTAAACTGCTGGGTGAAAGAACAGCCTCCCTCTCCAGGTTATTCTCTCTCACTGTTTTGTTCTGTTTTTCCTCTTCTGGGCCATTGCCCATTGCCACGGGCTAAATCTTTTTCTGCCCTTTGCCAGAGGCCGTTGTAGGTCAGAGTAGGTAACTGTTTATCATGTAGATTGACACCTCCTCCCCTATCCAGCCCAGTGTCAGGATTACTGGGGGTGACATCACCGAGACACCAGTGCACTTTTGACTGAGTCACTGGCGCTGTCCTCTCTTGTTCTTCTGGAGGCGGTCACCATGACCCCACAGAGCCTGAGGGCAGCCCTCTGCACACGCTGGATGTGGGGATGACACAGGCATTTTGTGAGCCCCAGCCCCCCGCTGCACTGGCCGGCAGCAGTACAGGGACAGACCTTGGCTCGTTGACCAAATATGAACATTAGAGAGGAAGCTGATCATTTAAGTGATATATTTAAAATTCATCTGAAAGAAGAAACTCAGAACAACCAGAGCAACTAATTTCAATAAAGAAAGAAAGGAAGGCTAACCCACTTCATTCTAAGGCCCACCCAGCCCTCATCCCCCCCGCCACACGGGCAGAGTGTCTGTCCCCACGGTGTCTCACAGCTCCTGTCTTCTCTTGCAGCACTCCCTACAAAGTGAGACCTGTGGCCATCAAGCAACTCTCTGGTAAGGTGCTGCTGCCATTTTTTAAATTAACAACAAAAAAAGAACGACTGAGCTTGTCCTGTGATTAAACATACCAGCTAAGCATTTGAATCTACAGCTGATAGCATTACAGAATCTGAAACATTGTGCAGACTGCAGAGGCTCTGCGGCATCGACCCACCAGGCCCCCCAAGTCCCTGAGGGCTCAGCAGGTGCTGGCCACCTTCCCCTCTGTCTTCCCGGCCCCCAACCAGGGCCCCTCGCTGTGACTGCCAGGAGGGGCCATCTGCAGCCCCTGTGCCCCTGGCCTCGTGCAGCCATTGTGCTGTGTGAGAATCCCTTTCTGTGTGGATCTCACATCACTTTTACTCGTGCATGATTTACACAGAATAAAATGAACCCATTTAAGTGCCTGTTCTGATGAATTCTGAAAAATGTCTATAACTCCTTGTGACCATCACCAAAATCACAGCACAGCGTTTCCGCCCCCCGGAGACGTTCTCTTGTGCCTTCCCCGTTTTTTCTCAGTCCACGCCCGGCCTGCTTCCTGTCACCATCCATCAGATTTGTCCTTCTGAGAGTTTCAGTACACAAGCTCTCTTTTCACTCAGCGTGATGTGTTGAGACCCACCCATGGTGTGTGTACGGATGGCTCATTCCTTTTGGATGTGGTTCAGTTTTTGTTGAAATTACCCCAGTGAGTTCTCCTTTCATTTGTGAGTGAAGATACAGATTGTTCCCAGTTTGGAGGCTTTTATGAATAAGGGCATTAAAGTACAAGTATAAAGTATATATTTTCATATACTTTATTTCATTTGGATAAATACCTATGTCCCTAGGCCCTAAGGCCTTGCCATGTTTTTTATAAAGTTAAAAAGATAGGAGAGCCTGTCTGGGGGTGTCTGATGTTTTTCTAGGATCTGGGTGGGTGGGTTTTTGGAAGGAGTACAAGCATGATGTCCACGTGGCCTCGCTGGCTGGCTTCCCCATGGTGGGTAGCTGTTCACCCCCTTCCTTACTCTTCCTTGGTAGTGAGCATTGAGTCGAGCCCACCTAGGGGAGGAGGAAGAACTCAGGGTGTTTTCTCTGCACAGATATCCATTCGCTCCAGCACCATTTGTTGAAAAGATGATCCTTTCTCCCACTGAATTACCTTGACACCTTGGTCCAAAATCAGTGGGCCATTTCTGTGCCCTTTTCTGGACTTTATAGATCCTGTTCCATTAAATATACACGTCAGTCCTCAGACCTACAGCACAGTGCCTTGAGCACTGCACACGGATACCAGGTCTGGAGATCAGGTAGCAAAAGTCCTTTGGCTTCTTTCAACTTTTTCAAAAATGTGACCGCCGGCTCAGCGCCTGTAGCACAGTGGTTACGGCACCAGCCCCATACACCAAGACTAACAGGTTCAAACCCAGCCCAGGCCAGTTAAACAACAAAATTGTCATTGCTTTTATTTTCACACAAATTGTAGAATCAGTCTGTCAGTTGAAATCAATAAAAGAATTCTGTTAGGATGTTGATCGAAATTGCATTAAGTACACAGACAAATCTGGGAAGAGTTCTATCTTCATAATGTTGAACCTCCGTGGTGTGCCTCTCGGTCTGCTTGGGTTTCCTCGAATGTTTCGTAAGGTGTGACAGTCGTCAGCGTAAAGCCCTTGAATATATTCTTGGTACAGCTCGTGGTAAAGTCTTTGCTATTTCATATTTGTAATGCTATTGTAAATTTGTTTTTTTTTTAATTTCAATTTCTGGGAGTTTTTAGTTTACAGAAATTGGCTTTTGTGGACCAACCTTGCTAACCTCATTTATTAATTAGGTCTAGGACCTGGTTGTCAGCGTCCTGTGATTCTGTAGATGGTTTTCTACATCTGCCGATGAAGAATGGCTTCTTCCATCTAATCCTGATGCCTCTTGCTTGTTAGTTCCCTTTCCCGCCTGGGGCACTGGCCAGGAGATCCCCCACTGAGGAGAGGCTAAAAGCAGAGATCACTGCTTCGTCCTTAAGTTAGGGAACTGCGAGAAGTCTTTTCACGTCAACTGTGTGTCGTTGCTGTAGCTGTTTCTGTGGATACCCTTTATCAAGTAGGAGGTTTTGTCTGGTTATTCTATTTCTGCTTTGTTTAGATTTTAACCCTAAACTGGTGTTGAATTTGTTCAATGTTTTTTCTGCCCCTGTTGAGATGATGTTTTCTCTCCTCTATTCTGTTAATTGTGGATTATACCAGTTGCTTTCAACCCATTAAACTAACTTTGCATTCTTGGTATGAATTTGGGGC
>NW_003852523.1:2384155-2385076 GCF_000181295.1 Otolemur garnettii
AACATACTTTATTCCATATATTTTCATGTGTTGTGTTTTTATTTTTATTCAATTCAGAATATTTCCTAATTTACCTTGTGGTTCCTTCTCTGACCTAGCTTTTATTTGGAAGTGCATGATTTAATTTCCAAATATTTGTGGGGTTTCCAGTTATATTTATGTTGTTGATTTCTGAGTTAATTCTATTAGGATCAAAAATCAGAGTCTGTTATTAATATTTTTAAATGTATTGAGATACATGGTTTATCCTGGTGACCATTTCACGTACACTAGCAAGGATGTGTATTCTGCTCTTCTGGGTGGACCATTCTGTAAATGTTGATTAGGTCAAGTTCATTGACAGTGTAGTTTAAGGTTTGGGTTTGTTTGTTTGTTTGTTTGTTTTCAGAATCTTACTCTGCCCTGGGTAGAGAGTGCCTGGCATCATCACAGCTGACAGCAGCCTCAAACTTCTGGGCTCAGGCGATCTTCCTGCCTCAGCCCTCCGAGTAGCTGGGACTACAGGCACCTGCCACAATTCCCGGCTAGTTTTTCTATTTCAAGTACGGACAGGGTCCTTGCTCAGCTGGTCTCGAAATCCTGAGCTCAAGCAATCCACCTGCCTCAGCCTCCCAGAGAGCTGGATTATAAGCACCTTTGTATCTCATTTCTCATCTACTAGTTCTAGCAATTACTGAGAAGTGAATACTAAAATGTCCAACTGTAAGTGTGCCTTTGTTGTTTCTTTTCCTGGTTCCATCAGTCTTTGTTCCTTGCATTTTCAACTTCGGTTACAGAGCGCATATTTATTCAGGATTGTCAGACCTTCTTGATGGATCGACCCCTTTACTTTCATGAAAATTCTCCACGTCCCCTTGATGACTCTGTCTGAAGTCTCCTGGACCTCCCGTCAGGGTCGCCGCTCCAGCTCTCTTGTGCTCA
>NW_003852523.1:2389433-2403339 GCF_000181295.1 Otolemur garnettii
GAAACAGAAGCCCAGGGTGTGACCTTGAAAATGTCAGCAGGGCATGGGCTCCGGTCACCCCGTACCTCAACAGGTGGCTGGTGTTTGCTGTATTTGTTGGGCCGCACACCCCTATGCTGGCCTGAGCAAGACACCCCTCTTCAGAGACCCTGGCCACCAGGGCTGCTGTGTCCCTCTGCACCAGACTGGCAGCTCCATGTTCCTGCAGTAGGAGGAGCCGCCAGGGGTCCAGGGCTGCTGCATCTTCCCTGCCTGAGTCCCCAAGCCTGTGACAGGCAGTGTGAGTCTGTGTGCTCACATCACCACACCAAGGGCATTACTGTGACCTGTGTTCCTTGTTGAGAGCTCTGAAGCCATTGAGTCATACTTAGGGGACAGCACCTTCAACTTCAGAACTAAGAACAGGGTCCCCTCTGTGTCCCCGCCTGCCCCGGGCTCAGCAGGGCTCTCTAGCCATACCACACCTGCTCTCCGGGAAGCCCCACTGAGCCCTGCTGAGCCCCACAGCCATGGCCATGGCTCTCCCCTTTTGCCTCACTGGCCAGAGACTGCAGGCAGCTCAGGACCTCCTGTCTGCAGCAGCTTCATTGTCAATGCTGTTCCCAAAGGACAGTGAAGGTGGCCATGAAGACACCAGGAGTCCACAGGGAAGTATGATGCTGAGCTTGTTTTGTTGTGTTTTAAGATAGGGTTCTGTTCTGGTGCCCAGGCTGAAGTGCAGCGACCTCATTGTAGCTCACTGCAGCCTCAAATTCCTGGCTCTTGAGCTGCTGGAACTACAGGTGCATGCCACCACACTCAGCTAATTTTTAAATATGTGCAGAGATGGGGGTCTCACTGTGTTGCCCTGGCTGGTCACAAACTCCTGGCCTCAAATGATCCTCCTGCTTTGACCTCCCAAAGCGCAGAGATCACAGGTACAAGCTACAACGCCATCTGCGTATTGCAAATTCTGCAAGCTAGAGGTGACAGGTGCTGGCTGGAGGGGAGGGCAAGCTGGCTGGCTGTGCCTGGACAGTGCTCAGAATTCCAACAGGGACAGGCAGCCCTGCCCCTGGTGCACACCTGCTTCTCTCCCTCACAGAGCCGTTCTTGCTGCCCTTAACAGGTGCCCATACTAGTTTAGTAGTGGCCCTTTTGACCTCAAGACTCAGGGAGGCCAGGCCAAAGGACCCACCCTTCTCTTGGCAGGTGAGCTGCTGGCAAAGCAGTGACCCTCCTCCCAGACCTGCTCCCAGGAGCTCGAGAAGCAGAAGTCGTGGTTGGTGCTCGAGCCATGGTTCACTGAAGTCTCAGTGCCCGGGTGCAGCCCCCGAGGAGGTCTCAGGGTCAGCAGTACCCCACTATGAGACCAGATACAGCAAAAGTCCAGCCACAGTGCAGTGAAGACACCCTGCAAACATAATCTGCACACTGGATGTGGGAGACTCAGTGAGACGAAAAGAATGTAAAATACCTTGATGATTTTATATTGATTTAGTGTTTTCTTGTTGAGATAAGATTCACGTAGCAGTCCACCATTTTAAAAGATTCAGAGTCACTCCAATGGTTTTAGTGTATTCCTTTGCTGTGCAGCGGTCACCACGTCTAATTCTAGAACCTTCCATGACCCCCAAAAGAAACCCTGGACCAGCAGCAGTGGCTCCCATGCCCTCCGCCCCCAACCTCCAGTAACCACTGACCTCCTTCCCGTGTGTGGGTTTGCCTGTTCTGGACAGTTTTTATAATGGAGCATGTGGCCTTTGCATCTGGCTTGTGTCACTTAGTTCAATGTTTTCAAGGTGCCCCGGGTCACAGTGGGGGCGGCACTCTGCCCTTAATGGCTGGCGGTGTTCCACCCCTGATGTGTCAGTCATCCCTGGGGGGGGCGCTGTTCCCCCTTTTGGCTATTGTGAATGATGCTTCCGTGAATATTTGTGTGCAATTTTTATGTGGATTATATAGGTTGAAATGAGATATTTTGAGGCATGTTGGGTTAAGTAAAATAATTAACTTTTTAAAAGTCTAGCCACCTTACAGGGCAGGGATGTGCTGAATGTTCGTAGCAGAACATACCAGATACTGTTGGTGCCCTAGGATGTCCCGTCCCAGACATCCCTGCAGCCACAGGGACAGGTCCCTCACCCAAGCCCTGAGCCCTGCTGCATGAGGAGCCCCTCTGTGCAGGGTACCCCAGAAGTGCTAGGGATGGGTCACCCAAGGCCACTCCTCCCCAGTGAGAGGGACCTGGGAGCTTAGCTTCCTTCCTTGTTCTACTGTGGGACAATTCTTTCTTTCTTTCTTTCTTTCTTTCTTTCTTTCTTTCTTTCTTTCTGTCTTTCTGTCTTTCTTTTCTTTCTTTTCTTTCCTCACTCAGTTGCCCTCAGTAGAGTGCTGTGATGTCTCATCTCACAGCAACCCCAGATTCTTGGGTTCAATAGATTCTCTTTCCTCAGCCTCCCAAGTAGAGGGAACTACAGGTGCTCACCACAAAGCCCAGCTATTTTTAGAGACAGTGGCTCGCTCAGGCTGGTCTCGAGCTTGGATGATCCACCGCCTGGACCTCCCAGGGTACTGGGATTACAGGTGTGAGCCACCTGCCGGCCTGGGACAATTCTCTAATGTCATCGAGACCCCACATTGTTCACCTGCTCATTAACTCACCCTGCATGAGCTTTCTTCCTGCCTTGGCTCAGTTTCTCAGCTCCCTAGTCCCTAGTGGGGGTCCCTGGGGTCTGAGTGGGCTTTTGAGGATCTCACACGGAGAGTCTCAGACTTGGGAAGGAACTGAGACTGCAGGGCCCCTCCAGGCCCACTCAGTCCTCAGGAGGATGAAATCGCCTTGGGAAAGCTACTTAACGGCCTGACTACAATTTCCCTTGCAAAGTAGGAGATAAGGAGGATAAATGAGGTAATTTATGCAAAATGCTTAGCACCGAGCCTGCCACTTGGTAAGTGCTCAATAAATGGCTGCTATCATTTAAAATGACCTGCAGGGCATTTTTGAGTGGCTAAAGCGATGTCTCTCTGGAGTTGCTGAATTTTAATAGAACCAGGCGCTCCCTGAGGTCACAACAGCAGCACTCGCTCCGTTTCCCCTTGAAAGTCAAATTAATGCTTGAAATTTGAGCACAAACATGTTGCTTATGATAATCATGCTTCTTAGTAATATTTTCTATTTTTAGTGCAATTCCAAAGAGCTTTATAAGCATAGCCCTTGTCATCTGACTTGCACTATTTGTTTAAACAAAAAGGCTGTAATGTAGACAATGAAAAGTAACCATTTCTGGGATTGTGTGTTCATGCTCCCCGTGGGGTGGTCTACCCAACAAAGACCACAGCCCTTAGCACACCACAGGCAGAAGTGGGTGGAGGAAAATAATACAGAGGCCTTGGAACTTGTATGTCCTGATGACAGCCCTAAGGGCACAAATGCTGACTGTCCTCTGTCCCCTGGGCAAGCCCAGCCCCACATCTGCGTCTACCTGCAGTGAACCGCACAGATCCTGCGTGTGCAGTGGCCTTGAGCCTTCCTAGACACACCCGTGCACGGAACTATCACCCCAGCCAAGGCCGAGGACACACCCATCACTCCCGAAGGGTCCCCTGTGCCTCCTCAAGCTAGTCCCCACTCACATGGGGAGCCACCGTCCTGCCCTCTGCCCCTGCGTTTTGGGCGCACCCCTGCAGCTCACTGGCTGTGATACTGCTGAGCAGTGCACACTTGTTCAGCGATTGTCCTGTGGATGGGCGCCAGGTCACTGCCGGTTTGGGGCCCAGCTTCTGTAATTATTGTGCACATGCTTGTCCCTTGGTACTGCCTCGGAGTCAAACTGCTGGTCCACCTGGTAAGTGTATGTTTAACTTGATAAGAGGCTGCCAAACTGCCTTCCCAAGTGGCCGTCCCACTTCACGTTCCCACTGGCAGTTCCGGGGTGACACGGTCGTTCCACATCCCCTTGACTAGTCAGCCTCAGTTTTTTAAAAGTGAACACACTCAAGTAGACACAAGATCAATCATCTCATTATAGTTTCAATTTGCATTTCCCAGAGGACTTGAGGTTCAGCATGTTTTATGTGTCTATTGGCTAATAATCATCGGAGTAGCTGATCTGGGGCATGTCTAAGTATCTGCTCATTCTCCAGACTGACTTGTATTCTTCTTATCACTGGTTTCTAGCAAACTCTATGCAAGCTGGATACGATCCACTGGTCAGACAGATTTATGGCGAATGTTTTTCCCAGTCTGTGAGTCGTCATGTTCATTTTCTTAATGAGATCATTTGATGAGCAGACTTTGTTCATTTGATGAAGTCTATCCTTTTTTTTGAGACAGTCTCACTCTGTTGTCCCAGGCTAGAGTGCTGTGGCATCACAGCTCACAGCAACCTCAGAGAGTTGAACTCAAGTGATCTTCTTGCCTCAGCCTCCCGAGTAGCTGGACCTACAGGTGCCTGCCACAACATCTGGCTAGTTTTTCTAGTTTTAGTAGAAATGGGTCTTACTCTTGCTCAGACTGGTCTCAAACTCCTGAGCTCAAGGGATTCTCCCCCCTGAGTGTCCCAGAGTGCTGGGCTGGCAGGTGTGAGCCACCTGACCAGCCTCATGAGGTTTATCTAATGTAGGAAACTTTTATGTTTGGGATCCCCCTACGCTACCCCCTAAGAAACCTTTCCTACCACAAGATCATGAAGAGACATTCTCAGATTTAGAGTTACATCCACGACCTCTAATCTATGATCCCTTTCAAATTACCCCGAGCGTGGAGCAGGGGTTGCCTCCCCTCCTCCCACACACACACCCAGGATAAAAGCACCACTGTTGAAAAGACTTTCCTTTTCCCCCTGAATCCCACTGCACCTTTGCTGAAGGTTAGTTGTCTCTGTGCACAGCCCTCTCCAGCCTGGCACTGGACACTGCTGTCCAGCGATCTCCGTCCGTCCTCACAGCTGCCACACTGGCTCAAGGGCTGGGCCTTGAAGTCAGGTCTGGTGAGTCCTGGACACCTGGGTTCCTTTTCAGTTGTTTTGGCTGTATGGGTCCTTTTCTGCTATAAATTTTAACATAAACTTGTCAATTTATTTTTTAAAAGCCTTCTGTGACTTTGATTACTATTACATATAACATAGAGATTAATTTGGGGACAGCAGCAGTGCACCCATATTGAGTCTTCTAGCCCATAAACATATAACCAGCCACTTCATTAGCTATTATTGACCTCCTGTCAGCAAAGATGCATAGTTTTCGGAGTAGAGGTCCTGCATATCTTTTGCTTACTCCTAAGTATTTTCTGTTTTCTGGTTTTATTGTAAATGAGATTTTATTAATTTTCCAACAGGCATAAACACACAGATGATCTTTGCATATGGACACAGTATCTTATGACTGTTGTTTAATTCATTTGTTAGTTAGTAGTTGTTTGATAGATCCCCTCGTCTTTCCATAGGACAGGCGTTCACTTAGTCCTTGCATTCCACTTTTTCTGGTTTGGTTTCTTTTACTTGTCATATTGTGCTCATTGAAACACCAATGCAATTAAAAGTGAGAGCAGGCATGGTCCATAATCGTGAGCGATGCCGATGAAAACCACCGTGAGATATCACCAACCCCTGTGGGGATGGCCCACGTCGCAAAGTCCCCGAGCCGCAGATGCTGGTGCAGATGTGGAGAGAAGGGACACTTTTACGCTGCTGGTGGGATTGCAAACAGGTAGAGCCTCTTTGGAAAGAAGTACGGAGAATCCTCAAAGAGCTAAAAGTAGCCCTTCTACTTGATCCCACAGGCCCATTACCAGGCATCTAATAAAAGAAGGAAAAATCATTTCATCATGAGGACATTTGCACTAGAACGTTTATGACAGCTCCATTCACAATTGCCAAGATGTGGATCAACCCAAGTGCCCATCAACCTACAGATGTATTAAACTGTGGTGTACATACACCACGGAACACTGTTCAGCCATGAGTCAGATGGAGACTTTACAGCATTTGTGTTTCCCTGGAAGGAGGTGGAGCATTCTCCTTAGTCAAGTATCACGAGAATGGAAAAGCAAGTATCCGACTTGCTCAGTACTAATGTGAAACCAGGAAATGAAAAACTGCACCCCCACAAGAAAGAAAAACACAGATTCCAGTGGAGGCAGGAGGAGGGAGGGGGATTGGTGAGCTCTCCCCTCACGGACACAATGTGGGGTGCACAGCGCACCTCCTGGTCATGGACTCAGCTGCAACTTAGACTTTCCCTAACAAATGCAAACAATATAACCGAATCGTTTGTGTCCTCATGATAATCTGAAATTATTTTTCTAAGTGAGAGCGGACATCCTGCCCCACTCACAGTCTCACCCTGCCCGCACGCTGGCCGCAGACTGCTCCGTGGACGCCCTCCATCTGGGCACGAGTCTTCATCCACTCCCAGTTTTCCAAGAATTATTTTGTCAAATGCCCTTTGACAAAATTCTTTTGTTACGTCTTATCAAATGTCCTCTCCGCATCTGCTGAGATGGTTGAAGAAGGGGCCCTTTTTTTTTTTTTTTTAAGAGACAGAGTCTTACTTTGTCCCCCTCAGTAGAGTGCTGTCATGTCACAGGTCACAGCTCATAGCAACCTCCAGCTCTTGGGCTTAGGTGATTCTCATGCCTCAGCCTCTCAAGTAGCTGGGACTACAGGCACCCACCACCAACGCCCGGCTATTTTTTTTGTTGCAGTTTGGCCGGGGCGGGTTCAAACCAGCCACCCTCAGTATATGGGGCCAGCACCCCCCACAGGCACCGCCCTAATGGTTCTTATCATAAAGAGGTGGTGGATTTGTTTAACATGTTCTTTCTGCATCTACTGGGATAATCATACAGCTGTTCTTTATTTTTTTAATGTAGCGAATTATAGTGCTTGATTTTCAAATGTTAAAACCACTTTGCTTTCCTGGGGCAAACCCACTTGCATTCCCAGGAAATATTCCTAGGGAAATACTTGGGCATAAATTTAACAAAGGACACCCGGCCCTTTCCCCTGATGGGTCTCTTTCTCTATGTTCTAGATGTGATTTCCCAGTGACACGTTAGTGATTTCTGTGTCCCTGTGTCAGTGGAGAACGGTAACTTTTCATCTGCTACAATGTCTGTGTCATGCTTTTGTCATTTGGGGTTATGATAGCCTCGTAATACACGTGGGGGTTTCACTTGTGCCCCTTTTTCTGAAAGATCCTTTGGTGTTATTTCTTTCTGTGAGCACTCGCATTGAATGTGTTTGCTGCCGTGGGTGGGATTATTCCCACCCTGCTGCTATCGGCTTTTTGTCGATCTCACTTTTGTCTCTCTGGTCAACCTTTTCTGCCTCCTCTTGGGTTCACTGAACAAATTTTTGTATGTCATTTGATTCCTAGCTAGACCTTTTAGTGTTATTTTAGTTGGTCGTTATGTTACTATATGCATCTTTCACTTTTTCAAAATTGATAGATTTTTTTTTAAAATTAAAACCAAAACGAAGGAAAAGTATAGAGTTCCCACTTGTTCTCTCCCCACAAAAATGTCAGCCTCTGCCAGCGCCAACACCCTGCAACTTCGTGACCGGTGAGCTGACGTCCACGGCTCGCATCCGAGTCCACAACCTCCAGGTGCTGCCCGCTCTCTGGGTTTGGGCAAATGTGTAAGGCCATGTGCCACACGGGACAGCGCTAGGCTCCGCCTGTCCTCCCTCCCCATCCCGACCCTCTTCCTGTCTCCATGGCTCCGCCTGTCCTCCCTCCCCATCCCGACCCTCTCCCTGTCTCCATGGCTCCGCCTGTCCTCCCTCCCCATCCCGACCCTCTCCCTGTCTCCTTTCCCAGAATGTCACCAGTTGGGACGGCACTAAATGTAGCCTTTTCCAGTCTTCTTTCTCTTACTAATACGTACTTAAGATCTTCTCCTCCTCCTCACAGCGGTGACTAGCACTTCTGGACATACTTATTACTGCTTGCTATCCATTCACTCTTGAAGGGCCTCCTGACCGCTTCTGGGTCTTGATTTAGTCCGTTAGGAATAGAGCTGCTGTGAACACTCACGCACAGGTTCTTGTGTGCACATCGGTTTTCACTTCATTTGCGTAAATGCCAAGAGCACATTGCTGGATCTTACGTCAGAATGTGTTTAGTTTTGTAAGAAGCTGCCACCCAGGTTTCCTGCAGGCCTGCATCGCTTTCCATCCCACCTGCAGTGACTGTGAGTTCCCGCTGGGTCACATCCTCACCAGCGTCTGGGGTCTTGGCGTTGGAGATCTTTGCATTCTGACGGGTGTGTCATGGTGTCTGTGTCATTCGTCCTCACCAGCGTCTGGGGTCTCAGTGTCTGAGATCTTTGCATTCTGAAGGGTGTGTCATGGTGTCTGTGTCATTCGTCCTCACCAGCGTCTGGGGTCTTGGTGTCCTAGATCTTTGCATTCTGACGGATGTAACACGGTGTCTCACCATCATTCATCCTCACCAGCGTCTGGGAGCTTGGTGTCTGAGATCTTTGCATTCTGACGGAGGATGTGACACGGTGTCTCACCATCATTCATCCTCACCAGCGTCTGGGGTCTTGATGTCCGAGATCTTTGCATTCTGATGGGTGTGACATGGTGTGTCACCATCATTGTCCTCACCAGCGTCTGGGGTCTTGGCACTGGAGATCTTTGCATTCTGATGGGTGTGACATGGTATCTTACTGTCATTTTAATTTGTAATTTCCTAATGACACATGATGTAGGGCATCTGTTCATTTGCTGATTGGCCATCCACAGATCTTCTTTGTCTGTTCAGATCTATCAATATTTTAATGATTAATATTTTTCAGTCTGCTTTGAACTAATATTGTACCACCTCACACGGGAGCAGTACCCTCTCCCTTGTCCTCTCTCCTGGTACCTTTGAGCTATTGCCATCATACATTTTAAGGCTTTACACATTACAATTTTTGCTTTAAATAGCCAGTTGTCTTTGGAAGAAATTATGAAAAGAAACTTAATGAATAACTCAATAGTTGCCTACATATTTATCATGTCTAATGCTTTTATTTCTTACTGCGTATCCCATCTTCCGACTTGCATGCCCCGGCCTAAAGCGTTACTTCTTCGCTTCAACATTGCTTGCAGTGTAGGTCTGCTAGTGACTAATTCCCTCAGCGTTTGCTCAGTGGAACCCGTCTTTAGTTCCCCTTCATTTTGAAGGGCAGTTTTTCGGGATATAGAATTCTGCCTTCACAGGAATTTTTATTTATTTTCTTTAAAGAGTTTGGAGATGTTGATTCATTTCTTTCTGGCTTCCGCCTTTTCTGGTGTGAGGTCAGCTGTTTGATCACGATGCCCCTGGCTTCCGCCTTTTCTGGTGTGAGGTCAGCTGTTTGATCGCGATGCCCCGTGTGGGATGCTTTTTTCTCTTACTGCTTTTTCCTTTTTTCCTTTTTTTTTTTTTTTTTGCCTTTGGGTTTCAGGAGTGATGTGATTTGGTCTGATTTTCTTTTCATTTATCCTTCTTGGTGTTTATTGAGTTTTTGTGGTCTGTTAATATGTATTGTAACCAAATTTTTAAAATGTTAATTCATTATTTCTTCAAATGTGGATATGCACCATTCTTTCTCACTAATGACACGCATCTTAGAAAGTCTGCTTTTATTTCTCAGGCGACTGTGCCTCTGCTCTTTCTTTCTTAAAGAACATTTTTTCTCTCTGCTCTTCAGAGTGTGTAATTTCTGTTCCTCTGCCCTCTTTTCTGCTGACTCCAAACCACATCTATAACCTAATCCAGATATTATATTATTAAATTCAAAATTTTCACTTGATTCTTATTCGTAGATTTGTCTCTTGAGATTCCCCATCTGTTTACTATTTACTAATGTCTTTTTTTGTTCAGGGCATTGGACACATGATTGCTACATTTCTGCTAATTCAAGATCTTAATTATCAAAGGTGTCTGTGGGTGATTTTCTCCTGGTTATAGGTCATATTTTCCTGTTTATCTGGATGTCTTTTTATTTATTATATGCAAACATTATGAATAACACCTTGTAGAGACTCGGGATTTTGTTATCTTTCTCTGAAGAGAATTGATTTTATTCTGGCAGTCAGTTACTTTACTCACTGATGATCTTGAATTTGTGGCGGCTTGGATCTATTGGCTGGGGTAGATCTCCGGAGTGACCCTTCTGGGTGTTAGCAGGAAACCTGGGGTGTTTATCAAGCCCTCCAACTGGACTGCACTCGAGCTCCAAACTCGGTCTTCCCTACATTTGAAGCTGAGACTCTGGCTAAGCTCTTTCATCCTTCTAGTCCACACACATGCAATTCAGGGATCAACCAGGGTGCAGGCGTTTGTGGGCAATGTGCATCCCTCACGGTTTCCTCTTCTGGGGACTCCTCCCCTCATTTCCGTCTTCTCTGGCTCTTCAGCCAGATGAACCTGCAGCTTTCTGACCTACAGTATAAGGTCACACCACAGCAGGACAGGGAAATCTTCCTCCACTTTTTTATAGCAGCATAGTTTTCCCTCGTGAATGCACACTGTTTGTACGACTGAGGGTATTTATGTTGCTTCTCGTCTCTTGTCATTGCAACAGTCAGTTGGCTGTTTCTTATTCCTCTTGCTACAAACTTTACAACTATGTGCAACCTATTAAAGTCCACAGATGTAATAAAAACTCTGGTTTTCAAAAAAGGACTCAGTCTTTACTAGATTTTTACAAACATCTTGTCATTTGCATTATAATTGATGTGCTGGTTGGGTCAGAGTTTATCCTGACGGAATTCTTCCTGGAACTAGTCTTGTGGGGTCACTTGACACGAAGTCAAGGCCCTAGACATAATTATGCAGAGTTGATTTCCTTTGGCTTCACCATGATTAACCTTTCGCATAGGGTTATTAGATCACAGTGACACGCACAGGGCATCATACAGTGAACGGCCCCACCGGCACGTGTGATCAGCCACTGGTTCCCGTCCACGTTCCTCTGAAGGCACCATGCAAGTGTCCCAGCATTCACACCCACACCCTCTTTGTGAGAAGTTGATCTACCAGGAGAAAGGCGAGGGACTGGTGCAGACTCTGTCTCCCCACTGTGGCTGAGGGCAGCCCTGTCCCATCTCTGCAGCCCTGAGTGAGATCACAATGAGGGTAGGGCAGCTAGGGCTTGGCCACGTCATGACCTGGCCCTCTCTTGCTGTCACGCAGCCGCTGCAGGGTGTGAGGAGGATTCAAGGGAGTTAACACACTCACACCACTTGGGCAGGGCAGAGCCCAGTAGGCACACGGTAAAGATGTTACAGGGGCGTGACCTTGCAAAACGCTACCTCACAGGACAGGAAAGGGCTGGCTGGCTGTCCAGAGGCATCCGGCTTCATGGGCAGGTTCCCACTTAGGAGCTAATCCCAAGGAAGAGAGGAGGGCACACAAATAATGCACAAATATCTGAGACCAAATGCACACTACACAGAGCATGGAATTCCGCTCTCCAACAATGAAAGGGAGACAATTCACCCTAGTGCCTGCCCCCAGGGGCCAGACCCTGAATCGGCAGGGCCAGTGCAGGGCACTCTATAGAATTTCAGGTCGTCAGGTCCTGGGTCCACTGTGCCGACTTCTGTCCACACGGCTGAGCATCAGCTGTCTGGATGTCCCTAAGGCTGCTGACAACCTTGTGCAGCTCCTGACAGGGACACACCTGGAAAGGGCTCCTGTGCCTTTAAGAAGCCAGGCAAGGTCACTGTGAATCATTTAACTTTATTGTGCTCCTGGGCTATAAAGGAAATGTAGTCCTTGTGCTGAATGTCTGTTTTATGATGTCCATAAACAGTGAATTGCCAATGACTGTTCCCTAGTTAGAACCTCCTGGCTGGCTGGGAGGTTACAGGGCGGGCAGGGTCTGGAGAGTGAAAGTGAAAGGTGCCTTCACCTCCCAGGAAGAGGGACAGTGCCCTCCCACCTCCCACCCTGACAGGGAGGCTGCCGGCCCTTCCTCAGGTGCCTTCACCTGCCAGGAAGAGGGGCAGTGCCCTCCCACCCCGATGGGGAGGCTACGGGCCCTTCCTCAGCAGGGCCTTGGCCCTTCAGACTTGGGGGTTCAACAGGAGCAGAAATAAATGAACCCCCCCCCCAATCCTCAGGACCTCTGTGGTGCTTGTCTACTTGGGGCCAAGTAACGTGGGTTATTGTCCCCAGTGCAATAATAAGATACCCCTTTTTAAAGGAATAGCCGAGTTTAAAAACAAAAAAAGTTTGTTAGGCAACATCTGATAGGGAGAGACATGGCCCATGGGGTCATCTTGGTGTCTGCGTGTAAGCGTGAGCGGAGCCCAGGGATGCTATGTGGCCTCTGCCCACTGTCAAGACAGGCTGGGACAGCTCAGATCCAGCATGAGCACCCAGGCCACACTCACATGTCTGTGCTATTTCTTTATCCCGCTGTTGGAGGTCAAAGGCTTGGGATACAAATGTCTGTGCTGACGTTTCCAGGTCGGCCTCCTCCACACGCAGGTCTGGAGGCTGGTGCACCCCCAGGGTTGTGTTTGCACTTGTTGGACAGGGAGAACAGTTCCTGCCCAGCCCAGTTCGGCATCTAGAGGATGAAGGAACAGCTGGTGCTGTTGCTGTTCTCTCCAGCACAAGATTTTAAAAAGACATACAGGCAGTGCCCAGTCACGAATGAGATAGGTCTGTGGGCTGTTTCTTGAGTTTGTATGTACACAGGTACGTTACCTATTACCTGTAATAGCCTCTGTTCATAAGTGCAAACTGTACGTCAGTTGGGTGTTTATAAGGCGGGGCTGCTTGTACACAAACCAGCTGGCTGGCCGATCTAATTACAGTGTCTGGTTTAATTAATCTCTGGAGTTGGAATTATAGGTTGGGCTGTGCTGCATCACTTACCAAATTTCATTTCATTCTGCACTGGGTGGACTGAGGATTTATCTGAAACAAGTAAACAATTCCCGGGGCAAGTGGGCGAGGCAAAGGCAGGTTTCTTGAAGTGTCCACTTGGGCTGGAAGTGGGGTTGCGTGACAGCTTCTGGGCATGGGGCAGGGGCAGGGGCAGACTCAGCCCTGATCACTTGTGAGAGCAGCCGTGTGGACACCACAGGGCCAGGCGTCCATCCTGTCACCCTCACGGCTGAGTCCTGCCTCAGACCTGGGGCAGACAGCCTGTAGGGTCCCCTCTGTCCCGTCCAAGCTTTGCTTTATCCCAGTCCCCTCAGTTTTGCTCAAGTGGACAGGTCCTGGGTCCTCTGTCACACAGCCACACAATGAGACCCACACTCTGCTGGACTCTGCCCTGGAACTCAGTTCAGCTTCCTGTGACATGTAAGAAACCAGTACTTGTCACATGAAGAGGCTGGTCCAGGGCAAGCAGGTCAAAAACAGCCCCGGCACCCTGAGGGGGAGAGGGCCCCGCTTAAACCCTGTGCTGGGCAGATCACTTCTGTGCTCTGAGCTTTGGGGGTTTTTTTGTCTGTCTGTTTGTATGTTTGTTTGTTGAGACAAAGTCTCCCTCTGTTGCCCCAGCTAGAGTGCAGCAGCCTAATCACAGCTCACTGTAACCTCAAACTCTTGGGTTCAAGAGATCCTCCTGCCTCAGCCTCCTGAGTAGCTAGGACTACAGGTACCTACCACAGCATCTGGCTAGTTTTTCTATTTTTAGTAGAGACAAGGGTCTTGCTCTTGCTCAGTCTGGCTTACAGCAATCTCAAACTCCTGGGGTCAAGTGTTCCAAGCCTCTAGCCACCATGCCTGGCTAGTTTTTCTATTTTTAGTAGAGACAGGGTGTTGCTGTTGCTCAGGCTGGTCTCAAACTCCTGAGCTCAAGGGATCCTCCTGCCTGGGCCTCCCATAGTGCCGGGATTACAGGTGTGAGCCACCAAGCCCAGCCAGGAGAGCTTTTGTCTTGATTAAAGTCACTGATGTATAGGAATAAATTACAGGCAGC
>NW_003852523.1:2403827-2413009 GCF_000181295.1 Otolemur garnettii
CCCAGAATCCCGCTCTAGTGCCCCCAGACTCAGCTCGACAGCGCCCCAGAATCCCGCTCTAGTGCCCCAGACTCAGCTCGACAGCGCCCCAGAATTCCACTCTAGTGCCCCAGACTCAGCTCGCTTCCGCATCGTGTTTGCTGCTTCCACAGACGGCTTCCTCGGGAAACGCGTGTTCTGCATGGGCATCTGTGGGCTCTCCTGGGCATCTGCGCACTCTCCCCAGCATCCGCGGTCTCTCCCGGGCATCCGCGGTCTCTCCCGGGCATCCGCAGACTATCCCTGGGCATCTGCCTGCTCCCTGGGGCCGTCCTGTTCCCACTCTCCCTGGTGCTCAGAGCTTTGAGGGTCTGTCCACCTGTGAATCACCAGCATCCCTGGCTGTTGCTGGTTATTCTTGATGCTGTTAAGAAATTCTCAACACAAAATTACCTGAATATGCTTTAGTTTTTAAAATCCAGTATATTCCATGCAGTATTTAAGAGAAAAGAGGAGGTGTCATATATAATAATCAGATTTTGTTGATACAATGTAGTTTTGTCACTGAGGTTGGGAGTGACTAACATTTGCCATCAACAACTGTTTATTGCCCCCAAATCCGGCAGTTTCTGGCTCTCTAAAGATTCTGGAGACACATTCAGGATGTTGCAGGGAGGATCTACTGTTTCCCAGCCTGGAGGTGGTACCCAGAGCTCACCTGTCACCCCAAGGATGGTGACAGCCCAGGGAAGGCGGTGGAAGTGAGACAGGTGCCCACCAGTGCCCCCTGGTGACGCAGCAACAGCAGGAGCCGAGGTGGGCAGGGCTCCCCATGCCCGGGCTGCTCTGAGCACTCAAGGCCCAGCTCACTTGTAAGTCACAAAGTCCCGGGAGGAAATGGCTGGTGCAGGAACTCCAGTGACTCCAGGTGACGCCGGGCAGCCTGTTTCCTGGTGGGGTTGGTTTGTGGCCATATGGGTGTGGTTGGCCTGTGTGCACACTGGCAGTTTTGTGCCTTTGCCCTTGCAAACACAACACAGACTCGGCCTGATCTAAGGAGACAATGCCCTGGGTTCACGGTGCTCAGTTGCTGTGGCCCGTCCGTGTGAGCACGTGACCTGGGCGTAGCTCACGGAAGCTGCACTCTCAAGTCCGTGCACTCCACACTCTTTCTGAGAACGGCTGAGACACACTGCTCCGCTGGCCTGGGTGGCCTCTGGACCAAGGGGCAGCTGTAAGTCAGACAGAACCCAAACGTCCGTCCCTGGCGCTGGGCTGGGCTGGGCTGAGAGAAGGTGTGGATAAGGAACACAGGGCAGCTTGCTGTTCGCACCAGGGGCCAAATTCAAGCACGAAACCACCGTGGTACTCACAGGAGCCCACACGAGAGCCCAGAGGAAAACCGTCCCTTGGCTTTGCCAGCCTCCAGCCTCACGTTGCTTACTTGTAGATGTATCTGTAGCCGTGAGAACAGATGCAGACCCAGCCTGTGTGTCCTCACTCCTTCTTCCCAATGATAACATGTTGCACAACTCTGGTGTGCGGTCACCGCCCAGTGTTGACTCGGACACAGTCGGGATCCAGAACATTCTGTCCCCGCAGGGTCCCCACTGGCCTTCTACAGCCACGCCACTCTCTGCTACTCCCCACCCTATCCTAACCCCTGACAACCACGGATCTGGTCTCCATCTTTACAGTCTTGTCATTTCTATGACGGGGCCACAGAGTAGGTAACTGGGGATCTCCACTCAGCGTGATCCTCTGAGGTCCCTCCGGTCGCCCGTGTCAATAGTCCTGTCCTCCTTTCTGCCCAGCAGTGTCCCACAGGTGGGTGGGCCACACTTTGCTCACACCTCCCCTCGAAGCGTCTGGCTCATTTCCAGCGTGCGCTGCTGTGAGCACTGTGTGCAAGGTTTCGTGTCAACAGAAGTTTTCATGGCTCTGAGTCCCAGGAGTGCAGACACTGGGTCATATGGTGGTTTAAGGAGCTGCCAGACTGTTTTCCAGAATGACTGCAGCGCTTCCACCCCCACCAGCAGCGTGTGAGCCATCCAGGGCTCCGGGATCGCCCGGTGTGGGTGTTGTCTTAGCCATTTTGATAAGTGTGCAGTGCCGTCTCGCTGGGCTCTACTTTGCGTTTCCTGAAGGTTAAGGACGTGTCTTCTCCCGAGCTGTGTCCATCTCTGTGCTTGCTCCAGCAATGCAGTTTCAGACTGGGTGGTTCTGTCTTTCCCTGCTGGGCTGTGACGGCTCTTTACATGTTCCGTGTCCAGGTCTTTGTCAGATCCGTGGTTTAAGGTTTCTTCCCCCAGACAGGGGCTTGTCTTGTCATGCTCCTAACGGAATCTTTCTCAGAGCAAAAATTTTGATTTCGGTGAAGTTCGGTTTGTTGGTTTTCCCTTTTCTGGCCTGTACTTTTGGTGTCAAGTCTTAAAAACTCCCTGCCTTACCCAAGACTCTGAAGATTTGGTCTGTATTTTTTTCTAAATGTTTTAGAGTTTTACACTTTGCATCTGTGGTCCACTTTGCTTCACATTTTATTTAAACTGTGAGTTGTAGGTGGAGGCTCCTCGTCCTCTGCCTGTGGAGGCTCCTCGTCCTCTGGGTGCTGTGTGAGGAGGCTCCCTTTCCTCCAACCCTTTGCTTTTGCTCCTTGGATACATCATGTGGGTATGGCTGGGGTCTGTGTGCACCCGTGCAGTGTCCCTCTGCCCTCTCACAGTACCCCACGTGTCACTATGCTGTATAATAACCCCAAGATTGGAGAGACCCATTTTGTCTCAGTTTCATAATTGTTTCAGCTCTTCTAGTTCCTTTGCATTTCTATATAAATGTTAGGATAACCTTTATTTCTACAAATGAAAAATCTTGCTAGGATTTAGATAGAAATTTCATTAAACCTGTCTACCAATTTGGGGAGAATTGACATTCTTTACCATATGGTGACTCCCAACAAATTAACATAGTCAGTTTTGTCATTTATTTAGACCTTCTCTGATTTCTTCTTTTCAATTTCAGATTAATGTGAAGGTACAAACAATTGGGTTATAATGTTTAGATTTGTCAGGTAAGGTCCCTGTTGTAGCTGTGCCCCACGCCCAGGAGGTGAGCCGTACACCCTTACATTGTGCCCATTAGGGGAGCTCACCCATCCCCCACTCTCTCCCCTCCCCCCAATTGGAATTGAATTGAGTTTTTCTCCCATGTGGGCGTGTACTAGTTCATCTATTGTCTTCATATTAGTATTGAGTACATTGCATACTTGCTTTTCCATTCTTGTGATACTTTACAAGAATTGTTCCAGCTCCGTTCAGTTTAATACAAAAGACATAAAGTCTCCATCTTTTTCTGGCTGAATAGTATTCCATGGTGTACGTGTAGCACAGCCCTGCGTTCCTGGTACAAACTTCACTTAATCTTGATGTGTGATTATTTTTACATATTTCTGAGCTGCGTTTGCTGATACTTTGTAAGTGATTTCCGTGTCAGTATTCATGACGGGGATATTGGTCTGTAGTCTGCACTGTTGGCTTTGTCTGGATTTGGTATCAGGATAGTACTAACTTCATGAAATGAATTAGGACATGTTTCCTCCTCTTCTGTTTTCTGAAAGACAGTATTTAGAATTGTGTTAATCCTTTAAATGTTGAGTAGAATTCTCCAGCGGCACCATCTGACCTGGAAGTTTCTCTCTGGGACTTTTTAAAATTACAAATTGAATTCCTTAATAGTTGGGGCATTCAGGAGGCCTGTTCCTCAGTGGGCGGGTTATGCTGCTCCTTGCTTGTCTGGGATCGGCTCACACAGTGTGTGTAGAGTAGCTTGCAGCCTTCCCTTACTGCCCCTTTGATGTCTGCAGGGTCTTATCTGATATCTCCACATGTGTAGCTGTGTGCTCCGTTGACTCTCTGCATTGCTCCTCTATCTTCTAGTTCATGGACGGCTCTCTGTGCTGCTCCCTCCCTTCCTTCTGCTGTTCTATGGGTCCCTTTTGCTCTTCCTTTCCCGGGTGCCTAGGGCAGGATCTCTGAGTCTGGAGTTGGGAGTCATCTCCTGGCACTGCCCGTGGTGCTGGCCGTTTTCCTGCCGGCATTGTCGCTGCGTCTCACAGCTGCATTTTGATGTGTTTTCATTTTCTTTGAGTTCAGTGTCTTCTGAAATTTGTCTTGAGACTTTCTCCTTGACACATGACTCACTCAGAGGGCTGCTGTTCGATTGCCACATGTTGGAAGACTTTCCTGCTGGCTTTCTGTTGTTGTCTTCTAATTCAATTCTCTTACAGTCAGGAAATGCACTCCGTGTGGTTCAATTCTTTTACATTTGGGGCTTTTCCCTACAGCCCAGGATGCTATCCATGTTGGTGCCTGCTCTGTAAGCGCTTGCTGAAAGCACCTGCTGCTGTGCGGGGAGGGGTCTGGGCTGGGGATGGGCTGGTGCGATCCTGGGTTTCTCTCTACCTCTAAGATCATTAACTCTTATGGAATATGTTACTTTCTCCAAAAATTTCATAATAATTGATCTATAACCCTGGTGAGGTCACCACAGAGGCCTATGAACTCTTAACGGTAATCTAATCAATGGAGGTCGCTTTCTTCCCTGGTAGGTGTGTGGGTCTTGAGCCAGCCAGCACCTCGGCCCGTGGTTCTACGAAAGTTTCCTGGCTGACATTTTTATTGTTGTAATTTCAGGAGATAAATGAAACATTATTTCTCTTTTTTTTTTATCAAGTCACTGAATGGTAAAATCAGAGGGAACCTTGGGTCATCTGGTCCACCCTCTCATTTGACAGGTGAAGCCAGGAGGTCTTGAGAGGTTAATTTAAATCGATTTGTTTTTGAAATGTCTTTTCTTTTTATGAAACTAATACGTGTATATGTTCATTATAGAAAATGAATAAGATAAAGAGAAAAAAATAAGAAAATATAATTTATACATAATCTTATCACCAAAAGATAATCACTACTATTATTTTGGAGTGGACCCTCCAATAGGTCTTTAAAAATGGGATGACTGGGCAGTGCCTGTGGCTCAAAGGAGTAGAGCGCCAGCCCCATATGCCAGAGATGGCAGGTTCAAACCCAGCCCTGGCCAAAAACTGCAAAAAAAAAAGTGGGACGACTTTGTGTGACTGTTTTAAAATCTTTTTTTTTTTTTTTTACTTTAGCAATAAACATGAACATTTTCAAGATGCTGTTTATTATCTTAGCTGAGTATGGTTTCTAGTACAGATACATTATCTTTTATCTACCAAACCTCCATTTGATGGAGATGCGTGTCACCCTTGTCACCCTGCAGATGACATTGTGATGGGCTTCTCTTGTGCACACGCAAGATTATTTCCTAGAAATGGGACACTGGCTCAGACGTTATGAACATTTTTAGTTTTTGAGGCTCCCTGACCAATTGGATTTTTTGTTTGGGGAGATTTGTTTCTTTTTTTTTTATATTTTGTGTAGGCTAAGCCTGGCGTGGGTTCTCAGTGATTCAGGCATGAGCTAATGGCTAACCATTACCAGGAAGAGATCTCTCCCTTCCCAGAAGCAGGAAGTGCAGATGAAAACAGTGAGGGTCCCCCATTGGGCCTGCCCGGAAACGGAGACCGCAGGGTACACGCAGCCCTGGCGGACCTTGTAAAACCAGCCGCCCAGCCCAGTTTTACAGACCTGGCAACAAAGGGACAGAGTAACTTGACCTGGCCGGCTTCCTCTGCAGGCCAGCGTGAGAACACCATGCTTTGCACTTGAACTCACTCTGTCACGGTAATTGCCCCCATAAAATAGACCCAGGCACTAAGAGAAAGCTTCCCGTGTTTAGAGACCCAGTCCTGCCTGCTTTTTATAGCCGGTGCCATCAGGCTGTGGGCTGGAGCAGCCAGGAGGAAAAGTGCGTGTGGAGGAGGGAGGCCCCGGTTGCCGACCGAGAGGTCCAAGTGTCCCTGCAGGCAGCTCTAGGCCCTGTGTGCAGCCCAGGTGCCCCGCACGTCCTTCCTCTGGTCTCTCCCGTCTGTGTCCCATCTGTCTCCCTCCTCGGTTTGCAGAGAGAGAAGAGCTGATCCAGAGCGTGCTGGCCCAGGTGGCAGAGCAGTTCTCGAGGTACCGACTCCTAAACACATTCTACGCCCGGTGCTGTCTTTCTGTGAACGTGGGTCTTGGCCCTGCAGCTGGCTGGCTGCAGCTCGGACATGTCCCCCACCTGGAGAAACCGCCTCCAGAATGGACCCTTCTGTGGCTTCTGTAACTGAGCCAGCTTGGATGGGGTCCAGGAAAGCCTCGCCTCATACCAAAGACCATGTCAGGGAGGCACTTTGACAATGAGAATTTCCTCAGCTGGCTCTCCTGGGACTAGGAGAACAATCTACCAGAGCTGACACCACTTTACAAATGTGCTTTCCTACTGGTATTCTGGGAGTTGGGGTATCTCCTGTTCATTCTGAGTGGTCCCCCCAATTCTAACATAAACACTGAATTTTCAGTTTCTCAAATTGATTTCTCTGTGGCATCTTACTGCCCCAGAGTAATAAAAATGGGGGGAAGGGAAGATGTATACTGTTACTTAAAAAGCCCCTGCAGTGTTCAAACTGAATGGGCTGGAGCCTGGGGCTCAGACTACAGCCCCTTTGGGTGTCTGTGCCCCGGGGCAGGGTGTGGGGGCTGAGCTATCTCACCCCAAGAGCAGAGACGGTGCCACTTGTCCTCCCTGGAAACCTTTGTCCACTACCCAGGTCTGAGGAAATGAATACGCCTGCTGGCGTACGGCAGTGAGTCTCCATCCTGGGGACTATTCCCGTGACATTGCAATGCCCGCAAAGCCACTCCGGCGTCTTGGCACCCAGCCCCTCCGCAACCCACCTCCAGGCCTCACCCCTGGCGGGGAGGGATTCAATCAGTATTTGCCTAGAAGTGTCGGCCTTGTGGACTTCAAGGGTTGTGCTTCCTCTCACTCTTGTTTTCATTCCTAGAGCGTTTAAGATCAACGAACTGAAAGCTGAAGTTGCCAACCACTTGGCCGTGCTGGAGAAGAGAGTGGAATGTGAGTCACTTCTCTTTCCTTCTTCCTCATCCACCCTTTAACCTCCAGCCAAAGGAACCCTTGGAACAGGGAGTTCATGCTGAAGGTGAACGCTCTTGGTGAAGAGCTTATAGCTCACCTCTGCTGTTAACAGAGGCAGACCAGTCACTGACTGAGCATTTGCTTTCTATTTTAAAAGTAACACCCCACCTGGCCCAAGGCAGCCCTTCAGTACAGAGAGCACAAAATGGAGAGCGGAGGCCATGGCCCCTCTCAGAGCCCCTGCTGGCTGTCCTGTCTGGGTGTCCCTGTTTACAGAGAGGACGTTCTCTGCACACTGACCTCACTCTGGCCACACAGGGTTTCAGAATGTGTCCACCAAGTCACTTTCCCCGGGTTGCCATTCACTGCGAAGAAAAGCAGAAAAACTAGTGAGCAAAAGAGTCGATCCAGGCCTAACTCAGTGTCCAGAAAGCTCAAACTCTGGGAGGAAAACAGCTTCAAGTCACCCCTCCTTATGTCCTTATCCACAGCTGGAGGGTTGGAATTCCATGTACCTCACAGTTCTGCCTTCGCCCACATGGAGAACTCCATCATGGCTCGGCACCGTGGCTCAAGTGGCTAAGGCGCCAGCCACATACACCAGAGCTGGTGGGTTTGAATCCAGCCCGGGCCCGCCAAACAACAATGACAGCTGAAACCAAAAAATACCCAGGTGTTGTGGCAGGCGCCTGTGGTCCAGCTACTTGGGAAGCTGAGGCAAGAGAATCACTTAAAACCAAGAGTTTGAGGATGCTGTGAGCTATGACACCACAGCACTCTACCAGGCTGACAGCTTGAGGCTCTGTGTCAGAAAAAAAAAATGGGAGGACTTCATCAATGTCACTGCCAAGGTTAATGATTAACAGACGCTGTGTTTATTAACTTAGATGCTAAGTAAACAAAATCCAAACAGGAGGCCATTAAGGGTCCCAGAATTGCCTCTATACATATATACATACACACATATACTGGCTGATGAAGGCTCCCAGGATCACCTCTATACGTATACACATAGGCCCATATACTGGCTTATTGGTATTTGTTACAGTGGACCGAATGTCACCTTTCATAGCTTGTGTTTCTTATAATTTCTTCAATTAAAGAATTTAAAGAATTTTTTCTTCAAAAAAACTTCAGGATCATGCAAACCTGACTCATCTAGACCAGGAGAACATGATCTCCGTAGCCTATGCCACCTGTACCTAAAATCTGAGGGTGGGCGAGTGGGCTGGAGGGAGGACCTTGTGTCCTGCCATTCTGCCATTGTCTGTGCAGGCCTTGCAGCATGAGGCCCCTTGGGACTGGCCTGCTCTTCCCTCTGGGACGGGCTGGCGAAGATTGGGGTGGGTCAGTAAGGTGGACTATACAGGCGTCCTCAAACTACAGCCCATGGGCCACATGTGGCCAGCCTAGGACATTTATCCAGGCCGCCAGGTGTTTTTGCCGCTGCTGCAGGTCCTACTTAGCAGCCGACTCCTCCTGGGGCCCACAGTCCAGCCCTCCAAGGTTCTGAGGGACAGTGAACTGGCCCCCTGTTTAAAAAGTTTGAGGACCCCTGCTAGATAGATTCTTCCCAAAGGCAGCCTGGTGTCCCAGAAGAGCCAGGGAGGCAGGAGTCCTGGGACGCTGCCATCTCCCCCTCCCGGGTTCCCTTCCAGCTCTGTCGTTCCGTGGCGTGCAGTTTGTCTTTTCCAATGATTAATCCACGACTTTTGCTGACTTGTTACTCTCAATTTCCAACGGCCTCTTCATAAACTTAATTGCCATAAATTCTGGTGCTCTGGAATTCAGACTAGCGATAGTGTGCTGTGTTCCCCAAGGGGCTTAATTGTAATACCATCACCCCAGTAAATGGCCGGCGAAGCTGATCTCAGTGAACCCCCAGACCAGTGTGGACATCACACACCCACCAAAAGCCACGGGCCAGCTTTGCACCGGGCCTTATGGTGAAAAATGAAAAGAAAAAAGCATAGGTTTGTGCAAACTCATTCAGCAGCAAAATGATCTGAACTGACACGAAGCCCTTGGTGTTTGTTTGTCCTGCTTTGTGTGATGAACAAGCATTTTCTGCCGGGAGGATAAAGCCTGTGAGCTGGGAGTCCAGCACTGACTGGGGAGGATAAAGCCTGTGAGCTGGGAGTCCAGCACTGACT
>NW_003852523.1:2413246-2414442 GCF_000181295.1 Otolemur garnettii
GAAGACAAAACAAATGGCATGACCCCGATTTTAAAGTTAGGAATTAGGTCCATATGCACATAGATGGGACACATGGATGGGTAGACAGGAGGCCTGGACCAGGTGGGTGTTCAGAGTGCGCAGGGGTGGGAGGAACCCCTCAGAGGGCAAGCACCAATATACAGCACACCAAATTATTGTCTGGGCCCAGAGGATAGGTCATAGATAAATGTCAATCTATTTTTCTTTGAGGTGCTGTGTATTCCCTACATTCCCTGCAATGATCATAGGGTATTTCGTATTCAGAAAGTGATATTTAAAACATAATAAACATCACCATGGACCCGAGGGGCGGGCACAGCTCCTGTTTGGACTCTATGCTGCATACCTGCCTCTTCCCAGATCTGTTCACTTTTAGAATGTGCTGCCTTTCACATGTCACCAAGATTGAGCTCCTTCTTACAATTTGTGTTGAATTGACCCCTTGCTCCTGTGAGTGTCCTAGTGGACACTCGGCAGTCTCTCCTACCTGGACAAGGCCCAGGGGTGCCCTGGGAGACGGCATTGGGCTTCCCAGCCTATCTGCAGACCTGAGCAGTGTCCTTGGTGCCTCTTCTCAGAAGTCAGCCTGTGGCATTCATCAGAGTCCTCAAGGGGCCCATGATACAGACAGCACTGAGACCCCAGCCCCAGAGGAAGGTGTGGGCTCTTAGAGGTTGAAGAAAAATGTTCCAGACTTTGGGCGTCCTACATTTCCTCCCCAGCAGCCCATCTAGACTCAGCCATCAGGACTAGCCCTGGCCACTTGCACGTCAGGCCCTGGGTATTGGTCCCCACATGGAGAAGAGGGCAGAGAAAGGTTTCTTGGCATAGAACCAAGTCAGCACAGCAAGATCCAAATATCAGACCCTCCAGATTTCTCATCACTTTGGGCAGAAAGCAGCAACGTCCCTGAGAAGCTAGGGCCCTGCTTGGTCTCTGGCCCTGGAAATGCCTCAAAAACCCACCCAGGAGGCTGACCCAGCCAGGCTGCCTGGAGCACTGCTCTGAGAGGAGTCCCTCCCCTCTGCCCTTGCTCTCGGGAACTGAGCATTTCCTCCTGGGCAGCAGGGAATTGCTAGAAACCGGCCGAGTCACTGAGTTGTTTTGTTTTTCCTTTAGAAAACACTCACCTACTATTTTTAGGGTTATTCAAAACTAAGCTTGAAAAAAAGGGG
>NW_003852523.1:2414789-2419843 GCF_000181295.1 Otolemur garnettii
TTTTGAGTCAGTGGTTTCTCCTGGTTAACTGCTCTAGGGGGACCTTAAAATGGAAAGCTTTTATCTTAATGAGATCTTAATCCTTGCTGAGAAAGCTGTGCCTCACTGCATTTTAATGCACTGGGGCCAAATTTCCACCCTTTCCTTTTCTTTCCTGAATAAAAGACTTGTTTGTCCTCAGCTGGTGCTTAGGGGTCTGGAAGTGGGTGCCAGAGGCGAGATTGGGGGAGTGAGAGTGGGGAGGGGCCTCTGTAAACCACACAGACGGATGCAGTGGTTCTCATGTGGCCACAGGACACACCTGGGGCAGCAGGGTCAGGAAGGGCTGAGCTGGGAAGGGAGAAGGGGGCAGGAGGGAACCACCCAGAGATTGGGGGTCCCTAGCTGCCAGCTGGTGAGTCCCTCCGTGTTTACCCCTGGTAACCCTCCTGACATCTCTCTTTCGTCCCCAGTGGAAGGACTAAAAGTGGTGGAGATCGAGAAATGCAAGAGTGACATTAGGAAGATGAGGGAGGAGCTGGCAGCCCGGAGCAGCAGGTAAGGCCTGCGCAGGGGGAAGGGGAGCCCACAGGTACTGGGCCTGTTGGCCACTGCGCTTAAAGTCTGGAGGCCCCTCCGCCTGGGACCTGCATTTTAGTGAAGCAGCTTCTCACAGAGGAAGAGCGTCCACGGCTCAGGGCAGCCAGGACGCACCAACACACAAAGGGGAGCCATCCTCCTGCAGATCCGAGGGGCCGTGGTACTTACACCAGCCTCAGAGAAGCGGACAACAAATGTTAAAGAAAGAGCAATAAGAGGATAAAGACACCTGGGGGTGGGCCTCCTGGTGCACAAGGCCCCTGCTCCCTGTGTGGCACCCCCTGAGCCGTCGGGGCGCAATCCTGTGAGGGCTCCCGCCATGTGGACACAGAACTCACACGTCCTTTGGACACAGCTCCCTTTCTTCCTGGGGCCGCTAAGCCACAATTGATGAGAAAAATGGCCCTGGGCTTTGTTACACCTCCTCAAAAGTCCAACAGGACCCTTTACTGAAAACACGGTCGTGAGAAATGTATCTGAACCACAGTCAAATTGGGGGTGGAAACACATGGTGATGACAAGGACGAGGACAGCGGCAACGATGACGGACACAGCACGCACACTGACCGCACACAGGGCCAGCTCGCACCTCCTGACGTGTCTTCACACCACCGCACCCTGAGCAAGGCCACAGGGCTGTGACGTGGCCCCTACCCCAGAACACCAAGCTTCTGTAAGCGCTGCGGAACTCACAGCCAGGTATCGGCGGGGTTTAATGGGACTCATGTACTAACGAGGCCGCCGCCGGGAGGAAGGCCTAGCAGAGCCCCCCAGCCTGTGCCGGGGCCTGCGCCATGTTATGCATGCTTCCTTGTGGGTTCAGTTGGAGTTAGAGAATTCTTATCCTGTTTGATTTGGGGGAAGTCATGACCAAGGAGTTTGTGACCATGGAAAATTGTGAGTGAGCCATTAATCTTTGTCATTCCCTCAGGGGGCAGGGGGCTCTTTAAGGAATAAGAGCCACAGTCCCTCTTCAGTGACCTCAGGAATGAGCTGTGGAGCTGCACAAGGCAGCCATGCAGCGGGGCCACCTCGCAGGGACAAGCCACAGCACCCCCAGATACAGCATCACCCTCGGCCTTGGGTTCTACACAGCCAGGCTCAGCTGTCTGGCTGTCCCTATGCCCAGCTGCCACATTCTAGACCATCCTGCCTCAGACTACCATGGCTGGGTACTACTGTGCTTAGGGGAGGCCAGGGTGGTGCCACCCAGCATGGCTCCCCTCAGCCAAGAGCCAGGCAAGAGCAGGTTGCCTGGGGTGGGGACTATGGGCACAGAGGGCCAGCATCAGTGGGCTCTTGACTGAGCCCGAAACTAGACCCCCTGAGCAATGGTCTCCGGGCACCTGCTGGTCGTCTGTACAGTGAGCAGGAGAAGCCACCACCCAGAGGATGTGTCTCAAGCTGCACCCTGCTGCCCAGGGCTCCCTCCCGCCTCTCTGGGCAGCTCCTCACCCCCAGCCTGTGTGCCTAGCACTTATGGGGACTGTATTCAGAAAGAACACAGCTGATGGCGTCTGCTGCACTTACAGCAGGCTGATTGGTCTGAGGAACCCTCATCAACTCTCCTGGAACCCTCTGGAAGCTAATAGTGCTTTCCCAGGGTGGATGTAACAAAGTACCATGGACCAGGGGGCTGAGAACAGTAAAAATTTATTCCCCTCGTTCTAGAGGCTCAAGGTCCCAGATCAGGGTGTGGGTAGGGCTCTGCCACCTCTGACCCTCCAGGGAGGGTCCTTCTGAGTTGCCCTTTAGCTTGTGGTGACGGCTGGCAACAGTGCTTCAGGCCTTCCTCTTCACTCAGCGGCTTCCTGGGTATCTGTCTCTGAGTCTACATTCCCCGCTGAATAAGGACGCGAGTCACACTGGAGTAAGGAGGCCACCTTGACCGCACCTCGATCCATCACATCTGCAACTGCTCTATCCACATAAGGTCATGTTCACGGCACCCGGGTTAGAACTGCCACATCAGACTTTCAGGAGAACATAACTGAATATAATTCAGCTGTGACACACAGGGAGGGAGCCACCCGCCAGGCACATCCAGGGCGAACTTAGGCTCGGGGTGCATGGCTGCTCTCGGTATTTTCACCCACGCTTCCCCCAGAAGTACGTTTTTAGAGCTCTCAGCGCCCGTGAGAAGAGAAGGAGACTTCCCAGTCCCCGTCAGGCTTCCAGGGGCGACATTCTCAGCAGACAGCTCTGGCAGCAACCCGAGAGACAGATAAACAGAACTCTTCAGTCGAAGCGGAAGGGGATAAACGCAGGCCTTGCCTCCAGTGCTGTGGTCTGATCAATGCAACGTCACCCACCCAGGCCTCCTTCCCGCCCCACAAAACACCCTTCCCTTTCCTTAAACAGGAAGAAACTCAGAATGGAGACGACAAGCTCTGTGTATCGCCCTTCTGTCTTGGTGGGTGGTGGGGTTCTGTTCTAATCATGGGTGAGTGCCTTGTCGTGATCTGAAGCCCCTGGGACTAGGCTTGTTAAAATGTGACTTCATCTGCACTGTGGGGAGGAAAGTCATACCCCCGAGATGTCAGCCTAGCAACGGGCTTCAGTGGGGTCCAGCCCAGCCCTATGCCACATAGCTAATGTGAGCCTGAAACACAGCCTGCCTTGGCCCACACAGGGGCACACCCTGCACTGGGCCTCGGAGCCCAGGTTCTGGAGGGACCAGCACCCACCAGCACCACATGCTTGAGCCAGCAACACCCCAGGCAGGCGGCCCTATCCTGAGCAGAGAGGCCCAGCTGCTGGCCCATGGTTAGGGCAGGGCAGGACTCAGAGTGTCGGAGGTACCCTGTCTCACAGGCTGGCAGGGCTGCAAGAACATGGGGTGGCAAATAAGAGCCCCAGAGCTCTGGAATCTCTGCTTTCATCCACACAAACCGCCTTGACCACTGGACTGAGCTCCCAGAGAGGGGAGGAGGGGACCCCAGAAAGTGAAAGCTAAAATAAGCTCCACACAGAACGACAACACAGGCTCCGTGCCAGCTGCTCTGTGGGCTGAGGATGCTTGTTCCCGTGGCAACAGGGCGCAAGACAGGGGCTGCAGGCCAGGAGGGTCAGCAGGCCCCCGCACACCTGTCTCTGCTCCCAGCTCTGGGATTTGCCGGGAAACCGCTAGATTCCAGCAGTCAACCCTCCTTGCTGGGTGAAGACTCCCACAGCCCTCCAAGGGAGGCAGAGGGCAGAGGCAACATGTGTGGCGGGTGTTTACACAGGAGAGGCTGGAGGCAGAGGAGAGATAATCATCACAGCCTCGGTTCTGTTTCCTTAGCTGCACGATGTCCGTCACTGCTGAGAAATGTTTAAATGGGGTTTGTCGTTTACAGGAGGACAATGGAAATTGTCTGATTGGTGCATTTTATTGGCTGACTTTGTTGTTATTTTGCCAAATCTGAGTTAGAATTCTCCTCTACCCTTCAAACTGTTGTAGCACTCTGGAGTCCCGGGAGGGACAGCAAAGGGCTTTCTTTGTGTAGTAGTTTCACGAGGGAAGGGAGAGCAGCAGGCCAAGAAAACAATGCTGAAGCCTCTTTTTTTGAAAAGGAGACAGATTTATTATTCTAAGTTGGAAAATAGTGTAGGCTTCTTGTAAAACTTCCAGACTGTACTGCTAGGGGTGAGGAGGTGGTCAGCGATGGCCACAATTTAAGTCTGGACACAATCCTGCAGATGTTTTTCTGGATATAGATTAACTAATTTTGAAAAACAACTAAAAAATGCTGTTTTATAATCTTTTTTTCACTGACAATGCAGTGAACGATAAATAGATTGAATTGGAACCAGCATGCATTCATAGACTTTTCTAGAAGGCCACAATCAACCACTCTTTTTTAATCCACCCAACAGATTCTTTCTCCCTCGTAGCAAGGTGGGGGAGGGGTTGGCATTCTCTTTCAGAACACACTGCACATAGCATTTTTGCTTCTCCTATTTCCCTGAAATCCTCTCACTTCAGATAATACCCATAATTACCTTCATGATGGCACAATAATCCACCACACTGACACATCACGGCGGGGGGGGTGTAAATTGCTTCCCATGTAGGGACCCTCAGATGGCTTCCGGTTCAGTTTGGTGTTTGGAACAACAAACGATGCTGTGATGATGGTCTCTGCGCATGGAGCTGTTTGCTTGTGCTCAGTTCTTTACTTAAGATGAATTCCCAGAGTAGACGTGTCGGCTTACAGGATGTGAATTTCTTTGCCATTCTTACTCTGCGGTATTAAATTGCTCTCCCAGATGTGACTTTATTTACAAATTGCACAAGTTTTTGCTGCATTTGGCTGACTGAAGTGCTTGCACGAGCCTGGGGAAGACCAAATAAGCAGAGTGTGACCCCTCCGTCATGCTGAATGGCGTGGGTTGCGGGGTGTGACCCCTCCGTCATGCTGAATGGCGTGGGTTGCAGGGTGTGACCCCTCCACCATGCTGAATGGCGTGGGTTGCAGGGTGTGACCCCTCCA
>NW_003852523.1:2420118-2421788 GCF_000181295.1 Otolemur garnettii
AAGCAAGTGACAGAAAATGCATCTGTCAACATTATATATGACACAGAAGCTAGAAGCATCCTAAAAGTCCATCACTGGGGCCGGATTGAAAACATGTGCTGTGCCCCCCATGAGGCCCCTGCAAACAAGTTATCTCCATGAAGAACTCAGTCAGCTCTGGGAAGCAACCCAGAATGGGTTCCTGATATGCCAGACGACAACAGCAAGGTGAAAATAGAATAAATTTGGTGCAATTCCACCTTCCTGTGGAAGTACAGGTGGCTGGCCATGTGTACCCTAAATAGGAACATTCTGGAAGAGAAACACCGAACTGTGAGAAGTTATTTTCAGGGTATGGGGTTTAGGGAAAGAAGTGGATAAAGTGAGGGCTTAGATATTTTTTACTTTATCTGCTCCTGTGTTGTCTGGATTTGTTAGAATGGGAGTGTTTTCCTGTGTCATCAGAGACTTTGTGGAAGCTCATCTAAGCATGACGAAAGCCCTCATTGCCTGGTCCATGGGTTTTCCAGGAGTCCCAGGCAACCTCAGGGACCTCCCAGCAAGCAGCTCACTGCCTTCTTGACTGATTCTCCCATGACAAATAAGACCACCAGGGTTTGTGGGGTTCAGGGCTGTGGTTTAGGCTTGGGCCTTTTATTTGCTTTTGTTCTGATGAGGGCCCCACCGTGGAGTGCACAGGAAAACACCCAGACCAAATCTAACTAATCTCTGCTTTTTCTCTTTAGGACCAATTGTCCCTGTAAGTATAGTTTTTTGGATAACAACAAGAAGCTGACACCTAGACGTGATGTCCCCACTTATCCCAAGGTAAGGCAAGGCTCCAGTCCCGCAGAAGCTCAAGCTCTGAGTACACTGCTCCCCACACCAGCACCCTGGGCCATTTGCAGAAACAGCCCTGGGGCAGCCCTGGGCCGTGGGAGGTGCAGGATATTCTTAGGAAAGCATTTTTTCTCTTTGACATTTGTCTAGCCTAAGTAATCCCAGACCACGATTAACTTGCAAAAAGATGGTAGCTCCTTGCCGCTATCTGGGCCTGGTTCCCTTTGCTGACTTGGTAAACGGTTTTTCACTCAAATGTTACTTTTATTTTTAACTAAATATTTTTAAGTACACGTCATTGGCTCTCCTGTCCCTGAGCGACACATAGCTGTTATGGAAAGTTTTGCTCTTATGTGCAAAGGTTTTCTAATAGAAGTTGTGAGAGAAGCCAGGCCCTTGCTAGAGTAGCAGCGTCCTGTTTTTCCAATAACCACAGAAGCAGGGTCTAGCGACAATGGCCATCATCTCACCAACGCCTTCAGCTGGTGAGTGGTGAAATCCCAGTGCCCCCGTCTTTACACACTCTTGTGCTAGGATTCAGAGGCTCGGCTCCCCCAGGCCAACCTGGGCCGTGCACAGGTCCTGCCACTGCCCACTGTCCCAGAAGCCTCCACTGGCATCCACTTCTCAATAATGTTCTCTGCTTGGTTATGAACAACATGCTAGATATTATCTGAAGGGTTCAAATGGAGATTAGAACCTTATTCCATAGGAAAATTTGACCTACGATTCTCACAGTCCCGCCCCAGGGAGGCACACACACAGCCTAGATCCAGGATAAAAGGTGTCAGTCCCACATGACAGATCTTTAAAAAGGAAAAAAAAAGCACAACTAAAAAGATCCAGGAGAA
>NW_003852523.1:2422094-2426880 GCF_000181295.1 Otolemur garnettii
TAAGTGGCTTCTGAGCAGTGTTTGAATGTGTGCCAGGTGGCTTGTTCCCCTTGACTTCACTTTATTGTATTTTCACTGTGGGGCTTGTTGAGATCTAATTTACATGCGGTGAAGTCCCTCTCGTGGCGCCCAGCGATGTGAGCTTTGACAGGCGTGTGTAGTCAGGGGCCCTCCACCCATGAAGATACAGGCTGTTCCATTGCCCAGATACTCCCTGCTGCCCCTTGCCCTGCCCTGCCAACTGCAGTGGGATCTCTGTCCCTGAGTTTGCCCTTCCAGAAGAATGTAGCCTGTTCATCAGAGCAGATAGCTTTGAAAGGAAATAGAATGGCTTGACACCTGTTAGGGCACTGGCCACATACACCGGGGCTCGTGAGTTCGAACCCAGCCCAGGCCAGCTAAACAATAATGACAACTAAAACAAAAAAATAGCCAGGCGTTGTGGTGGGCGCCTGTAGTCCCAGCTACTTGGGAGGCTGAGGCAAGAGAATCTCTTAAGCCCAAGAGTTTGAGGTAGCTATAAGCTGTGACGCCACCGCACTCTATCGAGGGCGACATAGTGAGACTCTGCACCCCCCTGCCCCCAGAAAGGAAAGGAAACAGGAGAAAGTGCCCACCGTGTACATCTGTGGTCACAGCCTTTGTCTCTGCTCAGAGGCCCGGGGCTGGTTAACCCTGACCTGTGTCCTTCCAGTACCTGCTATCTCCTGAGACCATCGAGGCCCTTCGGAAGCCAACCTTTGATGTCTGGCTTTGGGAGCCCAACGAGGTAAGTGAGGCCACGGGACCAGGATGGGACCATCCCCACTGCCCCTCTCACTCTGGGCTTTCTCCCTTCTGTTCTTTTTAAAGAAAAATAGCCCAATGCTCCAAGTTTCAGCTCAAGCTGACACTTTATAGGACGGCCCGGGAGTTAGCCCTGGGGGCAGGGGATGCCCCGAAGAGAGGAGCTCACTGGACCGGGCAGGTAGCCTTTGCCCCAGCTGCTGCCAGTGCAGAGCCCCAGGGGCCACAGCAACTCTGCAGGCCGAGCCCCCTGCCTGAAGCAAATGTCTCCTGGAGAAGGAGCTTCACCCAGAGCTATCAGCAAAGGCAGGTCATGGGCAGTGGGGTCACACCAGACCAATAGGATCATGTGCCCCCTCTGCAGCAAGATATTTTTTTTAAATTTCCCATTTGCTAGGAAACACAAACATGGAGATTTTTTGGTTTAGTTTCATTAGCTAATAATATCAGGCCCCTCTCTTTCTTCATTCCAAGAAAAGAAAAAATTCCCTCCTCACTGACATCAGGCCAAGCTAGTTTCAACCTGCCCAAACTCCAAGGACACTTTCCAGCCTTCCAGAAACTCTAACAAGCAGAGGCCCCAGTGAGCGCACCTGCACCCCACTTGGCAGCTGCAAGGCCCCAAGGGCAGGCAGTGGGGTCTTGCACTATATGGTTCACACATGGTGGCCAGTGCCTGGGGCGCTGGCATCTCCTAAGTGACCCACTTTTGCCGTCACGGTCTCCCAGAACAAGGACAAACTCAGCAGCACTGGCCAGAAAACGAAAAGTGGAGCGACAGCTGCACCCCGGCGCCCAGCGGCCGTCAGAGCAACTCTGCGTGGAGCAAACCTGCCCAGAACACTCAGTCACCACGTGGCCCGGTGGCTCCCCACCCCTGAGAGTTGAGAGCAGTTCAAGGTCACAGGACAGCAGGCCTCCCTATAATCTTGCAGGAGGGCAGGTTGGACACCGCAGGATAGTTAGGACACATGGACACTTGCGCCCAGCCAATGATCAAACGCCACTTCTGCAACATTGCCCTGAAAAATTACAGTCCCCAAGGTCACTATCACTTCAGTCCACTGGAAGGTAGAGCAAGGCCAGGGGCCACTGATGGCGCAGCATCCAAGTGGAGAACGGTCCGTGCTATTGTTTCTGCTGCCATCCTCCAGGGAATCCATGGGTCTGCCGTGGCTGCAGGGTGCCGGTCACCCCAGGAGGTTGAAGGGTCTGCAGTCACAACCACTATTGGGAGGTGTGGGGCATGGACAAGACCGCAGCTGCTCCTGCCGCTAGAGTTGGGCTTTGCCCAGCAGATCTCCAGAGCACCCCAGAGACCAGTGAGGGTTCCTGAGCTGAGAAGTATTCAGCTGCCCACTGGTGACAAGCCAGAGATGCCCAAAGACAGGAGCCGTGGCCTCTGGGAAACCTGGGGATGCAGGGAACTTGGAGTGAGAATGGCAAAGAGACACTCAAGGACAGACCTCAGCCAGCGTCTCCACGGCCCAGCCCACCTGGGAAAGCCAGCTACTGCCCAGGAAGTCCCAGGCCCCTGCCAGCAGGTGGAGCAGCTAGTCACCAGCGCCTGGGCCCGTGTCCTTCCCGTCACAACCCAGACGGGGGCGCCACTTCTCCTGGCATCTTCTTTTTTTTTTTTTTTTTTGCAGTTTTTTGGCCAGGGCTGGGTTTGAACCCACCACCTCCTGCATATGGGACCAGCGCCCTACCCCTTTGAGCCACAGGCGCTGCCCGGCGCCATTTCTCTCTGCCATGTCCCTCTGCCCTGGTGGGGCCTCCTCCGGTGGCCGCCTCCAACCGGCACAGAGCTCGAAGGCTGCAGGATGCTCTGGCTGTCGAGGGTCCCCCACGCTCACAGTTATGCCCCTGTCCTCTGCAGCCCAGGACCCACCACGGTGTCTGCTCACTTGCTTGCCTGCCCAGGCTCACCCAGACACAACAGACTCATTCATTGTCACTCCTGCTCCACACACGCCATGGAAGTGGCGCCAGATGGCTCCGTCTGCCGATCATCTTGGCCCTCGACTCTGTTTTCATAGCACTTGCCTCAGCTCTGTGGGGCTGCCATGCATGCGTCTGGGCTGCCGGGGCAGAGAGCAAGGGGTTTCCAGGCTGCAGCCCTTCTGGTCTTAAAGCCAGCCTCTAGGACAGTAGGAAGATGGATAGCTCTGGACAGTAAGGTGATCTGGACCTGGGTGATCTGGGCAGCAGCCTGCAAGCCAGCCACCGGTCTTCCTGCCACCGTGAAGGGGCTCCTTGAAAGCCACCACCTAAACTTGGCACCCTGCACATTATCTAACCCATGTCTGTACTGTCCCTCCAGGAAGTATATGCTCAACGCCACAGAATTCTCTGCTTCCTTCAGAGCCAGCCCCTGGACGCTGGGATTACAGGATTAGATTTACAAAAATTTACCTCACTTGCAGTGTTTCTAAGCCTACACATTGCACAATAAGTAAAAGTGGGATTTTGGTAGCATGCGCTGCCCTGGCTTGCTCAGGCCACCGTAACAGAAGCAGAGATCTGGGCTGGACAGACATCCATCCTAACGGCTCTTCCAGAGGCCAGAAGTCCAGGCCCGAGGTGCTGCCCCAAGCATGTCCTCCTGGGGCCTTTGTCTTTGGTTTGCAGACGGCCACCTTTTCAGAGGGTCCTTGGGTGATGGTTCTGCACATGCGGACTGCTGTCTCCTCTCCTCTCCTAAAGCCTCTAGTTCCGTGGGACTATGGTCCACCTCGCCACTTTATTTGACCTTCGTTCCTCCTTAATGACCCCTTTCTCCAAACACAAGCATAGCTGGGTTGAACTGCAATGTGCTGATTTTGGGTGGTGCAGTTCAGTCCCTGACACTCACTTCTGGGAGAAATTCATGCAGTGCCCAGAGACAGCTGGAAGCCCACAGGTTCCCGCAGGGACAGCCCAGTGTCCTCCTAGGCAGGAGGCAGGCCTGGGCGTGCAGCCTGGCGGAGGATCCTCCCAGGACTGTCTGCTCTGCCCCCATTCTGTGGACCTTCTGCCTCCCTGGACTCTCCATCCGATGGCAAGCCCCACTTTTGTCTAACTCTCATTTTTAAAAATCATTTGATCTTTTCCTCCTGAGCTTAATTAGCTCCGAAGCACTGAGCTGTGTTCAAATAGATCTTTAACAATGACCATAAACCCTCTTTGGGACTGAAAACAAAATCTATTTCAGCTTCAACAGGGGTGTCTGTAGCAGGCAGTTCACTGAAATAAGGACTAGGAGGGCAGCACCCACCTTCCGAACAGAACTCTACCGAGGGTGACATGAGATTCTGTCTCAAAAAAAAAAAAAAAAAGAAAGGTCTCTGGTCCCAGTGGGGCTCTAGAGAGGCATGACTAAGCATTTTTGGGGGGGAAGAGGGATGTAAGTCATTAAAGTTCCTTGAATCCCAGCCTCGGGCAGGGACCTTTCTCCCCCCACATCCAAGGCACCTGGTTTCCAGGTGTGCACCTTCAACTACTAATCTCCTGGGATTGTTCTCCATGTGCAGGAATAAACAACATCCCTTTCTGGACTGGTCACTGGCAATGGGGGGGCGCCCCTCACCCCATCACTGTCCCCTCCTGCACAGAGCTCTCGTTGACTTCCAACCCAGCTCCTCCACCCTCAGGAGAGCCCCAGACACTCTCTCAGACAACCGCCCATCTGAATGGTCTCAAAAGGGCCATCAAGAGGCTTCTCAGGCCAAACCCCAGTCTGACCCTGCTCCAGGGGACCCTCTGGAAAGGGGCTTACCTCCTTCTGTGTCCACAGATGCTGAGCTGCCTGGAGCACATGTACCATGACCTGGGCTTGGCCAGAGACTTCAACATCAACCCCATCACACTCAAGAGGTGGCTGGTGAGTACAGGCCCCCCACGGCCTTCCTAGGTACGTAGGGTCACCCATCATAGGGGATGGGTTGTCTGGGCAGCGTCCTGATGAGGCCAACAGAGGTGGCATGAGCATGTGTGGGATGTAAGAGTTGGGGGGGGGAGA
>NW_003852523.1:2427517-2430940 GCF_000181295.1 Otolemur garnettii
GTGTGTGCACGAGCGTGTGGGGGGGTGTACACAAGTGTGTTTAGCAGCAGATTTTTTTAGACAGTCTTAGTGTTGCCTGGGTAGAGTGCTGTGGTGTCACAGCTTACAGCTCACAACCATCTGAAATTCTTGAGCTCGATCAATCCTCCTGCCTCAGCCTCCCAGGTAGCTGGACTATAGTGCCTACCATAACCCCAGGCTATTTTTTCTATTTTTAGTAGAGACAGAGTCTTGCTTTGCTCAGGCAGATCTTGAACTCCTGAGCTCAAGGAATCTACCTGCTTTGGCCTCCCAAAGTGCTGGGATTACAGGCGTGATTGATCCACTGTGCCCAGCCCAGATTTTTTTTTTTAAATAAAACATTGCTGGGAACATGAAAAGCCTATTGAGGTTCTGTGGTACCCAGGAGACCTGAACCCCTCTGTGGTCTCCCTGCCCCACCATCTCACTTCATACCCCAGTGTGGCTTTTCAAACAACTCCAGGGACACCTCAGTACCTGATCCAGGGTAAAAATCCCAATGGGAGCTCCATCCCCACACCTGACCCTGGAGCTGCTGTGGGGCCTGTTGGCCATTCTCGGGCTCCCTGGGCCACCCTGTCCAGACCTGTGGCAGACACAGGAGCACTGTTGACTGTGGCTTCAAGAGGGTTGGCAGAGAGTATCTGAAACCTTGGCAGCCTCTGGGCAATCTGGGGAGGGAGGTGTGCAGGCCAACTCGGGCAGCTGCTCCCCCGGCCTCTCCCACAGCTCTGTGTGCACGACAACTACAGAAACAACCCTTTCCACAACTTCCGGCACTGCTTCTGCGTGGCACAGATGATGTACAGCATGGTCTGGCTCTGTGGTCTCCAGGTGAGTCCTGCTGGCTGGTCACCCCAACTCCACGCTCCGGGACAGGGCTCCTTCCAGTGAGTGGCTAATCTGTCCCAGGGCTCCTCCTCTCATGGCACCCCACTGGGTGAGGACACACCTGGGATTATATGAGCAAGTGCCCCTGACCTGCTCCCCCGCCCAGAGAACAGCAGGTCCCCTCCCAGCAGGCTGAGGCTCCTTCGTCCCATTCCGACCCCCACCCCACCTGTCCCACCCTTTTCCAAACCTGAACTCATTTTCCAATGCAGGAGAAGTTTTCCCAAATGGATATCTTGATCCTAATGACAGCAGCCATCTGCCATGACTTGGATCACCCCGGATACAACAACACGTAGGTGCACGACTTTCTCTTTTTTCTTGTAAAAGGCGCCTTGGCTGTCAGAAGAACCTATCAGCCCAAACCTTGGACAGTTCCAAGATGGTGCTGTCTGCGACGGACTCTGAGCCCCTAACAGTGGCCTCCTGAGGCCACGGCTCCTTCTGGCTGTTGGACTTGGTCCAGGACCCTTCAGGGCTGCTAAACCCCAGGGGCCACCACACCCCACGCGGGCCTGGTGCCATGCTCAGCATGTGCACAGCAGAGACCTGGCAATGCCAACATCCGTGCCCCTAGGAGGGAGCGAGGCCCTGGAGCTTACCGCTCCCCAGCAGCCTCCTGTCTGCCTCTGCCAGGGCTGTGCTGGAAACAAGGTCTGGAGTGGGGGGGAGAAGGGGCCCACTGTGGGGCAGAGGGTCAGGACAACGGGCTGACGGGCCTAGAGCTGCAGGGTGTCACCCGGCTCCTGCTGCTGTAGACACGGAGCTCTACCACACGTGACTGACAAAGTCCAGGCCACATGCACTCAGGGTGACACATCTTTCTGTTCTTTCTGTTCTTTCTGTTGAACGTGGGTGTGTTTGTGGGGAGCCATCAGACATCCCTGAGAGCCTTGCCACTATTTGGCAGAGTGGACTCCAAGGTGTGGCCGTGCACCCCACAGGCCAGCACAGAGGCCTTACGCACAGCTGCTGACACAAAAGGGCAGCCTGCCTCTTCTCCCAGGAGCCTGCCTTTGGCACATATTGAAAATGTGACAGTTTTGCAAGAGCCGCGATGTCTTGAGGGCACCATCCTGGGAGAACTCTGGGTTCCTCAGTGGGGCCCATCTGGCAGAACGACACCAAGTTGGGGGGATCTGGTTACGGCAGAGGCAGTAGCAGTGAGTTCCTGACCCGGCAGGCCACAGGCTTTGCTGGTGCCTAAGCCCACCTACTCCCCCACACTCAGGTACCAGATCAATGCCCGCACAGAGCTGGCGGTCCGCTACAATGACATCTCGCCGCTGGAGAACCACCACTGTGCCGTGGCCTTCCAGATCCTCGCGCAGCCAGAGTGCAACATCTTCTCCAGTGTGTCACCACACAGCTTCCGGCAGATCAGACAGGTGTGCGGCCGAGGGCCTCTGACAGGGGCGGGGAGGACATTCGGGTGGGGGACAAAGCAGAACTCTTTCCCCAGTGGCTGGAGGGTCCCCCAGGCTCCTGGTCACAGCAGTGCCCACCAGGGTCCTTGGGGAACCCACCCTCACACCCCCACCTCCTGCAGGGCCCAGACTGGAGCTCCAAGAAGAGGGCACCATTGCCATGCACACGTGGCAGTCCCCTGACCCACACTCCCCAGCCACTGTCTAAGTCAGCCTTCCCCAGTGCCCTTCCAGATAAGTACTTTGTCCATTTTTCAGTCCAGGAAACTAAGGCTCAGAGAGGTTAGGTGAGTCACCTGTCTGGACAGACACTTCTGCTATTTCCAACCCAGTAGAGCTGACCATTGCCCCGTAACCTGTTGCCTGCTACCCACAGCCCTGGCAGCCCTGCCGCCATCCCAGATAAAGCCCTTTCCAATCCATAGGGCATGATGGGAGGAGGCTGAGGGCACCTGCACAAAAGGAAGACTGTCCAACCCCCCAGCATGACAGCCCCTTCCACATGGGACATCCCATTGACCCTTACCTCCATGCACCCCTCCAGCATTTTCGGGGGGCGAGGAGATGTGAGAATGGCTTGGAGAGGGGCACGTGGGGGGTGAATCATAGCAACCACCTCCCACGAGTGCACCCTTATTTGGAAAAGGGTCTTTCCAGCTGTACTTAAGATCTGCAGGTAAGATTGGCCTGGATTGTCCAGGTAGGCACTAAGTTCCATGACAAGTGTCCTTATTGGGAACAGAGAAGACACAGGCATGGGGCAAAGCCCACATGATAACAGGCAGAAATTGGAGCCTTGAGTCCACAAGCCAAAGAACTCCTGTGGCCACGAGGAGCTGGAAGAAATAGAAGAGCCAATCCTCCTCTGCAGCTTTGTGAGACACCTTGGTCTTGGACTTGTGGTCCCAGAGCCATGAGGGAAGGAATTACTGTTGTTTTAAGTTAGTTGGTGGTACTTTGTGTGGCCCCAGGAAGCCCAGACAGGGAGCTGCCTCTGCCTCTCCTTGGATGCAGACCACACCTGTGCTGCGTCCCACACAGGGAGCTGCCTCTGCCTCTCCTCGGATGCAGACCGCACCTGTGC
>NW_003852523.1:2431163-2433141 GCF_000181295.1 Otolemur garnettii
TGCCTCTGCCTCTCCTCGGATGCAGACCGCACCTGTGCTGCGTCCCACACGGGGAGCTGCCTCTGCCTCTCCTCGGATGCAGACCGCACCTGTGCTGCGTCCAAATGACCTTCAAGATGCAACTAATAAAGACTCTAGAACCCAGCGCTGGGCGAACACTCCTCTCCTGCCTGAGGGCTGATGGACAGCCTCATCAGCCATCGTCTCCCGAGATGTCTACATTTCCGGGAGGTTTGCAGTGACTGTAGTGCCCATTGCAGTCGTTATCAGATCAGATTCCTGGTGCAATTGTCTCGTCTCTGCCTGTGGGCTCCCTGGCCTCTCTTCCGTGGTTACACTGTGTGTTGTTAGAGGCTCCTCTGCAGTGGGTGAAGGGGCAAACGTGAAGAGACAATGCCACGTTGCTGCTGCCACCTGGTGGCTGCCCAGGGAGCCCCTCCACTGGGAGGACCTGGACACCCCCTCCGTGTGTCAGAGCAGCATCCCAGAGACAAGAGGGTGCCCGACCCACAGAGTAGCCGCCATGGGGACACACAAGGGTTGTCCTGCTTCCAGTGCTTTCCTGGCTTTGAAATAAGACTTTCTTCTGGGGGTAAAATCAGTTGTCTCAATTAAAAAAATATATGTTATTGAAGATTTGAGGGATTTGAGAAATAAATTCTTCACTAATAACATGACACTTAAATATTAACAGAAAAATTGCATAATTCAAAATGCAAGTGATGCCCCCCCTTCAAAACATACATTTTGTTTTACCTATATTGATTTATTGATTTAGGTTTTGTCTTTGATGCTTGTGGCTTTATTTTCTTAGAAAAGTAGAACGCCCGCCATACCTGACACAGAGATGTGCTCTGTAAATGTTTATAGGATGGATGGATGATGGATGGGTAGATGGATAGATGGGTGGATGAGGGGGTGGATGGATGGGTGGACATGTGGATGGATGGATGGATGGATGGATGGATGGATTAGATATATGGATGTTTGGATGCATGGAGGATGTGTGGATGTGTGGATGGATGGATGGATGAATGGATGGATGTGTCAATGGATGGATGGATGTGTGGATGTGTGGATGGATGGATGCATGGATGGATGGACGGATGTGTGGATGGATGAATGGATGGATGTGTGGATGTGTGGATGGATGGATGCATGGATGGATGGATGGATGGATGGATGCATGGATGGATGCATGGATGAATGGATGGATGTGTGGATGTGTGGATGGATGAATGAATGGATGGATGTGTGGATATGTGGATGGATGTGTGGATGTGTGGATGGATGTGTGGATGGACGGATGTGTGGATGGATGGATGGATGGATGGATGGATGGATGGATGAATGGATGGATGTGTGGATGGATGGATGGATGAATGGACGGATGTGTGGATGGATGGATGTATGGATGGATGTATGGATGTGTGGATGGATGGATGTGTGGATGTGTGGATGGATGGATGAATGGATGGATGTGTGGATGTGTGGATGGATGGATGAATGGATGGATGTGTGGATGTGTGGATGGATGGATGGATGGATGGACGGATGTGTGGATGGATGGATGGATGGATGGATGGATGGATGTATGGATGTGTGGATGGATGTGTGGATGTGTGGATGCATGGATGGACGGATGTGTGGATGGATGGATGGATGGACGGATGTGTGGATGGATGGATGGATGGATGAATGGATGGATGTGTGGATGTGTGGATGCATGGATGGATGGATGTGTGGATGGATGAATGGATGGATGTGTGGATGTGTGGATGGATGGATGAATGGATGGATGTGTGGATGTGTGGATGGATGGATGAATGGATGGATGTGTGGACAAGTGGATGCATGAATGTATGGGTGAGTGGAAGGATAGATAGCTGGATGTGTGGACAAGTTTATGGACAGAAGAGGGATACATACAGACTGTGTTTGAGGACTAAATGAAATAATGTGTCCAAAGGGCTCAATG
>NW_003852523.1:2434160-2434645 GCF_000181295.1 Otolemur garnettii
GAGGCCTCCATCCTCCCTCTGAGGTGTGAGGGACCACAAGAAACAAAAGCAGGGAGGACCCTCGCCCCCCGCCCGAGGCCTCCATCCTCCCTCTGGCATGTGAGGAGAGGCCAGGGAAGATGGGACATGGGGCAAGAGGCCAGAGGGTGGTCAGCCTGGCAGCAAGCCAGGCTGAACGTCTCCTGAGTCCTTGCTCAGGCAGGTGTGCAGGCCAGAGGCAGAGTGCGGCCCCATCCCAGGGCTCCACCTGACCCCACAGACCCATCCCAGGCCAGGGTCAGATGTGGGCAGTGTGGACTCAGCTCATAGCACTGAGGGAGCTCAGATGCAGGCACATGCCTATTTTTGGACATGTGGGGGGCCAGGAGGGGAAGTCCTGAGTGAAAGGCAGCTTCTAAGTGGGGAGCATGGCCAGTGAGGCCTGGGGCCCCAGAGACTGCGATGCCCTGGTGTGCACCAGGTCTGTGGGGACAGCTCCCCCAGGC
>NW_003852523.1:2434735-2440599 GCF_000181295.1 Otolemur garnettii
TTGGTCGGTGTGAACCTGTTGTGTGTTGGGCAGACACTGAGCCAAACTGAGCTGCCCTTCACCAAGTCACATTCCCCAAACCAAACAGGCAGATTTGGAGCCCAGGGCGCAGAGCTATGTGCCCCACAGACACTGATCTGGAAGGGGTCCTTCCAGGCGACAGTGGTTGGTGCCTGTGCAAGGCAAGGCCGTGGGGCCCGAGCCCTCCACAACTGCCCTGAAGGCACGTCCTGGCTAGTTCCGGGGGAAACGCTTTGGCTGAATACTTCAGCCTCACCTCTCTGCTGCTAAAGTGCCCCGGAGTGGCTGATTCCTGGGGCTCGGAGGGATACTGAGCTCCTCCGGTCTGCTCAAAAGGCCAGAAACGCACCCATCTGGGGAAGAGCTCCAGACAGGGTGTGCCGGGCACTGAGCAGGGCTATGGGGTGCATTGTCAGGGCCAGGGTGACAGGAAGGCTGGAAGGGGTGGATCCAAGCAGGACCTTGATGGTGGACTGCACTGAAGGGGATAAGCCTCCTCACTCAGCCCGGCACCGTCATCCCCCACCTCCTCCTGCGGCAATGGAAGGTCCACACCCCACCAAAGGTCCACAGCCCACCAAAGGTCCACAGCCCACCAAAGGTCCACAGCCCACCAAAGGTCCACAGCCCACCAGCAGGAGCTTCTGTTGTGTCTTCCTGTCCCTAAATTCCGAAGTCTCTTTTTTCAGCTGAAGATGATTTTGATAAAGTGCTGCGATATCTCTAACGAGGTCCGTCCCATGGAAGTCGCAGAGCCTTGGGTGGACTGCTTATTAGAAGAATATTTTATGCAGGTAAGAGCCAGCAAAGCCATCAGACCAGTGGTCAGACCCGTGACTGTACTCATTCGCCCCACGCACCAGGGCCCGTGTTTGGGGCAGCAGGCAGGGTGGACAGGCGTGTTCTCTGGGCAGCGGGCAGCTGACAGCCTCACCATCCTCCAGGAGGCCTTCTCGGCAGGCACATATCAGAAATGAAATGGGTCATGATGTGAACCCAGAAAAACGAATGCTGTAAATGTGCCACCAGTCACCACTGATTGAGCCACTATTAGGGATAGACTCGAACAAACTGACTAAAAGTCAAGAAACAAGGGCTGTGGAGGTGGGAGGGAGCCTGCGGTGGCCGAGATGCACAGCGTGGCTCACAAGGGTGACTGGGGGAAAGAGCAGGGACGTGACCGCTGAGCCAGCTCAAAGCAGAGTGTTGCAGAGGACAGTGAGCGCCGCCCAGGGCAGCTCCGTCAGCCCCAGGGAACTGGGCAGGGGTCTGCTGCTGAGCTAACCACTCCCTGTCCCTAAACCCGGTCCTGCTCGGTGGCTGCTGTTCAGCACTTGAGATTCGGCCGACTCCCCATTGTTGCTGACGTGGCTTTGCAGAGCGCTTGGGTGGGTCATTGGTGAATTGGCTCAGTTTATTCTTCCTCTAAGAAGAATGAGACCCACTGCCCTCCAGACCCCGAGAGCACTTCCACCCCTAATGTCACTGTCTCCTGCATCCCCCAGAGCGACCGTGAGAAGTCTGAAGGCCTCCCTGTGGCCCCATTCATGGACCGGGACAAAGTGACCAAAGCTACGGCCCAAATTGGGTTCATCAAGTTTGTCCTGATCCCAATGTTCGAAACAGTGACCAAGGTGAGTAACTATCACCACACACCAAGGCCTGCCACCGACACATGCATGTGCTCAGACACGGATGCACACAGACACACGGACACACAGCACACACAAACACACAGACACACGAACACACACTGACACACACAGCACACGTGGCACACATAGACACACGGCACACATGGACACAGAGACACACAGCACACATGGCACACACGGACACACAGACACACACACAGGCGCACGGATACACACAGCACACACGGCACACACGAACACACGCAGCACCCACAGATACATAGCACACACTGACACACACAGATACACAGACACAGACAGACATACACATAACCACACACACACAGACACACCCAGACACACAGACACGTGGACACACATGGACATACACGGACACACAGAGACACACATGGACATACACGGCACACACAGACACACACGGCCATGGACACACCGAGACACACAGAGACACAGACACACGGACACACAGAGACACACAGGCCCTGAGGAGCCTCCTCACGATCGCCGCCCCCAGGCTGTCTCCCTGGCCAGGTGCATCCTGCAGCCCGGTCCTCAGCCTGTCCTGCCCTTGTGGGATTGGGGCCCTCAGGCTGTGAAACCCAGAGCCCAGGCCCTGCCTTCACCCTACCCTGGCCAGTGGTCTTACTCCACCCATGGCACAGTCCTGTCCACCTCCCTCCCAGGGCTCCAGGGCTGCCTGTGGCCTCTTGCTAAGGCCACCACCTCAGCACCCCCACCAGCATGTCCAAAACTCACCCTCTCTCCACCCAATTCATCCCACTTGGTACAATAGGGACCAAGGCCATGGTGTGTGTGCCGTGCATGTCTGTGCATCTGTGTGTCCTCCTTCCCCTCTCACTGCTCCTGGTTGCTGCGGCCCCTTCTGCAGAGGCCCAGAGCTGCCACTCTGTCCCTTCTTGAGACCTCTGCCAACTGCTCTTCCCCACAGCTTCGTAAGAACCTCTGAACCTATCCCTGGCCCTGGTCTCATGGGCTTAGGGGCCAGGAGGCAGGGAAGGAGAGTGAGTTTTCAGCAGGTCCATTCCAGGGGCAGCAAGGGCTGGACACAGAGCACCAGCCTGGAGTGGGTAGAGCAGCCAGCACGGGGCTCCCTGGGATGCAGGATTGACCCAGCATCCTCCCAGGGGGCCACTTGGATTTCCCCAGGGGCCCCAACCCAAGAGCCCACCACAAGTGCCACGGGGTGGGCACCGCTGGACACAGCGGACCTGGCACCTGTCTGAGCAGCCAGCTGTCTCCGCAGCTCTTCCCCGTGGTGGAGGAAACCATGCTGCAGCCGCTCTGGGAGTCACGGGACCGCTACGAGGAGCTGCAGCGGACGGACGACGCCTTGAAAGAGGTGAGCCGGAGGCCCTGGAAACCGTCTTCCTCATGGCAAGCAGGCGGAGCGGGTGTGCTCAGGGCCACTGCCCTGATGCCAGACCCTGGATATGCCCAGCTGGGCATTGCTGCTGGTGGCCCCATGGCCAGGAGCACTTCTGCTCCCCTGTAAGTCGGGCTCGGTGACAGTGGAGAATCTATCTCTGTACACTCCCAGGACCACAGTGCATCTGCCAAGAGCAGTGTATCCACACCCCGTGCCCCTCCAGGGGATCTCTCGATGTGTGGTTATCGAGACTCACAGCTGTCACCTATGTCGTGTTATCCAGACATGCCCAGTGTGTCTTCAGCCTTCAGGGCATCTCAGGTCCCTCTGAGCAGAGCACCCCTTGCAGGGCTCACCCCTCCTGACCCCAGGGCTGACTTGCTCAGAGGAGGACATGGGATGGAAAGGGACACTGCCCTCAGCACAGGGACATCCCAGCTCCCAGGCAGGTACAACAACACATAAGGCAGTTGGTACCTGTCAGGAGCCAGGGAGCCCGGGGCTGGCTTCAGGCTGCCCTTGGATGGACTCTGCCTTCAAGAGAGGCCCAGGCACGCGGGCTCAAAGCCAGTGTAGCTTCCACAGACCCTGCCTGATAGTCAGCTGCCACGGTAGGCCCCATCCACCCTGCTGCCCACCCCTCTCCAAGCGCTGATGCAGCTAGAACAGTCTCCTCAGCCACCCAGGCTTGGTCCCACTCTGGCTTCCCTGCACCCCGGCCCTCTTCAAGGCCTACTTAAGTCAGGGCTTCCGGGCTGTGACTCCCATGTGGGACTGTGGGTGACAGGGAAGGTGGGGAAGAGCCGTCCCTACAGAGCCCGTGCGGGTGAGTCTTGGCACATGGGGCTGTAGGCAGCAGCGTCTCAGCCACAGAAAGAGAGAAGCATCCCCCGCTCACTCGCCTGCCTCCTGGGGCCTGACTGGGCCTTCTCTGCACTCTGTCCTAGCTACAGAAAAAGACTGACAGCTTGACGTCCAGAGGTACCGAAAAATCCAGAGAGAAAGGCAGAGATGTGAGAAGAGGTGAAGGTAACGCTATTGTGAGGTGAAGTCTCAGCACATACAGCAATCAGGGTGCAATGGGGAGTCTCAGAGCTCTGTAGAAGGAAGGAGGGGACGGAGGAAGGGAGAGGAGAAAATATGAATTCTGCAGCATTTTTAATAAGTGAAACTTTTGTTCCTTGCATCTAATAATCAGAATTAGGCTCTGAAACAACACCACACTTTAGTTAATAGAGAAACATCAATAATCAGCATGTGCGCTTTTAAAAAGGGCATTTGAAGTACTTAAGCTTTAAAGCTTTTCAAAAATAAAGCCGTTACATCACATTAGGCATTTTCTCCTGTGCCCACTGATACTGACCAGTCACTTCGTTGACATGCAACACAGAGGCTGCCCACTGGGCCACCTTGCTTCCGGCCCGCACGACCAACAAGTCCAGCTGGTAACCTGAGAGCCTCCCAGCTCATCCCTCCCTCATTCAAGGCACAGGGCCAGAGCAGCTGGGCTGGGTTTTGTAGGAGGAGCGGTGATAGGCTTTGGTGTAGATGTGCCTTGTTTTGAGACCAAGCTTTGCTAATTACAAGCCAAGTGACATGCACAAGCGTCTCAGGTTCTCTGTATCCCCAGAGCCCGAAGCTCTAAGGCAGAGGCAGTGACACCCTTCCTGTCAAGGTGTTAGCAGTTCAACAAGCCGCATGCTGCTCCACATGAAGGGCTCAGGAAATGCTGGCATTTAATTCTTAAACTGGATTATATTATGCCTCAGAAGAGGGACTGACATGGTTTTATTTTTCCTAAATGTGTTCAATAACATGTCTGCTGGCCTCATTCTCTTAGAGTGGCCCACGGGCAATCCTGTGACTTGCGTTGTTTTTTTCTTCTTTAGGCAAGTATGAAACAAAGTTTAGAGAGTAAGAGCAAGATAACAGGCTCTCAGAGCAAGATAACAGGCTCTCAGAGCAAGATGCATTTGCAGTGTAGATAGCAAACAGGTGACATTTGTGAGACCTCCTGCAATCCCAACAGAAACAAACCTGTAGTCATTGTCCCTCCTGAAGCAGACTGCACCTGAAGAGAGCCAGCGAGCTGTGGCTGCCATCAGGACCAGGCCTCCGGAGACTAGGCCATCGGGGACCAGGCCATCGGGGACCAGACCGTCAGAGCTTCAAGGCGTCCTCCCTGCAGGGAAATGTTGCTCTAGGCTCCTGACACCAAAACCACGTTTTCTAAGAACTGTTTTGTTCACTGAAGAACAACAAAAAAAAAAGGAATTCATGATACTGTACAGAATTTTTATTTTTAAACTGTCTTTTAAATAATATATTCTTATACAGAAATGGGTACGTACTTTTTCTTGGGTAGAGTCGTGTGTCCCAGGCTGCTTCTGGTAAGTCTCCTGTGGAGGCGAATGACACTGCGTGTTCCACAGGTGTGTCTAAGCACAGCCAGCCATGCGACATGATGCAGATATCCGTGTAAATGCAGCATGAAATGGCAGGACGGTGTTCTGAGCACAGGACATGCGTGTGTCCTGCGTTTCTGAACAGAGGGAGACGTCGTGGTGTGAGTGTCAGACCAAGGGCACACTCAGGGGGTCTCTCAGGGAGGAGAGATGCCCTTATGTTGGGGACACTCTGGGTGGCACTGAGCCCACAGGGAGGCCTCACCCTCTGCTCGTTCAGGGTGCAGCTCTTGTTCCGGCCTGAGGTGGTGGCACACTCCTGAGTTCTCGCTCACACTGCCCGAAGGGAAGTGGACTGCCATGGAAGTGACTGGGATGCATCTTCCCTGGGCTGTG
>NW_003852523.1:2440932-2446220 GCF_000181295.1 Otolemur garnettii
GAGGGTGGGCATGGTGGGCATGGTGCCTCACACCTGTAATCCTAGCACTCTGGGAGGCTGAGGCGGGTGGATCACTTGAACTCAGGCATCCGAGACCAGCCTGCGCAAGAGCAAAAGCCCATCTCTACTACATGTGGAAATATTAAGGCAGGAGCATCACTTGAGCCCAAGAGCTTGAGTTTGCTGTGAGCTCTAATGCCATGGCACTATATTCAGGGCACCCAAGTAGGACTCAGTCTCAAAAAAAGGGGTGTGTGGACACTAATGCCCGCAGCCTCCATGAGGTCCTATGTAAAGGTTTATCATCTGCCCTCTTCATCAGTAAGAGAGTTCTCTGACATGCTCACTTACCGTGAGGCCAACATCACCAGCCTGGCCCTTAGGAAGCACCATCGATGCTTCCTTGAACTTCACACTTGCAAAGACGCACAGCTGCAGACAAGAAACACAGCGTCACACAGGTGCCCCCGTGGATACCTACTTGCACACACCCCCACTTCAGTGCACTTGGTGTGGTTTGGGGCTGCACCATGTCCTGGAACAACCCAACCCACAACTAACAAGCGTGTAAGGAGAGGATGAGGTCTGGGCAGCATCCTGGATGGGCCCTGACTTTGGTGTAACCCTGGCTTCCATCAATGGGGTCCCTCGGGAACTGGTGCAGGAGCATCCAGCTCCCCACGAGAGGCCTCCTGAGGCTTCTGCTTTGAAAATGCTTCTCTCTGTGCTGCAGGAGGCCAAGCCAGGCTGATGAGGCCCAGCTGGAGTCACCCCCACAGGTGCCGGTCCCTCCCTTCAGGCTGCAGAGAAATCCCACCAGTCACCCTCCCATTGCACAGAGCAGCCGCCAGGGCCCCATGGTCTGAGGCCTTGTCCACCCTGGTCAGCCTGAATGCTCAGAGCTGCCCCCCAAACACCCACATGTATCAGCTGAATCGGTGGCTGCAGATAGCCCCGAAGGTGCAGTGAGCCAGGCGTGCCCGTGCCCCTGAGTAGCCCCCTCATGCTACAGCACCCAGCCCTGGGGGTGGACAAGCAAAAGCAGGGGGCCTACAAATGGAGAGACCCCCCCAGAAGACGGAGCCCTGCCAGCACAGCCCACCGACCAAGGTGCCCCTGGGGTGGCCTGGCAGCACCATTAGGACAAGGCACCTCTGAGGGAACGTTCCTTCCTCCCAGCAGTCGGGTTTCAGAGCACATAAAGGACAAGAACGTCCAGAGCCCAGCCACACGCCTGGGGTCAGGCAGCCAGGATGCCCAGTGCTTTCCAAAACGAGGCTGGAGATGCTGGGGCTGGGGCTGCCACCCAGACACCGCACATCAGAGCAGGACGACCCTCCAAGAAGACCATGAAAATCAAGAAAGAGTGTGGCCTGCGCTGGGCCCAGCACCATCCTGCCAGCCACACCTTCATCACCGTGTTCATCCAAATCGGATTTTTCCCCCCAAGAACTTCACTAGCAATTCAAGGAATGATACGTGTGTCAGGACTGGGTCTGGCAGGTCTCAACAAGTCTGCCATCTAATCACATCACCTCAGCTGAAGCTGATGAAGGGCCGATAGGAGAGGCAGCTCCTAGGGCCCCGACCCTGCCTGTCAAAGGCCATGGCCTCCTGGGATTCCAGCTCTGGCCCTCCATGTGAGGAGAAAAGTGAGGAGAAGTCTCTACCACGGGCACCCAAGTGGTGTCCTCTGGCCAAAGACCCCACCCACTTCATACTCCGATTACTGTCTGCGGCGTCCTTCGTTGGTAGCAGCTGAAGCCAATGTGGCCACTTTGCTTTCTGGCTTCTGCAGCTAAGTGGCAAGGGGGACCAGGAAGCAGGACTCACACCAGGTGAGGGTTGGGTGGACACCAGACATGTGAAATACTTAGCTCCAGACAAATACCCACGGGGAGACTTCTGGCTCCCAGGCGGCTCTGGCACCATGTTCTCCTCTCGCGTCGAGGTGGGGCCCCGGGCTGAGCTTCCCTCCCCCCAGGAGAGGGCTGAAGGGGCAGGTGACTGGAAAAGTTGCACTTTCTCTCACTGCTCTTTCAGTGTCCAATGTGGGGGTTACAAATCTAAGTCAAAATATTTTCTTTCTAAGACAGCATTTCACTGTCACCCAGCTGGGCTCAAGGCGAACTCTCCACTCTGCCTCCTGAGTAGCAAGGACCACAGGTGTGTGCCACCAGGCCTGGCCTGAGAGATCTGAACTCTAAGGGGCAGTTAAATTTGTCACTCCGGCTCTCAGTGGGGGGTGTTCTCCATCAGTAGTCAGGAGGGGCCAGGGAGGGTGTGCGTGGGGACTCAGCATCCCCCCCTGTCCTCAGGTGGTCTTCCTGCCCTGCTGCAGTGGGAGTGCAGGGGGTGTGCAGCCTCACCTTTACTTTGGCAGAATTCTCACCCAAAAATGTGGCCTGGGGAGGAGCCAGGTGTGTAGTGCACAAGTGCCCTCGTTATGAACTGACTTGTGTCCCCTAAAACATCTATATGTCAAAGTCCTAGCCCACAGGACCTCCTGAAACTGTGTTTAGAGACAGAGTCTTTGAGTTAAAACAAGGTCACTAGAATGGGCCCTGATCTGCTCTGACTGGCACCCTAATAAGAAGAGGGGACAGAAACCTCCAGGGGGACGAGCCTGTGAAGCCCCAGGGGCAGACGCTGTCCATACGCCAAGGACAGGCCTCAGAAAGCGTTGGCCCCTCTACCCCTTGCCCACGGACTTCCAACCTCCAGAATATGAGAGGGTGTGTGTCTGCAGCTTCGGCTGTCCTATCAGTGCACTTGTGACTTCAGCCCCACAGGCTTGCGTCCCTCACGGCCACCTCCCCAGGCAGGGACATGAGGTCCTACACACAGGGAATGCTCAGGACAGATTGAACTTGGTCTGGCACCAGGACAAAGCTGCCCTCCTGGCTCTAGGAAGATGGGCCTCTCTGTCCCGCTGTGCCCCCTCCCCACTTCCCAAACCCAGAGGCTTCCTGGGTTCTCTCTAGCTCTGAAGACCCCTGAGAGCTGAGAGAGGTGCCCTGAGGAAATGTCCAGAACCTTCATCTCCTCAGACGAGGCTGGGCCTTGGTTTCATTCATTAGGAAACATTAGTAACAGGTGGACACAGGGAAGACGAGGCCCCTCTGAAACACCTGTCAATGAGCCCACCAAGGACCCGCTGACACAGCCCAGGCAAGCCTGAGGGCCAGTGACAAGCCCAAATCCAAACCTCTGACCCCCCACCCCTTGGTTGCCAAGGTCAAGTTAGGATGCAGGCTGAATCGCACCTGGACTGGAGGAGAGGGGTTTGAGGGAATTTCTTATCATTTTTTCTTGGAGTTTCCAAATTTCCTACAGTGAATGGCTTACTTTTCATGAATAAAATAAGCAAATGATACTTATTGTAAAGATAGGGTTTGGAAATGACGACATTCAGCCCACAGGGAGAAGCCCTGAGATGTGAAAACAAAGTCAGCAACTGACGCCCAGAGCTGCTGTGTCAGAGCCCCAGAGACTGGGGGTTTATAAACAACAAAACTTGTTTCTTACGGTTCTGGAGGCTGGAAGGCCAAGGTCAAGGTGCCGGCAGACTCAATGTCCGGTGGGACTCTTTGGCTGGTTTGTGGATGGGGCCTTCTTGCTGTGTCCTCTCCCAGTGGAAGGGACCAGGGACCTCTCTTAAAAGGACACTGACCCCATTGATGAGGCCCCCACCCCATGATCTAGTCACCTCCCAAAGGCCCCACCCCAAGGGACAGAAGGGCACCATCACTGTCAGGGTGAGGATTTCAACATAGGAACTTTGGGGGACCAAAACATCCTGACCACACCTGCTAAAGCTAGTGAAGAGGCTAGAAGGACCCTCCCCAGAACCCTCAGAGGGAGTGTGGCCCTGCTCCTACCTTGATTTCAGACCTCCATCCTCCAGAACAGGGAGGGAATAAACTTCTGTCACTTTAAGCCACCCAGCTGTGGTCTTTGTGGCAGCCCGAGGAAGCACGGAGAATTCACTGAATGAACAACCCTGATTCAGAGGTGCAAGCGCCACTCCAGGAGATGCACACATGTGGCCCTGGCACTCTCACAACCAGCCTCCAGGAGCACAATTGTCATAAGCAACCCTCAGCACCCCCATTCTATAGGCCGGAACACTGAGGCATGGGGGGAGTGGACTCCCACGTCTCAGAGCAGGGGGGTGACAAGGAGCTGTCCAGACTCATTCTGGATACCTTTCCTGGGAGACTTGGTCCTGGAGCAGGTGCAGCCATGGGGACAGGGAGATGGGCTGGGTGGGGCTGCAGCATGTTGGTTTTGAGGCCTGGCAAGGGTCTGCCCAGCGGACAGGAGTGGGCTGCTTCCCCAAACCCCAGGGGCCGTGCAGCGAGCGCCACGACGCTGAGCAGCCAGGGGTGGCAGGGGGCATCCCAGCAGTGCAGACCCAAAATCTCTACATGCAGGTGGTGGGTGAACATGTGTGATAGTTTACACACCAGCTCGGCTGGGCCACGGTACCCAGATGTGATTCTGGGTATTTCTATGGGGGTGTTCTGGGAGGATGAGATTCATGTTTAAGTAGGAAGATTTTAAAGAAAGCACGTGCCTTCCCTGATGTGGTGGACCTCATCCAACCAGGTGACGTGGATGGGACACACACGGACCCCCCTCAAGCAAGAAGGACCCGCCAGCATGTGACCTTCAGAAGAGGCTGGAGGTCTTCCCCCGATCCCAGCCCGGGCCTCACCCATAGATTTCTGACTTGCCAGGCTCCACAGACATATCCCTTAAAATCTCTCTCTGTGTTGGAGCACCCATGTGTGGTGCATGTGACACACGCACACACACAACCTGTTGGGCTGTTTCTCTGGAGAAGCCTGGTGAAGGCAGCACGGGCCCCAGAGATGTGACAGGCCAAGGAGGGAGGGAGCCAGGGACTGTGCGGGTACCAAGCCACCCTCACCCTCTCAGAGGCCATTACTGAAGTGCCTCCCTGCACCAGGAGAAGGGAACAAGGAGGGCATGGGAGAAGAGCTGTCTGCCAGCTGGGTCTGGGGCAGCCAGAAGGGTCCTATGAGACTGGAGGGGACTCCTCACCTAAGGAGCAAGGGAGAAAAGGGCAGAGACAGCTGTTGGGGCTCCACTTAGACACCCCTTCCTCCAGGAAGCATCCCCTGGACCACTGCCCTCAGGTATCCCGGTGCACAAGGCTCTCCTGGGCCAGGGCTGCCATGAAAAACCTCTGCAGGACCATCAGTTTTCTGGTCAAAGGTAAGGCCTTTGCCAGCGGGGTCTGTTTGTGGCTGTGTTCTGGG
>NW_003852523.1:2446612-2447806 GCF_000181295.1 Otolemur garnettii
CCCCTTATGTCACTGCACCCTGGACAGGCACTGGCACTGGTCCTCAGAGCTTCACGTTTACTAACTGTACGGCCACACAGGCCACGAGGCAGGTAACGCTTATTCTCTCCATTTTACGAGTGAGGAAGCTGAGGCACACACTGCCCAGCTTACACAGCTCCCGGGGTGCGGTGGGGATCCCATCCCCGGCCTTCAGGCTCCAAAGCCTGTGCCCTAACCGTGATGCTAAACTAGAAAAACCAAGTCTCCTAATGTGAGTGGGATGAAGTGACAGAGAGAAAGAGAGTCGATTACAACAGAAGATCCAGCCTAAGGAAAATTACTGCAAAGGACATTAAAATTCAGCTCTGAGTTTCCTGGCAGTCAAGGTGAAAAAGAAAAGAAAAACCTGATGAAGTCTCAGTTTTCTCATACAGAGAAGCAAACAAATTATGTGGAAGGAATCAACTTTTTCCCAACACAGACTTCAAGGAAGATTTAATTCTGTATGTACTTTTATCAGGGACGATGTAGTTTTAAAACATAAGCAGAAATGGCAAACATCCCTTGGACGCCCTGGCTTCCTCTTTTGAGTTGAGTTCTGTCCCCCACATAGGGTGGTCTCAGACTGTTCCCTGTGCAGGGGCAGGGCAGCCCCTGCGAGCCCAGCTGTCCCCCCGGTGCAGAGCCCAGCACAGGGGTGCCCTCGCCAATACAGCCCCTCCAAATGTTCATGCACAGGCAGCCCCGCCCTGAAAGGGCCAAGGTTGGAAGCTGCACATGAGGAGCAAGTCCTTGACGTCAGAGCCATTTGCTCATCGAGATTACGTCTAAGGTGATGATTACACAACCCTGCAGAGTATGTCTCAGCCGTGATGCGGCCGACCTTGTCAAACACAACCCTGCCACTGTGCGTGGTCCCCCAGCACCCTGCGCTGTCGCCATGGCCCTCACCTCTCACAGGCTCTGCAGTTCTTCTTGATAGGGGGGATTTTCTATTTTCTATCTCCTCCCACTAAGATGTAAGCACCACAAGGGCAGAGGATTTTATCTGTTTTATTCACTGATGTATCCTCAGAGATCAACAGGTACTCAAATACTTGTTTTGTGGATAGATGACTGGACAGATGGATGGACGAATAGATGAGTGGACAGAGATGAATGGGTGGGTGGTAGCTGGATGGATAGTAGATGGATAGATGGATGGTGGGTGGA
>NW_003852523.1:2448097-2449372 GCF_000181295.1 Otolemur garnettii
GTGGGTGGGTGAATGGGTGGCTGGATAAGTGGATGGATGGAGCACCAACTCCATTCCGGGCATTGTTGTAAAGATGGGAGGAAATCATGAAGGATGAGGCCCCCAGTCCTTTCAGGGTTACCCCAGCACAAAGGAAGAACAGACATCAGCCACCACCTACTCAGGACCAGGTTAGGGCTCAACAGAGCGGACTCTGCGAGCTCTCTGGCTTCTCTGAAAGGGACCCAGAAGGTGGTGCAGTGTGAGGAGCAGTGGAGATGTGGAGAGGGGCTGCTCTAGAAATGATGACCCCAGAATTGGGCTGGGGAGTTGTGGGACAGAGCACCACAAACACAGATGCTTAAACAACAGAACTTTCTAGTCTCCCAGCTCTGATGAGCTTAGAACAAGACTGAGGTGTCAGCAGGGCGGGTACCTCTGGAAACTCTCAGGGAAAACCATCTTGGCCTTTCCCAGGTCCAATTGCTCTGGTGATCCTTGGCTGGGGTGCTCCCCAGTCTCCACCTCAGCCTTCCCGCGGCCTCCTCCCTGCAGGTCTGGGACCGTCTCTCCACGGGTCCTCTCCTCTACTTGTAAGGTCCCCAGTCATTGGATTTAGGGGCCCTCTAACTCCAGAGTGAGCTCATCATAACCTGATTACATCTGCAAAGAACTTACTTCCAAAGGTGACATTCACAGTTAGTGAGGATCAGGATGTGGACATGTCTTGGGGCGGGGGCATCACTCACCCTCTACAGTGGGGTCTGCAGAAGTCTCCCACCCTAGTGTCCTGCAGCAATGTTGGTCGGGTGTGCGTTCTCACTGGGACTTTGGGGGCTGGACTTGTGTCGAGGGTGAAGAGTGATGCTCTGCATACTGAGATGGGGGCACCTGGAGCCCAGCCCCACCCACCTGAGAGGCTCCGATGGTGCCTCCAGGCGGCCCTCCCAGGGAGCAGCACAGGGATCAAGACACAGAGGTGGGAACCAGGCACCTGCCATGGGGCCTCCATCGGGCCCAGGGACGTGAGAAGGGGCAGAGGGGCGTGGATTGTCTTCAAACTTCATCAGTGCAGGGCAGCGCCTGTGGCTTAGTGGTTAGGGCACTGGCCCCATACACTGAGGGTGGTGGGTTCAAACCCGGCCCCGGCCAGCTAAAACAGCAGTGGCAACTTCAACAAAAAATAGCTGGATGTCGTGGAAGGTGCCTGTAGTTCCAGCTACTTGGGAGGCTGAGGCAAGAGAATCGCTTAAGCCCAAGAGTTGGAGGTTGCTGTGAGCTGTGACACCACAGCAC
>NW_003852523.1:2450088-2451045 GCF_000181295.1 Otolemur garnettii
TGCTCTCCCCTTCTTTGCTCTTCCTTCTTCCCTAAGGGCTGAAATGTAGGTGAGATGGCTGGAGCTGAAGCAGCCATCTTGGGTCACAAAGTAACCTGATCAAGGGAGGCCTTTCAAGGCACTGAAGGGGATGGAGGGGTGAGCGGAATCTCTTAGCACTGGCCTCAGAACTCCAAACAAGTCCCAAATAAACCATTTTCAATTTCGGGGTCTCCATAATTCACAGCTACACCTACTTTTACTTCCAATTTTTTAAAAACATATTTTGCACAGAAAATATTTTTAAATGCTTACCTGAATGTTTCCCCCTGTATTTTTAACCTAATGCAAATCCTACTATTATTCTCAAATTTGCTTCTAATCACACTTCATATGATTTTATTGATTATTTAGAGATAATTAAGAGATAATTTTATTTATGTAATTTGAATTTTATATCTAAGATTAGGAGTTGAAAAGAAAGATAGAAGGTGGAATCATATATTATACTACTTTTTCCAATTAATCCTAACATTTCCAATATGTTTTCCTAGCAGATTTTAAAGTCTGGTGGGTTAGCAAAAGGAGAATTTGGGACAGCAAGACTAGAAAATGTTCCGTAAGCTACATAAAGAAGTTCACTGTTTCCTGGGGCTTCAGAGAAATTAGAAAACACGGCAAGCTGCTGCCTTTTGCTACATTTTATGATGGAGAAAAACAAGTGTGCTTTATTTGGGGGCATCCTTGCTCTGTGTGTGGGGAAGATATTCTAGGGTCCTTATAATGAGAATATATTTGCAGACATTATTATATTATGGAAAACTCTAAAAGTTCTTGACGAGTCAGATTTCTGCCCTGTGTAATCCTGTAGAAATTTGGAGCTGGACTGGAAATATATTATCACCTCTCCTGGATCTCTAGCTTGTTGACTGCGTATCCTTGGACTCCTCAGCCTTCATAACTGTGTGAGCCACTTCT
>NW_003852523.1:2451557-2454138 GCF_000181295.1 Otolemur garnettii
TGTAAGTGGTTACACGTCCTCTGTCTCTGGGGCTGCATCCTCAGCTTCGGATGGGATCAGCCTGCTGACGCTGGCCCCTGAGTGCAAGTCTGGGGCCAGGCTCCATCTCAAACAAATACAAGTTCCTCCTGCTCTGCTCACCTACCAGAAGATTCCAGATTTGAGACAGCCATCATGTTCTTTCCACTTTTCAAAGAAAACAAGTGTTCTCAATGTAATAGCACATCCCATCACCATCTGTCTGATATGGATGGTCTTTCCTCACAGTGGACCCTGCCTGAGCCGCAAGGAGAGATCTGAGCGCAGATACTCGTGTGTCTGGACTCTGCTGCGCCTGAAGAAGGAAGGAGACTCATAGCGCCAGGAAGCAGCCCCTGGTTGTCAGGCCCCACTTGCTGATAGTCCTGGGTGGCCCAGGAACCTTTAACTGGGAGGAGAGCCCCAGATGTCCCAGCGCTGGCCCTGCCCACCCTGACCCCCCCGTCTGCCTGCCCCATATGGCTCCACTTGTCCCCACTTATCCCCACCTGCCCCCACTTATCCCCACCTGGCCTCACCTACCTCTACCTATCCCACCTGCCCCCACCATTCCCTACCTAGTCCCACTTATCCCACCTGCCCCCACCTGTCGGCCCCCATATGCTGCCAATCCCCACCTATTTCTGTCCCTCTTCCTACCCCCATCTGGCTCCATGACCTTGAGCTTGTCCTCCTGACCTCTCCTCTTGGTGGCCTCATCCATCACATGAGCAGCCCCTGGGTCAGTGCTTTCCAGACCTGGCTGCTGCTCCCGAGGCCTCTGAGGATGCTGAGTCATGCCCGGGCCCACAGGTCTGTGAGGGCTGCCGGTATTTCCAGGGCAAGCCCTAGAGTGCAACTACTGCCCAAGGGTGTCCCTAGTTCTGATCCTCAGCAGTACACGGATATCTGTACCATGAAAGGAAAGGATGTGAGAAAAAGGAGGGAGGAGGCCCTAATAGTTTTAGGAGCATCCCCGTTTGGAGGTCGATCTTTCGGGGGGCTCTGGTCTGGTAGAGAACAGGTAGAAGGCAGTGTCGTGCCTGGGGACAGAGCCGGCCAGTCTCCCCCTTCCTGTCACCCTCTGGCCATAAGGACTTCCAAGTGTTACCCCCACCACAGAGTCCGGGCATCTTCACGTATCCCCCTTCTGAGAAATAAAGCTGGAAAAATGAAGTCATGCCGAGCCTCTAGGGCAATCCATCTTTCTCTGGGTGATTGCAGAAGTTCTTTTTTTATTCTGCATTCTGGTCCCTTGCAGTTAACTCTGTGTTCTGTTATGTCTCTCCCAGCTGGTGGCCTGGGCGGCTGCTGTGGTCTGAATGTGTGTGCCCCACGTTCCTAAGCTGATCCTCACCACGAAGGTGATGGTGTTAGGAGGTGGGGCCTTGGAAGGCAGCAAGGTCACAGAGCGGAACCTCATGAATGGGGTCAGTGCCTTATAAAAGGACCCCAGGGAACACCCTCACCCCCTCCCCCATGTGAGGACCCCCAGCAAGCCGCCACCTGTCTGCAGCTGGAGAGCCCTGGCCAGAACCCGGCTGTGCCATGCCGGCACGCAGGCCTGACCTCCGCCTCTGGAACTGGGGGAAGTTCCTGCCTGCCTCTGTGAGCCTGTGGCTCCCTCTGAGCCAATCCGCAGAGCTGAGAGACACACACTCCTCCTCCATGCTCTCTTCAGGCCTCTGTGTGCATTAGGTGCCTGCGCTGCTGTGACAAAGCACGGAGCTGAAAATCACATGAATTTATTCTTTTACAGTTCTGGAATCAGAGATCCAAAATCAGCCTCACTGAACCAAATTCAGGCATCGGCTGGATTGACTCCTTTCTGGAGCATCCTCCCACTCCCCACCTGTGCCCACCTGGCTCCATGACCTTGAGCTTGTCCTCTGATCTCTCCTCGTGGTGGCCTCATCCATCCCATGAGCAGCCAAGGGCAGTTGCAAGGCCACCCCCATTCCTTGTCTTTTGGCTCCTTTCACCACTTGGACGTGTGTCATTCCAACCTCTGCTTCCAGGGGCCCATCTCTCCCCTCCCTTTCCCCCATTCTCTCCCTCTCTGGCTCTCATTCCCCCTCCCATCTCTGCCTCCCTTCTGTTAGGACATCTGAGGACACGGGACACAGCCCTGTCTTACAGGCCAGAATATGATGGCACCTGCGAAGTCCCTCATGCTTTAAACCAGCATATAGTCCCAGGACTCAGGCCTCAGGCCTCTGTGGACAGGGTGGCCTGGTTCTGTCCACCTCATTGTTCAGATATCATGTTGTTGGGGGGCCTCTTCTGACCTCAGCCCTGCCCCAGCCCCCAGCCTCTCTCTCCCCTCTGGGCTTTGTTGTCCCTCATCACATTCTAGGGTGACCAACCCCTACGGCCAGGGCTGAAGGGACTTCTCTGTCCAGGAACTTTCAGTGCAAAACCCAGAAAAGTCGCAGGCAAGCTGGGCACTCTGTCCCCAGTTCTCACGCTGTTGACTGTACTGCTTTGTCTGTTACTGATCTCCTTAATCCCTGTTTCCGTCAGTGTTTGTCAGATCGCTCAGGGGCCATGCACCATGTGCCCT
>NW_003852523.1:2455187-2457702 GCF_000181295.1 Otolemur garnettii
AAAAAAAAAAAAAAAATAGCCAGGCATTGTGGTGGGCACCTGTAGTCCCAGCTGCTTAGGAGGCTGAGGCAAGAGAATCGCTTAAGCCCAAGAGTTTGAGTTTGCTGTGAGGGCAACATAATGAGACTCTGTCTCAAAAAAAAAAAAAAGGCAATTTTATCCAAAACTCCAAAATGCACTGGGCCTGCCAGTGAGAATGTACCAGAAGGAAGTGCTCAGTAGCTGTGGACTGCTGGCCAACCTGCTGCACTGCCAAGTGATGACCAGAGAGCCGTGCTAATAGCTGATGTGTGTCCCACCATCACAGAGGTGGTCCCCAGCCCTGTACAGACAGGACCCCACTGCCACAGATGGGCAGGAGGTGTGCAGTGCCCTGACCAGTTTACCCACTGGGAAGAGACCACATGATGGGCCCCTCAGACAGGCCCACCACCCTGAATGGCCCACACTGCGCCCCCTCCTGACTTCAGACAATGCCACTGACCCACATGTGGGCTGGCACAGCCTCTGTGGTCAGGGTAGAGGCTCACATAGCAGCCACCGTCAACGGGGAGCCTGGCAGGACCGGGTCTGAATCTGAGTGCTCTACTGCGGAATCTGTGGGCTACCAGCCAGCTGCATTCATTTCCAAGGTCTGCCATAAAAAATTGCCATAAGCTCGGTGGCTTAAAACAACGGCAGTGTCTTCTCTCCCAGTCCTGAGGCAGGAGTCTGAGCCAAGGTGCCACAGGCTGTGGACCCCAGGCTCTGAGGAGGGACTGTCCTCACCTCTGCAGCTTCAGGTGGCTCCCGGTACTCTCTGAGGCTGTGTCGTGCTGTCCCTGCCTCTGCCTCCCACGGCCTTCTCCTCTGCCTGTGTCTGCGTGCGAATGCCCCTCCCTTTATAAGGCCCCTCGTCACGGAATGAGGGTTCCCGCCCTCCAGCACCACCTCACCTTGACTTGATCATATTTCCAAAGAAGATCACAGTCACCAGTGCTGGCAACTGGCACCCGGACTTGTCATTTTGTAGGGACACAATTTGACTTGTTACACCATATAGTCTCAGCTTTCCTATCAGCTGCCACCTCTTCAGGTTGTTCTGAAGTTTCAATAAAATAAAACAACGTCGGGCAAGCACTTTGCACAGCGTCCGGCCCTCCACCCCCAGGCCCCCTCGGGCCCTGCCTCAGCCGCTCCTGTGGGTGAAGGCATTGGTCCTCCTTCCTGGCGCGGCTCTGCAAGTTTGGAGTGTTTGCTTTTGTCCAGGGTGCCCTCAAACAAGCCAGGATCTCAGGAAGGCAGAAGCAGGCACCTGTGATAGACTCAGGGTGCCACAGTACCAAGGATGGCCAGCAAGGTTTCTGAGGGGGCCAGGGCAGCTCAGGGGCTCTGGGCACGGCATACAGGTGACACAAAAGAGGGGCCTGATGGAAATGGGAAGAAAGAAGAGGTGACAGGGAAGTAAGAAGCCAAGAAAACAAACTAGAACCATTGCATAATCCACTCAGACCACCCTGAAGTGTTGCCTTCACCTACCTGGATATGAAAGGAGGGTCTATTGGTGAGCCTTGTCCCCAAACCTAGTGGCTTGGACACAGTGTTCATTATTTCTCACAGCTCTGTGGGTCGACTGGGCAGAGTCTGGCTTGGCTAGAGCTGGCTGGTCCTCGATGGCCTCACCACCTGTCTGGCATTAGTTACACGGCAGCTGCAGATTCAACCACACGTGTGTCTGTCGTGTGGCAGGCCGACACGGTTCATTCACAAGGGGGCAAACGGTTCCCAACAAGCAAATGGCAAAAGTCCCGGTTCTCAAGCACTTTTCAGGTCTCGGCAAGCGCATTTTCTTACATCACAGTGGCCAGAGCCGGTCACATGGTTGGGTCCACATTTAAGGGTTGGGAAAATGGGCTCTGCCATGCGGAAAATGGCTCCCTCATCCGTGTGACAACTGTGGGCAGTTGTGGAAAATGGCTCCCTCATCCGTGTGACAGCTGTGGGCAGTTGTGGAAAATGGCTCCTTCATCCGTGTGACAGCTGTGGGCAGTTGTGGAAAATGGCTCCCTCATCCGTGTGACAGCTGTGGGCAGTTTGCGGCCATGTTCCAATTGACCAGCATGAGAAAGTGGGGCTTGGGGACACACAGGAGGCCTTCTTCAACCATCTGTTTTAGGCACCTGTTTCAGCCTCCTCTCCTGCCAAGCCCAACTGCCTCTTCTGACACTTCTAAGAGTTACAGACATAGGTGTCAGGACACACCACAGACATTATAAACAACAGTTGAAAAACTAATGTGACTTTCTGATGCTGTAATCACGGGACTCCCACAGGAGAATTTCAACTTCTAAGACCCCAGAAATCTCCCATGTGGTCATTAAGGAGATCACCTGAGAACTGCACACACTCCAGGTCAGCTGTCCCCACCCGAGACCTGCACACACTCCAGGTCAGCTGTCCCCACCCGAGACCTGCACCCACTCCAGGTCAGCTGTCCCCACCCGAGACCTGCACCCACTCCAGGTCAGCTGTCCCC
>NW_003852523.1:2457722-2460013 GCF_000181295.1 Otolemur garnettii
CCCCACCCGAGACCTGCACCCACTCCAGGTCAGCTGTCCCCACCCGAGACCTGCACCCACTCCAGGTCAGCTGTCCCCAGAGCTGCCAAGGGCTCTGCTGGTTCCCCTACCCCACCCCACCCCATGGGAACAGGGAAGGAGTCAGCATTTGAATCACCAAGACTTATGAGCCAACAGCTGGTGACTATATTGCATCTGGTAGCATTTTGCCCCTGCCAGGTTTTATATTTATTGTTGCAAGTCATTAGAACCCAATAAAAATGTAAAGAATTCTCACACATTAGCTTTGCAGCAAAAGCACTTTATTCAGGGAGTCTCAGAAATACACACAAGGTTTTAATTTTGAGCCCTTCAATGCTAATTGAAATTGTCACACTTGGCCTCCCACATGGGCGAAATGCAGAGTCACTCAACTCCTGAGAGGCTCAAGGGAGATTTGAGGCTTTCAGGCAATGCCAAGCAGGTGGATGGCAGTGTCTCAGGGAGAGCTTCAGATGCCACAGAGCACCTCCACGGGACGGGACGCTGCAGACACAGCAGCCCTGGGTTTCAGAGACACTTAACTGTGCTGAAAAATGTACATTAAATAATGTGAGAATGCGCAAAGTGATGCAAAATGGTTCACACAGTCTGATCCTAATTTTGTTGAAGAAAAATGTTAACAGTAGGATTTCACAGTGCTTATAAACAGCATCCCAACACGAAGGTCTGAGAGCAGAAGTTCCTCTCTGGCCTTCTCCTGCCCCCTGTCTCTCAGCCCCACTCTCCCCTGAAGCCGGCCATAGAAACTAGAATCCCTCTTCCCCAAGATGGGTCATAAAAGCCAGGAGCCGGGGCGGTGCCCAGAGTTCAGTGGCTAGGGCCAGCAGGTTCAAACCCAGCCTGGGCCTGCTAAGTAATAATGACAACTACAACAAAAAAAATAGCTGAGCATTGTGGAGGGTGCCTGTAGTCCCAGCTATTTGGGAGGCTGAGGCAAGAGAATTGCTTAAGTCCAAGAGTTGGAGGTTGCTGTGAGCTATGACACAATGGCACTCTACCGAGGGTGACTCTGTCTCAAAAAAAAAAGGCCAGGAGCCCTTTTCTGAAAGTCAGCCATAAAGCCTGCAATTATTCTGCGTAAAAACTGGCCATAAAGAAATTACCTGAACTAACTCGTATGACTACAGGTCACAAGACCCCCATTCCAGAGGGAGTCACCCCACACCCAGGAGGACAGAGGGCTCAGAGGGGCTGAGAAGACCCTAGGCCAGTGGTTCTCAACCTGTGGCTTGTGACCCCTCTTAACTGTATTAAAGGTTCGTGGCATTAGGAAGGTTGAGAACCACTGCCCTAGGCAGACAGGCCTTGCTGGGTTTCCGCCCACCTGTTAGCATTAGATCACACCTTTTTTGTCTAATCATATTTCTGCAAGGTTGTCCATACTTTATTAAACCTAAACATAAAGTGGACAATTTATCCCATATCTTTGGATCTTCACGCTGAAGGCCCCCATGTGTATACCTTAAATAAATATGTCTGCCTCTCTCCTATTCATCAGTCTGCCTTACATCAGTGATTTTTCAGGAAACCCTCAGAAAGCCAAGGGCCTTTGTCCCCACAATTATCTCTAGTTGCAATCACAGTGATTTTTCCACCATATTGTCCTCATCTTCTGCAATGAAAGTGTCTGACTTTAATCAGAAGGTGGCCATGAACTCTGCGTCTGGGTCACTGGGATGGCAACAAAACAGCCCCACGCCCGAGACTCAGAGGTGTGAAAGTTGAGTCTCCTGCATGAATGCTGACAGCAAAACTATCCCCGAAGACTCTGCAAGCTGCGACTTTCACAGACGTGCTTCTGTGAGGACACACACCCAGCAAATGCCGTCCAACCTCGAACTGGCGCCACCTTCTGTTTTCAACATCACCTTGGTGTGGATCCTTGTAGCCAACCATAATTATCTCTAAACACTGACGCCAGCCTCCTCATTTTTCCTTTATAAATCTCTGCCTTCCTTTACCTCCCTGAATCCACACGTAGTTTGCTGTGACACAGAGTGTTCCCACTGCAACGCCCCATTGCTGAATAAGCCCGGTTTTCCTTCTGGGAGCCTCCGGTGACATGTGTTAGGCCTGTTCCAAATACGCAGTCCAACAGTGGCTGTGCACCCTGCCTGAGCCAGGAGAACGAGACACATATCCAAGCCTTGTCTTCCTTTCCTTAGACTTATTGCCAGAGAAAGTCCACCTCATAAGGTAAAGGCAGCCACACTTGTGGGTCACCTGGAGCCCCAGCCTGGGAGTCTCTG
>NW_003852523.1:2460084-2460390 GCF_000181295.1 Otolemur garnettii
GGCCCTTTTGAGTCCCCAGAACTAACTAATGCTCCTGGGTCCTGCCTGACTGTGACCATGAGTAGGCAGTGGCCGCACAGGGACATGGGGCCTTAGCTAGACCTCAATTGATGGTTCGTACATTCCATGCTTAATTACCCAGAATGGATCAGGCAAATTGAACAGTGCGGCAGGTAGTGAAGCTTGTGGGGATGACCTTGGGATGGAGTGACTGAGCTGGTTCGTTAAATAACTACCCTATTTCCTCATTCCTACTGGGTACATTTAAGTTCTGCCTTGTACATAAACAAAAGACTCACAGTCAGT
>NW_003852523.1:2460617-2461750 GCF_000181295.1 Otolemur garnettii
TCACAGTCTGTCCCCACCACCCCAGGACACCTCCCACTTCACAGTTAGTTCCCACCAACCCCTGGACACCTCCCACTTCACAGCCTGTCCCCACCACCCCAGGACACCTCCCTCTTCACAGTCTGTCCCCACCACCCCAGGACGCCTCCCACCTCACAGTCTGTCCCCACCACCCCAGGACACCCTCCACCTCATAGTCTGCCCCCACCACCCCAGGACACCTCCCTCTTCACAGTCTGTCCCCACCACCCCAGGACACCTCCCACCTCACAGTCTGTCCCCACTACCCCCAGGACACCTCCCACCTCACAGTCTGTGCCCACCAATCTAAAATCACAGTTGAAAGTTAAGAAGCAGGCTGGTGTTTCTCTCGGTGGTCCTGGTCAGACTTGCATCCCAGCCTGATCCCAGGCAGAACTGCCCAGGACTGGACTGGACCTAGGAGCCCAGGAAGGCACAGGGATCAAGAGTATTTCCTGCCTGGGATTTCACAGGCAGACGTGTGGGGAGCATATGAAGGAATGAAATTCACTTGTCTTTGATGTGTCTCATGTTACCTCCAAGAAACTGATGATCTTTTTCGTTAAACTTGTTATTTTGAAATAATTATAAATTCCTGTGGAGTTGTGAGGAATAATAGATGGAAATCCTGTGTGCCCTTGATCCAGTTTCCCCTAGTGATAACATCTTGCACAATGGTAATGGGAAAAAACCCAAACTCTGTGCAGTAATTGAAAAGGTTTACTCTGAGCCACTGTGTGGGACCGTGCCCAGAGAGCCACACCCAAGAAGCCCTGAGTAAGTGGTCCCAAGGCTGTTCCATCAGTTGGGTTTCATTTATTTTAGAGAAACAGGAATTGGAAACAAAATCATGAGTCAGTACATGGAGGGTGTATATTGATTTGGCTCAGAAAGGCTGGACACCTTGTGGGGAGGAAAGGGAATAACTTGCAGGTTATAGATGGGTTTGTATTGATTAAGGAAATACAGCTTTGTCTAAAGATCTGGAATGTTTTAAGATAAGAAAGTTTGTTAATCTGAGATAAACCACTGGACATTTACCAGATCTCCACTGATCAGATAAGCAAATTGATGACCAGCAGGTGATTCAACCTTTGTTCTGCAGGTCCTTC
>NW_003852523.1:2463051-2469642 GCF_000181295.1 Otolemur garnettii
TGACATTTGGGGACTGGCAGTTGCACTCGCCTCAGCCTCTGGAGATTCATCCAGGTTGTTGTGTATATCACAAATTTGTTCTTTTGACTGCTGAGCGGGGTTCCATGACACAGATGGACCACAGTCTGTTTAACCATTTATCCAGGCTGATTCCGGCATTTGGCTATTACAAATAAACTGCTATAAATGTTCAGCAACAGGTTTTTTCAGGAGTATGAGCTTCATGAACAGCAGTGATCACCAGGCTGAATGGTAGTTGCGTTTGGCTTTGTAAGAAATTGCGAAGCTGTTTCCTAGAATGGCCGTACCTTTACCTTCTCACTCACAGTGTGCAGGAGACCCAGTTCCACACCTTCGGTGGTGGTCGGTGTTGTCACTGTTCCGTGTTAGCCATTCTGATGGGGGTGTAGTGACAGCACCTTGTGCCTATAATTTGCATTTCCACAATGGCTGAGATGCTGCACACCTGAGAGGGTGTGCTCTCTATATCTTCTTTGGTAAAATATGCACTTGTGTCTTTGCCCCACTTTCTAATCTGATTATTTAGAGGTTTGTTACTATTGCTTTTACTATGGATTTTTTTTTAAGTTCTTTGAATATTCTGTGTACTAGGCCTTGGTTGGATAAGAAGTTTCAAATACCTTCTCCAAGTCTGAACCTTATCTTTTCGTCTTCTCAATGGCATGTTTCACAGAGCAAGCAGTTTTATTTTATTTTATTTTATTTTTAGCAGTTTTATTTTGGATGAAGCCCAATTTTATCGACTTTCCTTTTACCAATCTTACTTTTGATGTCAAGTCTAAAATTTCTCTGCTTAAGGCTCACACCTATTACCCAGCACTTTGGGGGGCTGAGGAGGTAGGATCACTCAATGCTTGGACCTGGAGACCAGCCTGAGCAAAATAGCAAGACTCTGTCTCTGTAAAAAATAGAAAAATTAGCCAGGCATTTTGGCACCTGCCTATAGTCCCAGCTACTCAGGGGGCTGAAATAGGAGGATTGCTTGAACCCAGGAGTTCGAGGTTGCAGTGAGCTATGAGAGGAGCACCACTGCACTCCAGCCTGGGCAGCAGAGCAAGACTCTGTCTTAAAAATAAACAAATAAATAAATAAATATTCTCTGCCTAGCCTTAGATCCTGAATATGTTCTTCTGTTTTATAGTTATACATTTTAATCCATGAACTAGTGACAGATAACTATGTATAAAATATGAAATTCAGTTTAAGGTTTAGTTTTTTGCCACTCTCGAACCTGTGAGCTCAGGCAATCCACCTGCCTCAGCCTCCCAGAGTGCTAGGATTACAGGTGTGAGCTGCTCCACCTGGCCCATTGAATTTTTTTTTTCTTTTGCATATTAAGCCAACCATGCATCCCTGGAATAAAATCCTTTCTGTATTAACTTTCTCTGGTTTTAGTATTAGGGTGATATTGGCTTCATAAAATTAATTGAGAAGTGATCCCTCCTCTTCTATTTCCTGCAAAGAAGGAATTAATGCTACTAATTCTGTAGAATTAGCGTTAATTTTTCTTTAAATGCCTGGAAGAATTCTCCAATGAAATCATCTAGGCCCAAGAATTTCTTTTTGGTGTGAGCATTTTAATTACTAATGCCATTTTCATAACAGTTCATAGAGCTGCTCAAATATCTATTTAATAATGGACGAGTTTGCCAGTTGGTGCTTTTTAAAGAAGGGTCCATTTCATGTACGTTGTCACATCTGTGTGTAGAGACGTTTGTAGTGTCCCTTATTATCCTTGTGATGTCTGCAGGGTCTGTAGTGATGTCCCCTCTTTCATTCCTGATATTGTTCATCTGTATCTTCTCTCTGTTTCTTTCTCAGTCTTTCTAGAGATTTATTGATCCTTTCAAAGAACCAGTTCTTTGTTTAATTGATTTTATGTGTTGTTTTTCTGTTTTCAGTTGCATCCATTCCTTCTCTTACCCTTATTATTTCTTCCTACAGCTTGTTTTGGGGTTTATTTTGCTCTTTTTTGTTGAGGTTGGGACCTAGATTATTAATTTGAGAGTTTTTCCTCTCTTTAACATAAACATTTAATGCTATAAGTTTTCCTCTCCACTCTGCTGTGCCCCACAGCTAAACCGAAGTATTGCATTTTCATTCTGACTCAGCTAAAAGTCATTTTTTAATTTCCCTTGAGACTTCCTCTTTGGCTCATGGATCATTTAAAAGTGTGTTGGGTGGGTCCTAATATGGGGATTTTCCTGTTATCATTCTGTTATTAATAGCTAGTGTGACTCTGTCTCATGTCAATTCCTTTAGATTTGTTGGGTTTGTTTCATGGTTCGTGACGTGGTCCAGCGTGAGCCGTACATGTATATGTGTGAATAAATGTGATTATATCCCACGCACAGCTGAAATGAATGTGTGCTGTGCTGTTGTTGGATGCCACGTTCTAGGAATGTGGGCTACAACACGTAGGTTGATGGTGTGTTAAGTTCTTCCACATCCCTGCTTGTTTTACGTCTAGCCATGTTGCCTTCAATCTTTTACTAAGGGCCACAGTTCCTGTTGGACACTCCTCTCCTGACAACCACCCAGTCTGAATCCCAGTGACAATTCCTACCCTTGCCCTTTCAGACCTAAGGGAAACAACAGCTCCCTGCTCCCCCGGCCCTGAAATACGAGGTTCTCTAACCCTCTCCACAGCTCTGTGAATAGTCTCATCATTGCACTTTCCTCAGTGACCCAGTTCTCTGTGCCATCTGTTTCCTGCTGTGGCCTTATCTTATTATATATATCCCAGGGGGCCACTGCCATTACCTAGGACTCCTACAGAGGAAACTCCCACGGCGAATGAGCTCACAGAGCAAATCAGTTAAGTTCTGGCTGCAGTAAAATGTGTAATGGAGACTTTCATTTCCTCTTACAATGTAGAAAGCTGCAAAGAGCCCTGTTCCCACACTGATGATAGAAAAGGCTGGAGAATGCTCGGAGCCATCAGAGAGAGCAGTCACAGGGAATAAAGTGAGGTCAGCTCCAAAATGGAACGAGCCCCTTCAAGGGGAGAGAGAGGGTATGAACCGTTTCATTTCAACAGGTGTTCAAGAAAAAATTATTCAATAATATTTATTAAAGCACGGTGAGGCAGACTTTATTAAGGACCACTGAGGTAGGTGTAGGGACAACAGCAATGAGACTATAGTGAGGGAAAGCCCAGGGGCAAGGGGAAGTTGCCGCCAAGGAGCAGGGCGGGGCTGGCGGATGGAAAATTACTAAGAGGAAATGCTGAGCAGAGAGTCCTGTCTCAGGACACAGAAGGAAGAGGTGGCCACCACAGGGGTGGACAAGAAAGGTTCAGGGAAATAGAGAGAGGTGGCCACCACACAGGTGGGCAAGAAAGGTTCAGGGAAATAGAAAGAGGTGGCCACCACACAGGTGGGCAAGAAAGGTCCGGGAAATTCTTTCTTTCTTTTTGTGTGTGTGAGACAGAATCTTATTCTGTGACCCTCGGTAGAGTGCCATGGCATCATAGCTCACCGCACTCTCAAACTCCTGGGCTCAAGTAATCCTCTTGCCTCAGCCTCCTGAGTAGGTGGGACCACAGGTGCCCAACATAACACCCAGCTAGTTTTAGTAGAGACAGGGTCTCTTCTCTTGCTCAGGCTCCTCTCCAACTGCTGAGCTCAAGTGATCCAGAGCCTCCCAGAGTGCTAGGATTACAGGTCTGAGCTGCTGCCCAGGGAAATTCTTAAAGGCCAATTTGCATGACAATGGGAGAAGAGATGAGATCCCTTACTTAAAGGGAGCTTGCAATTAGATTGGAAAGATGGCTAGGCAGTGGATCTCCCCGCTGGGTAGGTCTGTGGGGCCAGGTTCCTTATCAGCTGGAGGCAGCATCTTATTTTTGTAGCAAGTCCACTTGCTCAAGGCTTCTACCAACAATAGTCTGTCTCCTGACCCCCTCCTTATGTGGACAGGAGCAAATTCCAAGGGAGGTCCTTGGGTTAATCGGGTTGGGTCACACAACCCCGCGTTGCCTCCCTTGGTCAGAAGTGAGGCCCGAGTCCAGTTCCCATGCTGTCTTACAGGGACAGCTAAGAGCTGGGAGAGGAACAGGAACTCTGAGAAGACCCTTCCAGCACCCCAGCACCCTCTAAGCATGAGTAGGGTGACCAGATTTTAACATTTGTAAAGCGGGACAACATGGAGGGGGGGGCAAGGGACAGGGCAGGGCCGGGCCTGACAACAATGAAAAGTTTGATAAGCAGTTCTCGATAATCACTTCTCAACAATTATTTGTTATTATTACAGTTTAACATCATAAAATTAATAAAAATAATATAAGACTCATATTCTGGCGAAATAGCCACATGGCAGCCGAAAACCGTATATTCCCTTCCTGTTCTCCCACCCGTTCGTGCATTCTTTCCAAAAATCGGGACTTTTTTAAAACGCCGAGGGACGCAGGACAAATCATTAAAAAATGGGACTGTCCCACCAAAAGCGTGAGGTGCTGCACCCCATACCTGGAGGCATTTGAAGTCTGCCTTACCATGCTTCAATAAATATCAGCTAATAGTTTTTTCTTTAGTATGGTTATATAACAACAACACACCCACCCCCAGCCCAGCTCCTGACTACAGTGGTCTCAATGCCCCACACCAAGGGCCAAAGAGAATGAGACAGGCAGATTTCTAGAAGCCTGTCCACTTGTTCCAGTGACTACCAACAGAGCAGGGTAGAAGTTTCCAGTCGCAATGGTGCCTTTGTTTAGTTTAGTTCTTTCCTCTTTTTTTCTTTTCTGGTATATTTAGAAGCTCTGTTGTTAGGTACATACATATGTAGACCTGTAGGGAATACAGTGTCATGGTAAAAAAATGTGCATATTCAGGGAGGTAAAGAAACACAAAGGTTTTTAAAGGAGAGATGGAGAGGACATAATTGTTTTGAGATAATTATCCTTGGCTACAGGATCAATAACAAAGATGGCACAAAGACGGCCAGGCCTGGGCTGGGCAGGCATCCTTGGGGAAGTGTTTTCTGAGTAAGGTTATAACGGCCCTTGTGCAAGGTGTGGTTTTGCAGAGTCTTTTGTGATTGTTTTATTATTAAGCATAAAAGCATGAGAACCCTCACTTTCTGGGCTTCTCCCGCTCTATTTTCCAGGAGTTGTTATTATTATTTTTTTTTTAACACAAATGACCCTGTTTTGATTCTGACCCCTTCCACACTGGTAACATTCCTTGTATTGAAATCGGTGTCACGTGACATTAATATTGCATTGCATGCCAGCTGGTTTTAGAATGCACAGTGTGTCTTTCCCCAGCCCTTTATTTTCTATTTATTATGTATTGATATTTAAAGTGAGTTTCTTTTAGATATCATATAAATAAAAAGCATCCATGAAAAGGTTTTCATTTTTTAAGAAAAGAATTCTTTTTAAAAGCAAATTAAAATGTTAGATACATTCCTTGTGATTCATAGACATGAAATACTTAATACAAGGATTATACAGGCTTCGCCCATAGCTCAGTGGATAGGGTGCCAGCCACATACACCCAGGGTGGCAGGTTCGAACCTAGTCCGGGCCTGCTAAACAACAATGGCAACTGCAACAAAAAAATAGCTGGGTGTTGTGGCAGGTGCCTGTGGTCCCAGCTACTTGGGAGGCTAAGGCAAGAGAATCGCTTAAGCCCAAGAGTTGGAGGTTGCTGTAAGCAGTGACGCCATGGCACTCTACCAAGTGCGACATAGTGAGACTCTGTCTCAAAAAAAAAAGGATTATACAGTAAGAAAGACTGAGTGGAATGGAAGGTAATGCTGGATGACACAGGAAGATCAAAGTTGTGTGAAGTAAAACAAAATCCTAAGGCTTCCCCACCAGCTGACTGAATAGACCCCCTCTTGGTCAAGAGGATCTCCTAAAACTGAGCTGCCAGTCAAACAAGCCTCATCCTTCCCCCTGCCTTCTTAGAGATGTCCCTAGCAACTCATTAAGCAGCTGAAGGCCTTGCCTTGCAGGACAAACCTCCAGGTCCTCAATTTACACAACAAACATAAGGCTGGGAGTTTGTCTCTGATTAACAGATGCTTATCTTAACTCAAGCTTCCCTTTCCACTGACTCTTGGTCTTTTACACAAAGCCTAACTCTTTCAGCCAATTGTCAACTAATTGCTTGAGCTCAGAAGTTCAAGACCAGCCTGAGCAAGACTAAGACCCATCTCTACAAAAAATAGAAAAATAAGCTGGGAGTGGTGGCAGGCACCTGTAGTCCCAGCTACATGAGAGGCCAAGGCAAGAGGACTATGAGATAGGACGCCACAGCACTCTACCCAGAGAAACAGAGGAAGACTCTATCTCAAAAGAAAAAAAGAATCTTTAAAGCTGCCTAAAACTTGTAATCCCCCTCCTTGAGATTTTTAAGCTGAACCAATCTATGCCTTCCATATATTGATTTGTGACTTTACCTATAATTCTGTCTCCCTGAAAGCTATAAAACCAAACCGCCACCCCCCCTACTGCGAGTCCACTATCACCCCCCCCACTGCGAGTCCACCATCACCCCCCTACTGCGAGTCCACCGTCACCCCCCCCACTGCGAGTCCACCGTCGCCCCACCACTGCGA
>NW_003852523.1:2470442-2476384 GCF_000181295.1 Otolemur garnettii
AGAGAAAGAAAATGAAGGAGACCATATTGAAAGATAGGAGAATGTTCCAGACCTGGGAGAAAAACATTGCATTTATTGGGTATTAAGTTTGGCTGCTGGCTAAAAAAGAAAAATCAAAATAAGAGTGTCTTCTTTTGACAATATGATAAATATGACAGAGGCTTGTATCTTCCTTTGTTAAGGAGTCTAAAGAAGGACAGTCCTGAGGTCAAATGCCAAATAAGCCCCTGGCCAGTCTCACGGCTCTGCCAGGGCCCGAGCCATCTCTGAATCGTCCAGTCGTCCAGTAAACTCGCTCTAACTTGCATTTCCCTGAGAGGGAAGCAGTGGGTCCTACCTACGGAGCTATAGAAAGAGTAAGATTCCTGCTGCCTGCAGTCCCACAAGTGGGTTCCTATGACGCTCATCACATTCTAGATAAATGATTGTTCAACAATAAAATCATTTTCTTTCTCCTCTGCCTTTGTGAAGAGGATTTCTGGGTTGGGAGGAGATTTGGGTTTAATCCTCCCTCCCTCCGCAGTCCTGGGCTGGTGGAGCAGTTCCCCACCTGCTGGAAGTCCAGGTCCTTTTGTGTTTCTCCTTCGCCATCCTTAAGGAGGTTGTGGATGTGAAGGAGACTGCCCAGAAGAGCAGCACAGAGGCTGCGTTCAGAGCTGGTGGCCACAGAGAGTCCTGTATCATCCCTACGGGGGGGGGGGGTCAAAGGCAGGGGAAGGGGAAGCCCTGTAGCAGACAAAAGGCGCCAGGCGGGCACTGAGGAGGTCATGGTCATAAGGCAGGGGGTGTCCTGTGGGGTTGGCCAAGTGAGCATATTTGGCCTTCTCTGGAGCAGCTGGCATTTATTTTTCAGGTCCTGGGCATGTTCATCAACCAGTTACTAGAGACAGTGGTCTGACTTATGGGACTGCAGGCTGGTCACTGTGCGTGATGGACAGTTCACTGACCCAGCTGCTACAGGTTGGGGGGGTCAGAGTTCTATTTTTCCATGTGGTCTGACCGTTGTCCCTTTGTATATCATCAAGTATGGGGACAAGAGTGACTCCGTTTTAGATGCTAACCTGACAAGTGACTCCTAACTCACCCCAAGTCTGGGAAGCCTCCGAGATGTCTAGCTGATATATTGTTCTTTATGTAGAAACATCTATTTACTGTAAGCTTTTTTTTCCTTTCCAAATACCCTTGTTATTGCAGATATCATAGGCGGGAAAGTCTGTAGTATCCTAACCCTAACCCTGACCCTCCGCATGTTCCTTCCAGAGCACAGACTTTTGCCCTAAGATGTAAGCCCCGAGTCTGGGGGGTTATGATGCAGAGACCTTTCTGTCTTAGGAGTGCCCAAGACCATACTCCGTGGCATGTAAATCCCCCCAAAATCACCCACTGCTGACCAACTGGACTTGTCTGCCTCATCTGCATTTGGGGTCACTTCACACATATGGCCCTTCACAAAGGACACGAATTTGGCCACTGCAAATGCACCATTGTAACCATGTTCCAGGAAGGACGGAGATGGTAAGCGGAAGGCAGACAAGACAGGCAGGAGGCCCCTTAAGGGACTCTGAGGACGTCCTGAGCTCCGCTGAATACATTTGCTCCCATCTCTCTAGATGGCTCTTCCATCGAGGAGGCAGGGAAATGTGACTTGTTCCCCAGGCACAGGGATGCCCCCAACAGAAGCTGCTATGGAGGAAAAAGGGACACTGGGCGTTGCACAGACAACCAGCAACGCTGCACATCTGCAAGTTGAAAAATATGTTCAGATTGAAAAATATATCCCTGAAAGAAACATATTTGTGAAGACGCAATCACTGGATGTGGTCTTGTATATACTCTTCAACATGAAATACTTGTTTTCTGACAGTTACTTTAGTGAAGGATTGGCAGGTCAGAATTCTTCATGGTCAAGGTTATAGGCTGAAACATCCTCTTCTGACACCTTCTCAACCCACCCGCCCCCATGTTGGTCCCACACACACACCCCAACTCCAGGGCACCGAACCGGAGACAGAATAAATGGTCTGAGAATGCTGTTATGAGCACAAATTGAAACCCGCTCAACTAAAACAAAGTAGTTCAAAGAAATAATAAATTGGGAGATTGGTCATTTGGCAGATCAGCTCTTCTGAGGACTGGCTTTCAGCAGTCACCCTAAAGCAAGGGGGTGAGTTAAAGCAAAACCCCTATGGAATGGGGGGCCTGCCCTGGAAGACTGCAGGGGGTTGGGGGGGCAATGGCAACCAAGCTTAGGGGTAGCCCCAAGACTGCAGGGGGCTTGGGGGGGGCAGTGGCAACCAAGCTTAGGGGTAGTCCCAAGACTGCAGGGGGCTTGGGGGGGGGCAGTGGCAACCAAGCTTGGGGTAGCCCCAAGGACTGGAGCGCTGTGTCTGCTCCCTTTAAAGTCCATAATCAGCACCTCTGAATGTGATGAAATGAGACACCAGCTGGAAATCCCTGTGTCCAGGAGAGACACTCTGTCCTAAAGAGGCAGAGGACAGGTCTTTAAAACATCTGAGCACCGCTTAGCGGGACTGTCCCTGCAGCCTGGGAGGTGGCAGGAGCAGCCCTGCTGGGGCAACACTTCAGGAGGGAAGGACAACGGACTTTTCACAACTGTCTGGGGCAGGAGACTTTTAATCCAAGAGATCAGAAGTCCGTAGGAAATGAGAGGAATGAAAGTGGCCACGAGGTGCATCTATCTCCACTCCCTGTGGAGGACGGGCCCAAATGCCTCACGCACTCCACCTGCCTTTCCGGCCCTGGGCTTTCCATTTTCTCTACTGCTAGGAGTGGCCTAGAAGGGGCTCCCTGGTCACTCTGTGGGATTCTCTCCGATTTTCCTTGCCCTGGAGTGGCAGTGGCCTAAGCAGCAGCCCCAGGGGCACAGCCAGACACTCCAGTGAGGCGCCACTCCCCACGTGACCAGGGGCACACACAGGGTCCTCCTGCCACCAAAAGTCTCCCCACAGAAAAAAAAAGTTCTGTAATTCCCCCATCAGAGACTCCTTTCTCTCTGCTAAGAACTGTCCAGTATTAAAATGCAGAAAGGAGGCCAGGGAAACACACAAGGCAGTGGTGACTTCCAACCTACAAAGAAGGACTTGCAGGTGCCTCCTGGTCCTTCCCGGGACGCCAGGGAAAGAAAGGCATGGGCCTGGGGCTGCTTTGCGTCAATAGTTGGAAGCGAGAAATTTAAAAGAAAGCATAGAGAAGTACTGGGTTGAAAGCTTTTTAATGGTTAATAAAACAAAAACCCAGCAGTGAAGAGAAGACGATCCTTGACGGTTTAACGGGTACTGGCTCCTCTGATCATCCCACAGCGGCTGACAAGAAAAGGTCTCAGTGTGGGGGAGAAACTGTGTAACACAAATCTCACCATTTTCACTATTTTTGTGGATAATTCAGTAGTGTTAAGTACATTCACACTGCTGTGCAGGCAGTACCACAGTCCACCTGATGTTAAACACTGACTCTCCCTCACCCCACCCCTGGTGCTGCCCCTGACAGCTCCAGGGACCTCATACAAGTGCAATCACACAGCACTTGCCCTGGTCTGGCTGGTTTACTCACAGTGTCCTCGGGGCTCCTTCCTGCATGGCACAGGGCTGCCAGTCTCCCAGCCTAGGAACGCACTCCATCTTGCTCACCCCTTCACCTCCGCTGGACACTCAGCTGTTCTGCCTTTTAGATACTGGGACTAGCACTGCTATAGACATGAGCATGCAAATATCTGTGGGGGTATCTCAGAGCCTTTGGGCACAAGAGCCTCTGTGCCCAGCCCTGAGCTCTCTGTCCAGAGCAGAGCCTTCTGAGCCGCCCCCCTCCCCAGGCTTTCCAGTCCCCAGAATTCCTATCTCAAAGGCACCACTGTGGAAGGAGGTAGCCCCAGATACTCCGGGGTCACCATCACCGTGGGCAGAGCAAGACTGACCACACACTTGCAGGTGGAGCAAAGGGCCCTGTGATAGGACCTGACCTCCCACAAGGCCCCCAGAGTACCCCTCTGCCATCCAAACTTCCCTCCCTGGGGCTGGCCCCATGCCCACTGGACCTTCTCTCCTGCATTTTGGTAAAAGTATCAAAGTCCCAATTCATGTAAATGTGCACTGAGCCAGCATGAGGTCACCACAGGGCTCCAGCTAGTACAGGCCACAACTGGCTATGGACTATGGGAACCGGCTGACCCGACCTGAGTCTTGCGGGAGGTGCGGGATGACAGAGGGCATGTAGATAGTGCGTTAATGTTTTGTATCAATTACATCAATTACACACGAAATGATGACATTTGGGATAGATTGGTTTAATTAAATACATTGTTAAAATTACTTTCACACAGGTTTTATTGTTTTTTTAATGTGGCTCTAATAAAATTCACAGCCACACATTTGGCTGATGTTTTCGGCTGACCTCACGTGCCTCTGGGATGGGGTGAGGCCAGGCAGCGATGCACACCCCAGGGGCTGGAACTCGGATGGCAAGGGGAAGCTGAGGCTAGAGGGGCCAACAGGAGGGGCAGGCTTTGCCTCTCAGACAGGACCCGATGACCCGGGATGCCTGGCTTCAGGGAAGCTCCTCTCAGGTTCGTTTAGTCTCAGAACTAGGGACACCCACCTTCTGGCCAGAGCCCTAAATTGCATGTTGGTCTGACTCAGATGCCTGATCAGCACCCCCAAAGTTGTCTAGTAGGGGGTGCCCCACTCAGACTCTCTGATCCATGTATAAATGTATAACTGTCCCTTGCGTCCTTTCCATGACACAAATTAGATAGCCAGGCAATTTGGCCCAAGAATGGATCTCTGAATCCTAGGCCCAGTCTGCTGTCTCGGCGGGTCTGAAGCTCCCTAAGCCCGGGCTTCCTTTGAGCTCACCAGACTTGCTGATCTTCGTCCCCTACCACCTGCTACTCCGACCCCGGCGTCTCCCCCACCGGCTTCACTCTCCACGTGGTATTTCTCTGTCGGCTCCCCTGCTCCCCTCCTCCCCTGTGTCCCTCCCCACCTCCCTCTCCTGGCCGAGTTCACTCCATTCCAAAGCCTCTCTCCCCTGCACTCCAGCTCCCTCTTTTGGATGTTACTGGGTCAAGAGGCATAAATTACTCAGATCAGGATAAATTCCAGCCCTTTCTCTCTCACAACTGTCTAAAGCCATTTGCCTCTTTCCTAATTTAGACCCTGGCGCCAAGGGGAGACACATTACCTTAACAATACACTTCACCTCCCAGTCAGCCCCTCATATTCAGCATAAACTCCAAAAACTTGAGAAGGGGCCTCAAACTCCACAAGCAGAACTTTAAACAAGGCCTTCAAGGTCTTTGATAACCAAGATGAGCAGAGGCAAGAGGAAAAGAGGGGACAGGACCTGCCAGGGCTGAGAGCAGAAAACTTTCCAGACAGTGGTCACAGCTTAGAAAGAGCTTCAAGAGATGGAGTGACCTTGGAAGCCCTGACAAGAAGATACCGGGACTGTTCTCTGAAAACCAAGCCCTGCTTCCACTGCCACTAGCTGGGTCACTAGAGTTGGCCGTGCCCCAGGAGGCGCCTGCTGGACCCTCAGGGTGCAAGACAGAGAGGCATTGGAAGTGGGGTGCCCTCTCCTTGATGCAGGGGGCCACACACACCCCTGAGCCAACATCCCCCACGCTCTCAGACTCTCTGGGACTGCTTCAGTCTGACCCACAGACCCGGGCTTCAAAACCAGTTCCACTCACAACATCGAGAGGGCTGAGCCTGCGGCAATACTCTGTCACAGGCAAGGAGTTTGATGTTCTGATTGATACCAGAGCCACTGCCCTGCTCTTCCTAAATTTTCAAGCCCTCTGTTTTCCTCCTCTATCTCCATGGTCAGAGTTAAAGGTAAAATGCAAACCCCCATGTGCCCCCACCGCCCCTCTGCTCCCTGACAGATCAGGGCTTCACTCCTTCCCATAATGCAAACCCCCATGT
>NW_003852523.1:2476693-2482480 GCF_000181295.1 Otolemur garnettii
GACAGATCAGGGCTTCACTCCTTCCCATAATGCAAACCCCCGTGTGCCCCCACCGCCCCTCTGCTCCCTGACAGATCAGGGCTTCACTCCTTCCCGTCAATACTTCCTAATTGCCCCCAGCCAGAGTGGGACCCTGTCCCCTTCCACACCACAGCCTTCCTGTCTCAGGCTCCAGAACGTAGTTAGCTGGGACTTTATACACAACTATTTCTGCTTGGTACGATGGACAGTGTTTAGGCCTAAAGTTTAGGCCTGTGTTTAGTGTTTAGTGTTTAGGCCTGTGCTCTCACAGTACGGACTTTCCATTTTGTTTCATCTAAAATATCTGCTCCTATCTGTGAGTGTGTGTCTATACAAAACATCATGTGCATGTGGTATTTCACTACCAAATTCAGTAAAAAGAACTCTAATTAACTTAAAGAAACAGCTCTTAAATATCAAGAACACAAAAAAGAACTCAAATCCTTTTTTGTTGACATGATTTTGATAATCTTCAGTAAATAAAACCAGTCTTAAAATTGTTATTAGAGTTTAGATTCCTGAGGTTATAAAACTGCAGCTCGTACACACTGGTGACAGATCACATCCAGAAAAGTTCAGAGCCCCGGCAGTCAACCTGCCACCACGGACTCAGAGCATGGAGTCTGGAAAGCCTTGTTATTTGCTTTTTGTCCTTCTTTTAAAGTAAGTTGCTAAGTTACTGGTATTGAGAGAAAACTGGCTGTCTGTGATATCATTAATTAAAGGTTATCTGGAGCAGCCATTCTAGAAACAATGTGAACATTAAAAACTCATTTAGGGCGGCACCTGTGGCTCAGTGGGTAGGGCACTGGCCCCATATACCGAGGGTGGCAGGTTCCAACCTGGCCCCGGCCAAACTGCAACAAAAAATAGCCAGGCATTGTGGTGGGCACCTGTAGTCCCAGCTACTTGGGAAGCTGAGGCAAGAGAATCGCCTAAGCCCAGGAATTGGAGGTTGCTGTGAGCTGTGACACCACGGCACTCTACCAAAGTCAATAAAGTTAGATTCTGTCTCTGGAGTTCTCACAGCTGCTTCCCAGAGGGTTTCTCTGCAGCCACCTTTCTGCCCAGTGGGAGAATCTGCTTAAACCCAAATCACCACACCACCCCCGCAGGGCGTCACAGCCTCTTCCCCATCCCAAGAGCAGGTGGAGCAGATGAGTGCATGTGCTAGTGAGCAGAATGCTGAGCCAGGCTATGCACATAGACATTGTTTCCCCAGCAGCCCCAGGGCAGAAGGCAGCACCCGCAGAGCACAGAGAGGCAGGCAGAGGGTTGCAGTGGCATCTGTAACTACCTAGTCGTTGTCTGTGAAGACAGATCCAGGCTAGTCAACTAATCATAGGGCCCTGTTGAACACTGCTGTGTGGTAGAGCCATGAGTGCTGGCCCCAGCAGACCCCTGTGGGATCTGAGAGTCATGCAGGCACGTGCTTCTCCAAAGCAGGAAGCCCAGGAGGGTGGCAGCTTCTCCAGTTCTGGGCTGTGTCACTGACCCCTCCTGGCCCACCTCATGCTCGGTGCATCTCTGAGTCCCTAGGCCCAGCCCAAACAGCAGGTGTGAGCACCTGGATCTGGTACTGAGGCAAGAAAGTAAGAGCAGAACTGAAAGTCTGCCCTAGCCACCCTGTGTAGGCCTCAGCCAAGCCGCAGGCGTTTCTGTTGTCTGCATGTTTCTTCTTTGACATACGTGGGGCCTAGATTGTAACCTAGTAACTTCCTTGGGTTTCTGTTGCCTTTGAGGGCAGGTGGTCCGACCAGTCTCAAGGATGAGGGGGAATCTGACCTTCCCCCTTGAGTCCGGGACCTTGAGGATGCTGTCATGTCTCTCTCTGTTTTATGACCCTCACGTGCACTCCCACCCTGAAAAGTGGATAAAAGAGAGGCAAGAGATTGAGTCGGGGGGCTGAGTTTTGGAGACACACTGGTGTTCCGAGTTACCCGCAGCTGAATAAACCCGCTTCCTCTAATCAACTGGTGCCTGGAGTCTTCTGTCTGCGTCGGTTTCCTGCTACAGTAGCACCACACGTGGTCACCCAGGGCTCTCTTCCGACTCTGACCAGTGCCTGGGGCCCCAGTCTGAGCCCCTGGCTGTCCCTCAGGCCCATTCTTCCGGCACCCAAGGGCCTGGGTCTCTCCACTGGGCAGTGGGGCAGGTAAGGAGGTGGCAGAACCAAGGGAAGACCCAGGTCAGGGGCAGAACAGAGATGCAAGATGCCCAGTCACACACAGTGGGAGCCAGTTGAAACCCCCGTGAGACATGGGTTCTCACTGTATCAGCCAACTATCCAGGAACTCTATGATCCTGCTCAAAGGACAGAGACAAGCTATGTATAGGACAGGCTATGTTCCTCATGCCTGACAGTGTGGCTAGATGCCATGTGAAGATCTGGTCAATGGTGCTTGAATCGTCTCAGCACTCGGTGGCCTCTGGCTGGGTGCCAGTCAGTTGACCAGGTTGTCAGGCTTCTGCCTGAAACTCCCCACAAAGGCATCAGTTCCCACCGCAGGGGGCAGCTCCCGGTGGTCTGCACCCTTCCTTCCAGGATGGCTCCACCCCAGGGAGGGGCCCAGGCAGCCAGGTTTTCTCACACCTCTGCTCAACCACTAATGCCTGAATTGGCGTAAGGGGGTGCTCACCCGAAGCTGCACACAAACAGAAAAAATTAGAGGCAAGAAGACCATGGGATGAAGGAAGCTTCTACTCCTGGAGCTGCCTCCAGTCCATGGTGGGGGCATGGCAGGAGAGGGGGGCTTGTTCCCAGCTGCCCTCACATTGGACCTTCTCCCTCAGGGACTAGAGCAGAGATGCCATCCTGGGCCTGCCTGGGGAAGGGGGAGTGACCCAGATGCCCAGAGCCCTGGGCTCCCAATGCCCTGCCAGGAACCCCAGCCACAAACTTCCCTTTGGGTGTCCTGGGGGGAAATAATGCCCTCCTCGGGCATACACTAAGTTATTTTCTTGCTGCAAACAGAAAGCTCATGAATTTGCCCACAATTCCTTACAGAATGTCTAGAGACAGTTAACGAGACCCCTGCCCACAAATCGCCTCAGCTTTGGGCAGCATGGGAGAGGGCAACCCTGCTTCTCCCCCCCTGCCAGTGAGCACCCCCTCATCCTGAGGTTGCTGACGGCAGCTCCACAGTGCCCCCAGTGTCTGGGCTCCAGCATTGCAGCAAGTTAATAAGCCCTACTAGGGTGATCCCAGGGCTGTTCTGGGTGGTCTGTGTTGAACTGTGAAACTGCACAGAGCTCATCTGTCCAGTTCCCCAGTGTCCAACAGTAGAAGATGCTATTTGCATAGCAACCTCAGGGATATTAGGCCAGAATATATATGGGGGGGGGCTTCAAGGGGCCTGGGAGAGAACCGCAGCGGCCAGCTTCCAGGCTCAGTGCCCCGATTCTGCTTTACCCTCTGCCTCAGCCGTACTTCTGAGATCTCCAGGGAGCCTTTCTTCTGGAAAGGGAGACCTGGCTCTGTCCCTGGCCAAGGACATGCTCCCCTGCCGGCCCCTGCCAGTCTCCTCTCCTTGGGCCAGCTCAGGGTGGCCTGCAGGGTTTGCTGGTGGCCTCTCCTGGGCTGTATGCTTTCTCAGTAACAGGAAAACAATGGTGACTGCTGTCCCCCCTAATCCAATCGGCTTTGCAAAGCCCTGGAAACGTCTGTCCAGCCTTAGCGCTGGTGGCCTCCCCTCTGGGGCTCTGCACACCACACTCTGTCCCCACCTGAAACCTTCCTGGAAATGTCCAAATGGAATTCTCTGTCCTCCCAGCTACCATATTTGGCTTCAGATAAATGGCACCTGCCAAAGCTGAAAGCTTCCCTGGGCCAGGCCCTGTCACCTGCAACCCAACCTCAGCTGGTCCCCTTGGTCCCCTTCTGTGGCAGCACTCCCTACTCCCCACCCCCACCCCTCCTGACCGGCCCCTCCCCAGGCTCCTTCTCACCATCATCTGTGACCCACTGCTCCTTCTCCTCAGGCAACAAAATGGACCCTCTGCCCACCTCCCCAGAGGGCTCTGGGCCAAGATCACCCGGATGGCTTTCACTGGCCTCCTGGAGGTCCTTCACCACTGGCCTGGTCCATCCCAGCCCCCAGCTGGGTGGAGTCCTGTCTCATCTCCCCTGTTGGAGGCTGCCCCCAAGGCGTCCCAGGGTGCTGAGGGTCCTCCTCTGTTTCTGATTCGTGTCTCCTAAGGACGCTCTTCTCCCTGGCCCTCGTTCTTAACCCTCCAGGCTGGCGTTAGAGCAAGGGCCAGCTGCAGATGGCTGGGCACTCCTGACCAGCCAGGTGGCTCATAGCCGTAGCGGCGTGGTCGCACCCTGACACCACCCCAGCCCCCGCCAGACCCTGGCACCCCATTCACCTGCCCGCTGCCAGAGCGTCGTAGGGGGTGGCCGCCAGGCTCGGGGTGCAGCTTGAGCCTCATGGACCCCGCACCGGCTCAGCCCTCCCGCCCTCCTCACCGGGAAGCCCGTGCTGTGGCCGCCCTGCACCTGCCCCTGCCCCACTCCCCGCAGCCCCAGCTGGCCTGGCCTGCTCCCACCTTTCCCGGGGAGGGAAGGTTCCTTTCACCTGCCCTGCCCCGCTCCGCAGGTGCTCTGGGCAAGGTCTGAACTTCCCTGCCTCAGTTTCCCCATTTCTACAATGGGGGTACTTTGGGGGATCTCTAAGGACCAGCAAGTGAAGTTCCGAGAAGCGCCTGTCCGAGGCACGCGCTCGGTGGGCGCCAGTGGCCCCGCACCGCGTGCGGAGTGCGGGACAAGGGCCGAACGTGGTGGCGGTGTCGGCGCGGGACAGGACAGTCGGAGGCTGCACGCACCGGCCAGCGGTGTCCCGAATGGGACCCCAGCCCTCCCTGCTTCGGCAGTGGCTGGCGGCAGTGGGAGAGGGGAAGCGTCCCTCTCTCGGCTTTCGGGACACACCCGCGGCCGCGGAAGCGGCTGGGGAAGGAGACACCAGCTCTCGGGGAGCCACCGATACCTGCCGCGGCCAGGCTGCAGGCTGGGAGACTGGGGCAGGGTGAATCCCGCCCCCAGCGTCCCCCAGGTGCGCAGAGCTGGTGAGTGGCTGCCCGCCTAGTGGCACTGAGCCATGGAGGCGGCCTGGTCCCAGGGTCCTCAGGCCTCAATCGGCGGAGGCGGCGCTTACGCCCCAGTGACCTGAGGCCTTCGGTTCTGGCTCAGGGACGCCTGGGGTTGCGTTTGAGTCTCTACGTGCTTTTTGAGCGTCTGCACAACCAGGGAATTTACCGGCATCAGCTCCTGGCTGGCTTCTGCGGTAGCACGGCACCCCCCCCACACACACACCTGTGAGTCCCCACCCACGTCCCAGTGTGGCCCTGGGTGCCCATCCACCCATCCACCATTGGCATGGCGGAAGGAGGGCAGAGGGGGGCGGCTATGAGAAGCTTAGAAGCAAAGATTTGGGACTGTGGTTTTTCCTGCATTAGGAACTTGGCATTGAGCTATGAGACCATCCTCCTGTGCTTCGGTGATCCGCAGGGCCGTTCAGAGGAAGGGAGGGCCCTGAGGAAGAGACTGAGGAGAGGCTGCCCCAGTCTCTGTACTAGTCCTGTGTCTTTTCATTTCAACCCTCTCCCCAGTAGACAAGGTCAGGCTTCTAGGATCTGGGTTGTGTGCCTTGTTGTGGGGAGACAGTTAAATTGGACTTTCTCACCTAAAGGCCAGGAGGTGCCTGATTACTTTGAATAACTATGATTAATTCAGTAGGTGCCACTGGGGTTTTTTTTTTTTTTTTTTTT
>NW_003852523.1:2482567-2487368 GCF_000181295.1 Otolemur garnettii
GACGCCTGGCTATTTTTCTGATGCAGTTGTCATTGTTGCCTAGCTGGCCTGGGTTGGGTTTGAACCCGCCACCCTCGGTGTATGTGGCTGGCACTGAAACCACTGTGCTACGGGCACTGAGCCTATTTTATTTTTTTTTGAGACAGAGTTTCACTTTGTCATCCTCAGTAGAGTACTGTGGCATCATAGCTCACAGCAACCTCAATTCTTGGGCTCAAGAGCTTCTCTTGCCTCACCCTCCAAGTAGCTGGGACTGCAGGTGCCCACGACATCGCCTGCTATTTTTTAGAAATGGGGGGGAAGTGTGTTACTCTTGCTCAGGCTGGTCTTGAACCCATGAGCTCAGGCAATCCACCTGCCTCAGCCTCCCAGTGCTGGGATCACCAGCATGATCTCTTCATTTTATTTTCTTAGAAGGAGAAAGTTTGTGAGAGAGGAAAAAGAGAAGAGAGCAGAGAAGGTGTGGCACCCCAAAGAGAGGAAAAATGCCACCCTGAGGTCAGGTGGCCAGCTGAGCTGAAGGGGGAGGAAGAGACAGGTAATCTCAGCCTAATTCGTAGAGTGACTGGTCCCCATGCTTTCCCCTGGCAGAATGGTTAGCAGCTGTCTCCGTGTGGGAGACAGATATCACAGGTGTTGATTCTCTCGTGAGATACCATTTGGGCAGGGCTCACACCCTATTGTTTCAGGGGCAGCTCAGAAACCCCTGAGGACATGAAAACAAATTCTGAGAGAGGGAGAGCTGATGAAATGTAAAGAGAAAGAATTTACATTTCCTTCCTGTTGGCTCTTTCACTGGTTTGTGAAAACAGAAATCCACAGAAGCCTGGCAGTAAAGGCAGAAAAGTGGGGGGGGGAGGGGGAGAGAGAGAGCAGAGGAGAGAGGGAGAGGGGGAGAGAGGGGGGGGGGGGGGGGGGCAGGGGGGAGGGTTTACAGAGACAGGGGCCAAGGCCCAGGGACATTGACTTTAGTCCTTCCTGAAAACTAGGAGTTAATTTCTCTATCATTTCACTATAAAGACTGACTATCCTTACAGTTTCTCCCAGTGTCCCCCAGAGCTTGGCTTATAAAGCCTCCTTTGACTTTAGATTTTTGGCTTCATTGTCTATCAGGGTCGACCTAGGCCAGGCCGCTCTAAGCTGAGCTGCATCTCTGTGCAGTAGGATTAAGAGGGCCTGGCTTCTTGAACTAATTTTCTGTATTTTTCAAATTGTCTACAGTAGCCATGTGTTCATTTTAAAATCAGAAAAAGATGTTAGTATAAATGAAGTTAATTGGACCCAAGACAGGTGTAGTGACAGTGGTTGAGGCTGAAAAGGTTTGCCCTGGATTCGGACAAACTGAAAAAGAACCCACGGAGCCGAAGGTAGCTGTGATGTCACGGGAGGAAGAGGGTCCTGCCACCTGTCACCATCAGCCACTGTGCAGAGATGGGACAGGTCCACCAAACTGTCAGAAGGCCAGTGTCCGGGAGAACAGTGAGAGTAGCCTCTCCTAGACTGTTCTGTTTTTCCATTTCCAAAACAGTTTTATACATATTGTTTATTTTAAATAAACAGCACAACTCAGTGACAATCTATTACAACAGTTCCAATTCAAAAGTTAATTCCCTAAATTATTATTATTATTTTTTTACAAACAGTAATTTTATTTATTTTTTTTTTTATTGAATGGTAACTGTGTACATTGATGCACTTTGGGGGTACAGTGTGGTGTTTTCACACACAATCCATGACATTTCCATCAAACTGGTTAACATAGCCTTCATGTAACTTTCTTAGTTATTATGTCAAAACATTCATATTCTACTCATAGAAAGATTCACTTGTACCCTTGCAAGATGAACCACAGAAGTGAACCCTCGAATCCCTCTCCCTCCCCCCTCTCCCCCTCCCTCCCTCCTCCCCAATTCCCTAAATTATTAACATCTTTAGGGTGGAAGCTAAATTTACAAAACATCAAGAATGGGAGACAGGTGATAAAGGTCAGTCGGCCCTGAATCGGCCTAGACCAGCTGTGTCATGTTGCCCTGGTCTGACACTCTGTCTTATTCTAACTACTGGCGCTTTCAGGGAAATGCCCTTTATTCGACTTCTGACTGCCAGTGAGCAGGCACGTGCACCCACCTGCCTTGGGCAGGGACTAGCAGAGGAAGCTTCCCCACCCCCCAGCAGAAAGCCTTGGAGGCCTTAATAGCAGCCAGAACAGCAGTGACTCCAAATTAAACACTAACGGCAATTACTTAAGGATAGTGGCACTGGACTCGGCGCCTGTGGCTCAAGTGGCTAAGACGCCAGCCACATACACCTGAGCTGGCAGGTTCGAATCCAGCCTGGGCCTGCCAAACAACAATGATGGCTACAACCAAAAAAATATCCAGGCACTGTGGCGGGCGCCTGTGGTCCCAGCTACTTGAGAGGCTGAGGCAAGAGAATCACTTGAGCCCAGGAGTTGGAGGTTGCTGTGAGCTGTGATGCCACAGCACTCTACTTGGGACAACAGCTTGAGGCTCTGTCTCAAAAAAAAAAAAAAAAGAATAGTGGCACTGGACAGTGTCCATAGCTCAGGGGTTAGGGCACCAGCCACATACATAGGGGCTGTCGGGCCTGCTAAACAACAGCAACTACAACAACGACAAAATAGCTGGGCGCTGTGGCGAGCGCCTGTAGTCTCAGCTACTTGGGAGGCTGAAGCAAGAGCATCATTTAAACCCAAGAGTTTGAGGTTGTTGTGAGCTGTCACACCACGGCACTCTACCAAGGGCAACATAGTAAGTCTCTGTCTCAAAAATAATAATAATAAAATAAAATAAAGTTTACACTTCTATGTCCTAATCTTGGCCCAGAGGGATTCTTTGCTCACCCCGTGTGGAGCACCTGCTGAGCTTCCCCTAACAAACAAGAACTGCAGACAAGCTGTGGCCTTGAAACTTCATCATTTTAAAGACAATAGTGAAGGATAAAAGTCGGGGGAATGCTGGTGAGACCCAACAAATGCTGGTGAGACCCAACAAATCTACATTTTATGTAAAACAACAGCGTGAAGGAGGCACCTTCCCGATTCTGTGGATGTCCTTGGGTGAGTGGAAGAACATGATTCTGTCTCCTGACTCCTGAGACGAATTTGCAACTAGCTATTAATGAGACATCAGGGTCTACTTTACGTGTTAGAGGCAGATATAGTTTGTGCACCCTCTTTCATGGGACCTTAGAAATTTCCTTAAGGATGATCTGAGGGTTCAACTCTTCACAGGGGCCTGAAGCTGTGATTTTCTTTTTACACCTCCTGGGGCCTTTGTTTTCTTGGTGACCTGTGAAATTGTGGGGTCTCCTGAGCTCCTGTACTAGGCCTCAACAGATTAGATGAAATCAAAACCTACCCTATATTGGACCAAGGGAACAATAATTCTATGTTGTTTCAAGAGGATTTCTTGGCTTCTTGCTGTGTTTCATCAGGTCCTTGTTTACCAAGAAAGCAAGTCTTCTCAATATTAAAAGAGTTTTTGTTCACAACTATGTAACATTTTAATCCCCCCCCCTTTTTTTGAAACAGTATCTAACTCTGCCACCTTGGTAGAGTGCCTTGGCATCAGAGATTACAGCAACCTCAAACTCCTAGACTCAAGTGATCCTCCTGCCTCTGCCTCCCCAGTAGCTGGGACTACAGGTGCCCAACATAACACTGGGTATTTTTAGACTCAGTCTGTCTCTCTCTCAGCCTGGTCTCAAACTCTTGAGCTCAAACAATGTAGCGGCTAGGCCTCCCTGAGTGCTAGGATCACAGGCGTGAACCACTACACCCAGCCCTGCCTTTAATTTTTTTTATCTTCACTCTGATTAAATAGATATCTAATATTAATTGTTTAATCTTTTTGACATTTTTGAGAAACTTCCCAGAATCAAATTCTAAATTAAGTCTTCTTTACCTCAATTTAACTTTGAGATTTACCATCTGAGCCTCTGGAAAGCCTTAAAACACACATCTCTCACCTTGTAAAAGAGAGATATTAAGCTAAGTAGGCTAATTAGATGTGTTAAATTACATGGGAAGCATTTTCAAATAATAAGTGATGCTAAACTTTCTTGATAGGCTGGGCAAGGTGGCTCAAGCCTGTAATCCCAGCACTCTGGGAGGCTGAGGTGGGTGGATTGCCTGAACTCAGGAGTTTGACACCAGCCTGATCAAGAATGAGACTTCATCTCTAAAAAATAGCCAGGCATTATGGCCGGCGCCTATAGTTCCAGCTACTAGGGAAGCTGAGGCAAGAGAATCACTTGAGCCCAAGAGTTTAAGGTTGCTGTGAGCTGTGATGCCAAGGCACTCTCCCAAGGGTGACAAAGTGAGAGTCTATCTCAAACAATAAAAAATTGTGTGAGATTCCTAAAAATCTATTATAATACGTTATTGGTCATAATTTTGATTATGTTAAAATGTTTTGTGTCTCAAAATAGGAAATTTCTATGTCAATTTCTGTTCATAATTAACTCTTACTGATACCGGATTTTGATACTGGATTTCCATGCTCTTGGTCTTGGCAGTTCAAAGAATGAAGTGACGGACAACAGGATCAGCAGTAGGTTAGGTTTTATTTAACAAGTGTTACAGCTCTCACCAGGAACCAAACCTCCTTGCTCTCTTCCTCTCTAGGAGGTCTGCAGCTGGGCTCTCTGCTTAGGGGCTTATATAGTAGCAGTTGTCCAATGAACTTTCGGGTCTTGAAAACATACCAATCAGGAGCAGGTTTTGAAAATAGACCAATCGGCTCAGCGCCTATAGCTCAACCGGCTAAGGCGCCAGCCA
>NW_003852523.1:2489202-2494586 GCF_000181295.1 Otolemur garnettii
GGCCTGGGCTGGGGATTCGAACCCGCCACCTTAGGTGTATGTGGCTGGCGCCTTAGCCGCTTGAGCCACAGGCGCCGAGCCTTATTTTAAATTTCATCACTTATTTTCCAGATTTAAGGAAACCTTTCTTCTAAAGCTATCTATCCTTTATAGCAACGTGGTAAAGTATAGAAAACAGAAATTGAAACATTTACTTTTTTCTCCTTACCTGATCCTTCCAGAACTTGGAGACTATTTATGAGCATTCTTATGTTTTGTGATAATATAGTTGTTTATATATGTTCAATAATATGCTTTTTTTTTAACTTTTAAAATCTAATTTTATTCCTAGAGTTGAAATTAGCTAGCAGGTAGCACTGAAGATACACACCTTCACTATACAAAACATTGTAAACTCATGACTCATTAGGAATTTTAGCACCCAGACTTCTAAAAAAAGAAGCTACATGCAGCCCTGGCTATTAAAAGCTACACGTGAACAAAAATGGACATGTTTAGTGGAAGGCCCTGGCAGTTGACTACAGAATATCAGTTGTTCCGTTTATGTTTAAATGCAGAAATAGCAACAATGTGGGAACTTACATTCATCAAATATTAGGTTTTAAAGTATACAAGACTAATAAAGTGAACATTTAGAGAGGCCAATTCTCAGCATGTTCCACATCAGCCACTTGTGGACAGTGATTTCGTTTAAAGAGAACAGAAGTTTCAAACATCTGAGTAGTTTAAGTTAAAAGTAGGATGAAGGGGAAGTTACAGGATAAGTGTCCTCCAAAGACAGCAGGAGCAGAGCCCACACATGGCACAATCTGACTTCAACAATTAATGTTCACGGTCTTATGAGGAAGCCTGGCTGGGAGGCTCCTGTGGCCACAGGCAGACAAGCTCATAGCATGGACTGTTTCTGTAACTTAGGATACACCTTTCTGTCACATTAGTAGTGAAAATAATTTTTAAAAATAGCTTCAGCCTGTGAACCATGTTTCCAGTCCCTTCTGTGCATTGAAGTGTTTGGGATCAAGTTTGGGGGGCAAGTGTCCCGTCGGGAGAACCTTGGTTTCAGGACTTGAACACGTGCACAGCTCACACCACATGTTGCCGGCAGATGGGACACTCACTCGTGCGCTCGCCACACTTGGTGCAGGGAACCATGTGCCCACATTCAAGCCAGACACAGTCGATGATGGCATCCACACAGATGCGACACAGGCTGTCGTGTCCTCGTCCTGCAGCTGCAGCCGCTCCCTGTATGACTTTTGGTTTCCTTCATTCTCTTTGTATAACCAGTTTACTTTCTCTACCATCTCCCACTTTTCACAGCCCCCAGAATAGCTGACAAAATCCCGAGCCAGGATTTCCTTCAACTGACGCACACTCACCCCTTCCACGTCTTCAAGGCTTGACAAGTCAGACAGGGAAGCTCTCACTCTCTTCTTTGCAAGCCCAGGGGTCCGATCCTCCTCAGTTTCTTCATCATCGTCATCATCTGCAGAGTTTGCTGAAGCTATTTCACTCTACCTGTGCCAGCACTCCAGACCTAGAGGTCCGGTCCCCATCCATAAGCTCTCCCTGAAAGGAAGACATAGTAGCAGAGGGGGCTGTATAGTTTGAAAAATACGAACATGTAAAAGGCTAGAAGTCTGGGACCTTGGAGGATGCAGACTGCTGGTGTCCCTAGTAGCACAGAACCAGACCTACCAAGTCTTCTTTCTCTCAACAAGAATCTACTGGGTGTGTTTCCAAGAATGAGATACTGCCGTGGATCTTTCACCTTCAGGCGCATTAACTGAGGCTGCTGTCTCTTGTAGTAAGTGACAAGTGGGACATCTACGGAGATTCTCTTATAAGACTGAACAAACGCAGCAAAAATCTTTCTTGCAGTCACAACAAACACGCCTCTTTCTAAAGACTGAAAATGAAAGTTCACAGGCTTTGCAAACTTTATTAGACCCTTCTGGAGCTGCTGGTGGGAAGGTAGAAAAATCAGGGTTTGGTGTAGATCTGAATGGACCAGCGGCTCCTGCAAATCCTGACCACTGACCCCTGACAGCTCTGGTTCCCATGACTTCATTCAGCAAAGCCCACATAGGCGTGGCACCGGCCTTCACGGCCCCAACGGTCTCGGCTCAGTCGGCTCTGCAGGAGAACTCGGCAATAGAGCAGCCCCACACACGGCCGACCTCCTTCTGCCTGGGCGGCGATTCAATATGCTTTGTTTTTAAGAAAAAGATACAATTGGAAATGTCCATAAAATGAATATATAGTTACTGCAAACAAAATCTGAAGTCTACCGTGGTAGCTTTAAGAGGTTTTAAATGTGAAATTCCTGAGGAGTCAATTAATATTCTTGCAGCACTTATGTAAATAATTAGGCCAAGTTTGATGAGGCTAAACTTATTGTACAAACAAATTTATCTGGTATTTATTATCTTTGACAAAAATAGGGATACTAAGCCTAACTATAGGGAACATTTTTTTCTAAAGAAAAGTTATGTTTTGACCAGGTGAAGTGGCTCACGCCTGTAATCCTAGCACTCTGGGAGGCTGATGCAGGTGGATTGCCTGAGCTCACGGGTTTGGGACCAGCCTGAAGAAGAACGAGACCCCGTCTCTAAAAATAGCCAGGCGGCTCTGCGCCTGTGGCTCAAGTGGCTAAGGCACCAGCCACATACACCTAAGGTGGCGGGTTCGTATCCCTAGCCCGGGCCCGCCAAACAACAATGATGGCTGCAACCAAAAAATGGCCAGGCGTTGTGGTGGGCGCCTGTAGTCCCAGCTACTTGGGAGGCTGAGGCAGGAGACTCGCTTGAGCCCAGGAGTTGGAGGTTGCTGTGAGCGTGATGCCATGGCACTCTACCCAGGGGGACAGCTTGAGGCTCCGTCTCAAAAAAAAATAAAATAAAATAAAAATAACCAGGCGTTGTCACAGGTGCCTGTAGTCCCAGCCACCCAGGAGGCTGAGGCAAGAGAATCACTTGAGCCCAAGGGTTTGAGGTTGCTGTGAGCTATGACGCCATGGCACTGTACTGAGGGTGACAAAGTGAGACTCCATCTCAAAAAAAGTTATGTTAAAGAAAAACCATACCTAAAACCTATAATATACCTGTTATGAGATCGTAGCCTTGTGTATGGTTCTTGAGTTCTTATTACCCACCTGCAGACTGGACTTGATTCTGAGTTCTTCCAGGGCCCTTTAACACGTGCCTGTAACAAGCTCCATCTGTCTCCCCCAAGCTTTTCTTCTATTTGCTTAACTGATTACCTTCAGCCTTCAGGGTTTACAGCCAGGTTCTACATTATGCAAACCAGGTTGAGCACATTAATTTTGTGTTATGCATATTTTTTTGAGATAGTCTCATTTTGTCACCCTGGATAGAGTACCATGGTGTCATAGCTCACAGCAACCTCAGACTCCTGGGCTCAGCTGATTCTCTTTCCTCAGCCTCCCCAGTAGCTGGGATGATAGACACCCACCATAATGCCTGGCTGTTTTTAGAGACCAGCATCTCTCTATTGCTCAGGCTGGTCTCCAACTCCTAAGGTCAAGCACTCCACCTGCCTCAGCCTCCCAGAGTGCTGGGATTAGAGGCAGGAGCCAAGGACCATGGCGCCCCTCCTATTTATACATATTTTAAACTTTGTATTTGTTGTCTGTCAAGTTTCTATAGAAATACAACTCTGAACAGAATAATACTGTCCCAGTACTTCAAAATGATAGCCAACACCTATGACACTGACAAAATTAAACTTGACAGTGAGCTTCAGGCAAACTTAGCCTGAGAGCCACTCCCTCCAAACCTCCTCCTTGCTCAGTTGTGGCTAAAAGGTTTTTGACAGACTCTTGGTTATCAATCACTTCCCTCTAGTGGGGCATCAGACCAACTGGGCAGGTCCACCCCAGCACTAAGTGACAATCAAAACTAACCACAGGATGACTGATCAGTGATGCTTTGGGGAAAAGATCTTGATCAGAAGAGGGAAAAAGCGGTCCACAGCACAGTGGAGTCCCCCATGTCAAAACAAAACTAACTGGAACCAAGAGGCCGCGAGGTGAGGGCCTTACACACAATTTGCCTGATGACAGGAACTATTGCAAGAAATTGCACCAATCTGCAACTTTGCACAAAGAACCACAACCTTGCACAAAGGCCACTTCTACAAGCCCCTACTCTGCCTATTCAGCTTTGGGCTCATGCCACCCATGTTATTAATTCTTGTAGCCAAGGATTATTATTTTAAAACAATTTATGTAAGCTTCCTCATTTTGGCTCTGTCTGTGAAAGCACATAGTGAATGGTACCTGTCTCCGATGGCTGTTCTCTGACACCCCACCGCTGGGGAACGGGTGTGGAGCGGAGAGGGGCTGGGACAAAGGGCCCTACGTGGCACAACTTGCTACCTGCTACCTGCCACTCCACTTCCTCCGAGGAGGAGCTGGTGGCAACAGGAAGCTCCTCAGGCCCAGAGTCTCTGCCTATGTCCTCCATTCATGGCCCAGAACCTGCCTATGGAGAGTCACAGAGCCCCCAGCCCACTGGGACACAGTGCTGGATATCCAGGACAAGGGAGGGTGAGTGCACAAGGCCCTCCACATCCACACAGGCTTTCAAAGGGGCCCATTCCATTCTTGGCTTTTCCCCCAGAAGCAGCCTTTGCCTTTCCAGAGGGAGGCACCTCCCATGACTCGGGCCCTGGGGTGTCTGGCAGGAAGGGGTCTCAGCACCATCCACTCCGGGGTCCCCTTCAACCAGGACTCAGCTCTATAGGGCACTGGGGAACCATCACGGGTGAGGACACCAACTGAGCTTTGGCACATGGGTGCTGGAGCCCAGCAAGGCCAGGAGGAAGCTGGGGGCTTACAAGGCCCCCTAGGCTGATGGGTAGGGTCCTGGTATGGGTGGCCATACAGGAGGGTCCTAGGGCCTGGTCCTGGGGCCTTCTGCACCAACCTGCCTCATCCTGCCTGAGCCAGTCCCCTCTTCCCTGCATGTCTCCTCTGTCGGCCCCGTGAGTTTGTCTCCCAGACCACACTGTGTGTGCCTGTGTGTGCATCTGTGAGTGTGCATGGTGTGAGGGTGTGTGTGTGTGTGGGGGTGTCTGTATCTGTGTGGTGGGTGTGTATATGTGTTCATGTGTGTGGTGTGTGCACATGTGAGGGTGTGTGCTGTGTGTGCTTATGTGGTGTGTGTGGTGTGACTGTGTGTGGTGTGTGCATGGGTGTGGTGTGTGCCTGGGTGTGGTGTGTGCTTGCGTGTGGTGTGTGACTGTATGTGATGTGTGCCTGGGTGTGGTGTGTGACTGTGTGGTTTGTGCCTGGGTGTGGTGTGTACCTGCATGTGACGTATGACTGTGTGTGGTGTGTGCATGGGTGTGGTGTGTGACTG
>NW_003852523.1:2495863-2498080 GCF_000181295.1 Otolemur garnettii
GGGCCGGGCTGCGCCTGGTGCCAGAAGCTGGTAAGAGCTAGGGGGCCTTTCCGCCATCCCCTGTCTGGGTGGAGCCTCTTTCCTGTGTCTGAAGCCAGTGGCACCAGGAAGACCCAGCTCTCTCTTCTCTTGGAGGCAGGAGTGGCCCAGAGCCAGGTTGGTCTGAGACCAGGACTGATGAACCCGGTCACCCCAGGCCAGCCCTGGCCTAAGGCACCTGTCCAGGCAGTGTGTGCTGTGCTCCCAGCAGTGCCAGGCGCCTGGGGAGGGGTACAAGCCAGTTTTAAGGTGTGAGGAAAATGCAGGAAAGCTTCCTCTCTGGGTTCTCAACTCCTCAGGTGCTTAGCAACGTCACCTGTTCTACTTTGGGCCATCTGCACAGAAAGGCCAAAGCCCCAGGGAGCCGAGGCTCAGGGTGACTTCCTAGGCCCCAAGCTCACCTCCCCACCCCACAAAGGGCTCCCCCAGAGCTCCCAGACCCTGACCACACCCTTCCCCAGGGATCCCAGACCCCAACTACACCCTCCCCCAGGGACCACAGGCATATAGGGAAACTCACAATCACACGGGTACTATTTTTTCTCCACCATTTGAGAGGAGGTTGTGGTCATGACGCCCTGTCCTTCAGTACTTCAAGAGGCTTTCTTAAGAGCAAGGTATTCAATTACAAAACCATAGAAGTGAATTTGGGTAAATAAATTCATCAAAATTAGAAAATTAATGTTGGCTGGCTTGGCACCTGTAGCACACTGGTTACAGCGCCAGACAGATACATTGACCAAGGCTGGCAGGTTTGAACGCGGCCTGGGTGAGCTAAACAATAACAACTGTAACAAAAAACAGCCGGGCATTGTGGCGGACACCTGTAGTCCCAGCTACTTGAGAGGCTGAGGCAAGAGAATTGCTTAAGCCCAAGTGTTTCAGGTTACTGTAAGCTGTGACGCCACGGCACTCTACCCAGGGAGACAGCTTGAGACTCTTGTCTCAAAAAAAAGAAGGGAGAATAAACCATTTGGAACACACCATTCTATTCCCTCCCCCAGGGCCTGGTTTCCTCAGCAGAGCTGAGCTACTCTGTGTCCTGTCCATACATCCCCATCTTTTTCTTAAGCATTTTCTTACTTTTTGAAATAAGATGCTGCCAGCACTGTGTGTGTCTGTTGCCCTGCCCCAGAATCAGACATGTTTCTGAGGGCCCTTTATTTCTTTTTGTGGAACACCAGGCTCCTGATACCCTCCACACATTTCCTCCTCTCAGTTCTACACCACGCACAATGTTTTCTGAGTCTCCAGCCCATGCCACTGTGATGGGAACCCACAAGGGAGATGTCAGTGTGCGAGTGTTCCCCTTTCTTTTGACTGAGGAGCACAGCCAGAACCTGGCCAGGGTTCCAGGTGCTTTGGGACGCATGGGCTGAGAGTGGCCAAGCATTCCTTGGGGACAGATTCTGCTGACGGAGGCTCAAAGTCCTGGGCCAGCTGTCTAACCATGGGGACTCTCTAAGCTTTGGGCTGTCTGCAGCCTCCCCTCTCAGTCAGCCTTGGGGAAGACTGAGTTCTCATCACTGCCGGAGGCAGCAGGAAGGATTAGGGTTAGCACCTCTGGGTACATCCTGGGAGCCTGCAGAGTGAGGCTTCTGACCCCCACCCAGCCCCACTGGGTCTCTGTCCCCAGTTCTGGGTGTGGAGGAAGGGGGAACCCTAAGGGATGGTTGGCTTCCTACAGCCCTGGGAGGGAAACCCCCACCTTGACCCCTGACTCCCTTCCCCCAGAACGTCACTTGGTTGAGGGACCCCGACTTCATTTACTGTGACACCCGGGAGCAGCTGCTAATGAGGGGCTGTGGGCCTGATGACATCATGGACCCCAGGAGCTTAGCCGAAGCCCAGGAGAACCAGGAGGGAGGCCAAAAACAGCTGTCCCTACAAAAAGTGACACTTCACCTGCGACCAGGTAGGGCAGCCTCAGTGGGTGTGGGCCGGGCACCCGTGTGGTGGGTGTTTGGGCCTCTGCTGGGAGCTCAGCCCTCCTCTGGGCTGTCGTGGCTGACCAGGTCAGACATGTGTCCAGGCTGGATGCCAGGGTGGGCTGATGAGCCCCAAAGACAGCTGGATATGGCAGGCCAGAGTCTGAGATCCACCTTGGCCCTTCCTCTCTGTCCCCAAGTGTGTTTCCCCCCAAACCCCACTGTCGAGTCTGGACAGCTGGGCCCCCTT
>NW_003852523.1:2499703-2500719 GCF_000181295.1 Otolemur garnettii
GGGGCCAGGCATGGGGGACTCCTGACACAGGGCTGTAATAGGGCACAGGCCCAGTGGGACCAGCTCCCTGAGACCTACAGACATTGTCCAGCCCTCTGTCCCCTCCCCCCCTTCTTTTTTTTTGTTTTTTGGGATGCTTAAAAGACAAAAGTCTTAAAGTGCTAATTATTAAGCATTAAAGAACACACAAGCACACGGGCCACACGGTGACAACAGCCTTAGGGGACAATGCAGTGAATTCCGGGGGGAGGGCCGGAGTCTTGGCACCTCACAGGCAGGAGCCAGGACAAAGCACTGGTCTGGGTACACCCATGCCAGGCACCCACCCACAGCCTCTCAGCCCACCTGGTGCTCCCAGGACGGCACTCTTCCACCTGCTCCACATGCCGGAGGCACATGTGCCTGCTCAAACACAGGAATGCACGTTCACACCCCTGCACACATGCAAACGCATACTGTGTTCACGTGTCTGTGTGCAAGCACACCCATAGTCATGCCCCGTGTGTGAGAACAGGTGTGTGCAAACACACTAACACGCTCATGGTTCCACCCTGGTGTCGTCAAGAGAGCCTCCCTGTCCAGGGACCAGCCTGCCACCCCCCAGCCCTACCTATGTGCCCCACAGGCTTTGGGTCCATGGTAAACAAGACCTTCAGGCACGTGCTGAAGCTGACTGACAACGCCAGCCAGTTCCAGACCGAGGTCGGGAAGCAGCTCATCTCTGGAAACCTGGACGCCCCTGAGGGTGGGCTGGACGCCATGATGCAGGTCGCGGCCTGCCCGGTAAGGCTGCTGCCCCTTCATGGGTCTGCAGTTTCCCCGACGTGGGTGCTTCCATCAAGTGCTGCAGGGCCACCCACACTAGCCAGTGGGTCATCTTAGGAACAGGCACCCAGGTCCCTCGCCACACCTGTGGCATTGCCAACCTGGACCTGGGGAGAGCAGCCCCAGGTGCCTCCCAGGTGGGAAAGCTGGACAGCAAGGGAGGAGGATGGCAACAGGGCCCAGAACATCAC
>NW_003852523.1:2501772-2502854 GCF_000181295.1 Otolemur garnettii
AGCAGCAACGAATTTGTGAGCACCCCCGTCCCCTGTGTCATCGGTGCTGCCTGGCAGGACAAGGGGCCAAGATGCTTAGGGGGAGGAAGGTCCTGTGGCCACTGGCCACTTATGGAGGGGACAAGGGCAGGGTCACCACCTCACCAGAGCCAGAGCACCACCTTTCAACCTACATAACAAATCCATGAAGAAATTTCTGGAAGTTCCAAGTGGCAGAGTTGGGTCTCTGGAGACAGCCTCGGGCCAGGGGAGGGTGGTGGCTGAACCCAGCCTCTCCCTCATGCACCAGGGCCTTATGGTCAGTCTCCCAGCCTGCTAAGTGCCAGACACATTGACTATCCCCAGGCTACAGCATGGCCCCCACTTTCCTGAGAGTCACCTCAGTCAGGTCCCATCCCTCCTCTGTGGACCGCCACACCTACCAGTGCACAGCTGGGAGAGGGACCACAGGGGACAAGGAGAACATGGCCAGAGGGGTCAGGAACTCTCGGGTTTGGCCTAAAGTCCACTTTCTTTCCCTGGGGGTTGTCCTTGTCAGCTGTGACATGGTGCTGTCTCATCGAGAAATAACTCTGGGGGCTGCAAAGGATTTTAGAGATGGTACAACTTGGGGTCCTCTACCTGGAGCCTGCAGACTGGGGGGCAGATAGCATTTGGGATCCATGAACTTGGGTAGGCAGAAAGGGGCCCCTCATGTCCCTGGGCCTCTATCAGAATGGAGGACACTTAGATGGTGAAAGCAGGTGCCGTGGGGGCAGGGTCTGGGATCCTGCACCACCGCCCCCCCAGTACAGACCTTCACAGTGCTGCCCACACTCACATGACTGTGAAAGTCACTGTGTTGATGGAGAAGCATGTCAGTCTAACTGGTCTCCCCATCACCCTATAATTTTGTCACCTGTGCACCTTCTGCAGTGAAGGCACCACCAGCAGCACAGGAAGGGCCTCGGGGGCACCCTCTGCACCCAGGGCAGCTGCTTCCGGGGTGGGAGTGGACAGTGGGTGGCCTCGAAGCCCATCCCTGGTCTCGAGTGGGGCTGACCGGGCATCCCTCTCTCCAGGACTACCCGTCAGTGGGCCAG